>NW_024070213.1:10797791-11008822 GCF_014754425.2 Oryx dammah
CCCCCCCCCCCCCCCCCCCGCAAACTTCTACAGGTTTACTTCTCAAATCAACTGATATTATTCTTAGTGTTTAAAGTTAGGACAAATGTAAATTTGTTTTCAACTAAGCTGAATAGAATTCTGACAGTGTTTTTAACAGTATTCCAAAGTACAGCGTGAACACTGAGTTAGTGATGGCAATCACTGTATACCCAGGCGATGTCTGAATGAGACGGGACGCAAAAGCACTGGGCTCCAGGTATGTTTGGAGTGTTCTAGTGTGCTCAGCGGGGCTTTGTCTTTGGCTGGCACCCCTGAGTGTGTGTGTGCCTGGGGCAAGCTCAGGATGTGTGTGGCTGGGAAGTGACATCTGAACCGTGTGAGACCCAGGCACCTGCTTCTCTGTGAAAGCGTCAGTCACTTTGGTTAAGTATCTTAATTAAAACGGATGGCAGAGAAAACTGTTGTGTTAATAGATATGCTTTTATTTTCAAGGAAAAGGTCTAGTTCCTCCCTGCCAACCTTTTGGTCTCTAAGACTCTTTTACACACAAAAATGACTGAGGACCCTGAAAAGCTTTTTGATTAAGCAGGTTTTATTTGTTTTCTGTGTTAGAAAGTAAAACTGGAGAAAGTTTTAAAATATTGTTGATATGTTTGGACGTATCAATGGCCATTGCTTGTTAACATTTTTTAATACAGTGTGTTACAAAACAAAGTTTTTAGTGGGAATATGGTTTCATGATGTTCCAAATCTCTTAAATGTCTGAGTCTGAAAAGAAGCTATGAAAATTTGCTTGGTTTGTTTGGAGTTTTGGCCTCACCACATAGCTTGTGGGAACTTAGTTCCCAGACCAGGGCTTGAACCTGGGCCCCCTGCATTGGAAGCATGGAGTCCTAACCACTGTGCCGTCTGGGAAGCCCTAAAACAATAATTTTTGATGCTTTATGTTCTAAAGGGAAAAACAGTCCCACCAAGAATAAAGGTTAATCACTTATGAGGAGCTAAGGGGTTCTCAGTTCACTGACAACCGTGTCCCGTTCCTCAGGCGTCGGTGACCCCATCTTAAATGACCAAGTGGACTATGATGGTGCTTCTGAAGGTTGGACCCTGAATTTAGAGAAAAGACATTGTTTTCAGGATATCTTTTACACCTACAATTATCATTGAGACTTCCCAGAGTGCCCCCAGAGAATCCCACAGGCCATTCATCTTCTAAAAAGAGAGATTATGTAGTTAATCAGCTTTGTTTGACATGTTAACTGTGGAAAGAGCAGCTGTCAGAAGAGGTGCTGGCTCAGGCTTCCTTGGTTTAGTTTACAGGAAAATGTAACACTCGTGAGTGTTGCAGAAACTCTGTGCTCCGTGGGGACGCCGTCGCTGCCCATAATCTGTTTATTCTCAGGGGAACACAGATCACAAGAGACTCGGGCCCTCTCCCGTCTGCTCTTGTTGGAGAAGTCCGTGAGTCGCCGCTGGCAGGCCCTGCCCTCTGGAGGCGACTCGAGGCTTTTCGGTGTGTACCCCCGGTAGAGGACAGACTCGGAGGCTCATGCAGGTGGTTATACCGGGCACTTGGAACTCGTGCTACTGCGAAAACAGGCTTCAGCAACTCCGAGCTGCGCCTGGAGCTCCGGTGAGGGTGTCCGGGCTCTTCTGGAGGCAGGCAGTGGGGGTGAGGCCACGGCGGGGACCTGCTGACTTGCTTGCAGCAGTGCTGAGATGGTGTTTATTCCCTAGATAAATGAGGAACCTTTCTCTTTCTGAAACTCTCTGTAGCCCATACACATCTGTTAGATGGAACAGACGTCTAGTTCCCCCGATAGAATTGTTTCCTCATTTTGCGTGGTGGCTCAACAGCAAAGAACCCACCTGCAATACAGGAGACCTGGGTTCTATTCGTGAGTCGGGAAGACTTCCTGGAGGAGGAAATGGCAACCCAGTCCAGTATTCTTGCCTGGGAAATCCTTACAGACAGACGAGCCTGGCGGGCTACTGTCCACGGGGTTTCAAGCAGTCGGACGTGACTTAGGAACTAAATAACAGCAACAAACCGTTACTTGCATAGGTTCAAGAGGAAGTTTTTTTTCAAACTTTTTAATTGTGGTGGAATGGATGCAAAATTATATATATAATCATGTTATGTGCGCAGCTCAGTAGCATGAATAAGGAATTAGTAATTCTCTAGAAACGGACATGATTTCTCGTGTAAGTGGAGCCGGGCAGCGTGTGTCTTCCTGTGTCTGGCTTGTTCGTTCGGTGTGACGTCCTCAGCGTTCCTCCACGTTGCCACAGGCGCCTGTTTCCTTTTTTTTTTTTGGATGTGGGGGAAATGTATGTCAACCTGCACTGAAGCCCCCACCCCCACTGTCCTGTCCAGAACCCTGCCGTCTCACCCGGGCCGCTGGCCATGCTCTGCCCCTGGGGTCTGACTCCTGTCACTTGGCACAGTGTCCTCTGGGTCCCACGTGCAGCAGGTGCCAGGACTTCCCTCTTTCTGAGGCTGAGCGAGGCTCACTGTGATGGGCGCAGTGTTCGTCCACTCACCCGTCGTGGACATTTGCACTACTGTCCTTTGTTCTTTTTACCAGGATGTAGTATAATTTGACAAATCAAGAGCCTTCCTGGGAATGTCCTATCTCTGAATGGTGCTTGTGCAAGCCACTGTGATATGCCACTTGTCTCAGAACTGAGCTGCCTATTAGGGAGCGAAGCCTGCAGAGCCCCTCAGGAAAGCCAGTCTGGGCCAAGGGTCCCCGCCTGCCGTGGTGGAAAGGAAGGTTGCCTCCTGCAGGCCAGGGAACCTGAGATGACCAGAGTGCCCAGGACAGAATGTACAAGTGGATGGTTGCAGAGCAGCCTTCCCGGTCCTCACCCACAGTGACCAGTCACCCACTCACACAGAGTGACCAGCCCAGGGGGGTCAAGTCAGACTGCTCTCTGGGGCAGTCCAGACGCGATCGCTGACAGCTCCCTGATTTTCGTTCTTGCCTGTGACGTGTGGCCAGTCTGGCCATCACATAGGTGGCCCTGGCCAGCAGGCCCCCAGCTCTCTCCTCTCTCTCTCTGCCCCACAGAACCGCCTCCCTCCCTTGTCTGCCACGCGTGAGTGTCTGATCAGTGTCCCTAGTCCCCTGACTGGGCTTCCTTTTCTCCAGACAAGTCCCATACGTTTAGAGGAGCTGCAGGTGGTGGGCCCTACAGCATTGCTTCACCTGTCTGCTGCCCTCAGGGTGGCAGAGTCCGACCAAGGTTCCTGGTGAAAATTTCCAGACAGAAGGTGATCTCGTGACCTTTGGTTGCTGTTCAGTCGCTCAGTCATGTCCGACTCTTTGCGACCCCAAGGACTGCAGCACGCCAGGCTTCCCTGTCCTTCACCAGCTCCTGGAGCTTGCTCAAATTCATGTCCCTTGTGACAGTGATACCGTCCAACCATCTCATCCTCTGTTGTCCCCTTCTCCCCCTGCCTTCAATCTTTCCCAGCATCAGGGGCTTAACTAAGGAGTTGGCTGTTCACATCAGGTGGCCAAAGTATTGGAGCTTCAGCTTTAGCATCAGTTCTTCCAATGAATATTCAGGACTGATTTCCTTTAGGATTGACTGGTTGGATCTCCTTGCAGTCCAAGGGACTCTCAAGAGTCTTTCTCTAACACCACAGTTCAAAAGCATCCATTCTTCGGTGCTCAGCTTTCTTTATGGTCCAGCTCTTACATCCATACATGATGACTGGAAAAACCATAGCTTTCACTAGATGGACCTTTGTCAGCAAAATTATGTCTCTGCTTTTTAGTATGCTGTCTAGGTTGGTCATTGGAGAAGGCAATGGTGCCCCACTCCAGTACTCTTGCCTGGAGAATCCCATGGACGGAGGAGCCTGGTGGGCTGCAGTCCATGGGGTTGCGAAGAGTCGGACATGACCAAGCGACTTCACTTTCACTTTTCACTTTCATGCATTGGAGAAGGAACTGGCAACCCAATTCCAGTGTTCTTGCCTGGAGAATCCCAGGGACAGGGGAGCCTGGTGGGCTGCCACCTATGGGGTTGCACAGAGTTGGACACGACTGAAGCGACTTAGCAGCAGCAGCAGCAGGTTGGTCATAGCTTTTCTTCCAAGGAACAAGTGTCTTTTAATTTCATGGCTGCAGTCACCATCTGCAGTGATTTTGGAGCCCAAGAAAATAAAGTCTCTCACTGTTTCCATTGTTTCCCCATCTATCTCCCATGAGGTGATGGGACCGGATGTCATGATCTTTGTTTTTTGAATGTTGAATTTTCAGCCAGCTTTTTCATTCTCTTTCACCTTCATCAAGAGGCTCTTTTATTTCCTCTTCACTTTCTCCCATAAGGGTGGTGTCATTTGCATATCTGAGATTATTGATATTTCTCCCTGCAGTATTGATTCCAGTTAGTGCTTCATTCAGCCCGGCATTTTGCATGATGTACTCTGCATAGAAGTTAAATAAGCAGGGTGACAATATACAGCCTTGACGTCCTCCTTTCCCAATTTGGAACCAGCCCATTGTTCCATGTCCAGTTCTAACTGTTGCTTCTTGCCCTGCAGACAGGCTTCTCAGGAGGCAGGTGAGATGGTCTGTTATTCCCACCTCTTTAAGAATTTTCCACAGTTTTTTGTGATCCACACAGTCAGTGGCTTTAGCATGGTCAATGAAGCAGATGTTTTTCTGGAACTCTCTTGCTTTTTCGATGATCCAGCGGATGTTGGCAACTTGATCTCTGGTTCCTCTGCCTTTTCTAAATCCAGCTTGAACATCTGGAAGTTCTCAGTTCAGGTACTGTTGAAGCCTGGCTTGGAGAATTTTGAGCATTACTTTGCTAGCATGTGAGATGAGTGCAATTGTGTGGTAATTTGAACATTCTTTGGCATTGCCTTTCTTTGGGATTAGAATGAAAACTGACCTTTTCTAGTCCTGTGGCCACTGCTGAGTTTTCCAGATGTGCTGGCTTATTGAGTGCAGCACTTTAACAGCAGCATATTTTAGGATTTGAAATAGCTCAGCTGGAATTCCGTCACTTCCACTAGCTTTGTTCATAGTGATGTTTCCTAAGGTCCCCTTGACTTCACACTCCAGGATGTCTGGCTCTAGGTGAGTGATCACACAATCGTGGTTATCTGGGTCATTAAGATCTTTTTTGTATAGTTTTTCTGTGTATTCTTGCCACCTCTTACATCTTCTGCTCCTGTCTCCTGGAGGTGAACTGATTTTCTGTTCTGTTTTTAACCTCCTCTGTATGTAGGAACCATATGGAATTGCCAAGCTTGACTTTTTGCTCTACAAAGCAGCAGTTCATTGGGTTTAGCCTAATACTGTGTATAAGCAGAGTGTGCTGTGCATGCATTTTAGAATGGGCTGCTCTGTTGAGACTGATCTGCAGACACGTGTTACTCTGTTTGGGTGTCTCTGCCATGCAAACAGAGCTCTCAGTCTTCTGTATTTTCCACGTTGGGGGCATAATCTTCTAAGATTTGGTCTGATGAGCTTTCACCCACACAGTTGTTTAGTGTGGAATTGACGCCATCCCGAAGCCTTAGTCCCGTGATTGTCAGGTAGACATTCTTTCTCCTCCTGTTATACACCTTTCCATGCAGCCATGGTGCCTTGGGGCCTGCAGCCAGGTAGGGTCTGCAGTGGGACAGATCCATGGAAACATCTAGGAATTGCTCATGGAGGAAGCTCAGCGCTCTTAAGTGTTCACTTAGAAACTGCCTGGGAACCAGATGGCCCTGTCTGCCTGACCAGTGAGCTCAGGGTGGGAGGCTGGACCTGAGGTGGGGGGTGGTCTTGGTCTCAGTTACAAGGAAACTCAGGTCTGTGGCCCGGGGTGCAGATGAGGGGAGCCAGAGCCCAGGTGACTCCCTGTTACTCCCTGCGGGGCCCCACACCCACCCTGCACGTCCTCTTCCAGGCCGCCCGCCCGAAACCCTGTGAGCCGGAGCCCACGAAGCTGCTTAGGCCATGGATTTGAAGGTCAGATGATGCGGTGGTCATGGCGGGGGTGGGGCGGGCCTGGGGTAACCGGAGCACACACGCCCTTGTCTGCTCACTGCCTGTGCCTGGTCGACCCTGGAAGGCAAGACGGGTTCAAGGATGTAGGGTCCTTGAGCGGGTTCAGGGTTCAGAAGGGAAGCTGTGGCTGGGCCAATCAGGAGCTCTCATCCATCTCCTTCCCACAGTGGCTTGGGTGGTGTCTTGGGGTGCCCCTCTCCCCCCGGGCCCTCCCTCCACACCCCCTCCAGCCCTTCAGGCACGGCCGCAGGTCTGGGGCCCTCCTGGTGACTTGTGAGCTTGGGCCAGCTTTCTGAATCTGAGCGGACAGCGTTGGGGAGGAGGTGTGCTTGGTGGGCGCTTCTGGAGCAGCATTGTGCCAGGCATGGGGCCTTATGCTTCCCAGCCTGGCGGGTCAGGAGCCACCCAGGCAGGAGGGTTTTGGGGAGTTGCCCCTGTGTGGCTTATCCCAGTGGCCTCAGGGTTGGGGGGATGGTTTGCTTTCCCCTTTTCCCTTTGACACGGGAGCGCCCCACAGTTGGGTTAGTGGGGAAACATCCATCAGCTTCCTCTTTCTCCCTGCCGTCAGAATTTTCATCCTCTAACAGGTTTTTCTGATTTTTCACCTTTGTTAAGTGCTCAGCTCAGCAGCATCAAGTTCACTCATGTGGCCATATCCCCGCCGGCTCTCCCTCAGCCCCGTCCAAGAATAGAGCCCCGGATCAGGATGACCTGGCCTCAGCGTGACATCTGCAAAGACCCCCATTTCCCAGTTAGGTCCTGCTCTCGGGTTCTGGGGGATGTGGTCCAGCCGCCACAGCTCCTCCTCTCCCGACCAGGACGCCTCCCGAGGCAGGGGGAGCACCTTCCGCAGCCTCTCAGCTGCCTTGTGCCCCTGGCCTCCCTGTGAAGACGTGGTGGAGCCATTACGTGCGTGTCCCCTTTTAGGGCAAATTCTGGAGAAGTTGAGTACCAATACATAAGCACTTATTTTATGCATTTTATTTAAAGCACTTTGCCCTCTAATAACTGTCAGAGCTCTAAGCGTTCTCTGGTTTTTTTTTCTCCCTTTTCACACTTGGCTGCACCGATCTTAGTTGTGGTACAGGATCTCCCGTCGTCGTAGCACACGAGGTTTTTAGTTGAGGCATATGGGATGCTAGTTCCTTGCCCAGACTGAACCCAAGCTGGACTCCCTGCCCTGGAAGCTTAGAGTCTTAGCTACTGGGCCACCAGGGAAGTCCCTCTGATTAATCAGAATATTTTTCTAATCTTTTCTAGTGAAAAATATTAAAGGAGTATGTTTACCAGGAGTACGTTTTACCAGGATCACTTTCTCCTCTTGGCCCTTTGGCCTAGGCTGTGAGCCAGGCGTTCCTGGTCTCTCCAGACGCCCTCTCACCCCAGCCCTGCCCGCACGTGCTCTTCTGGTTGTGGTGTCCTGCCTGTCCCCTGTGCTGTTCGTGGGCTGGCAGGGGGTTATCCACCTGAGGGTGGCCAGGCCTGCCCAGAGGCAGGTGGTGTTTGTGGTCACCAGCGCCCGGGTGTGCTGAAAATCTGCTTTGGCACAGTGCCATCCTGGGCCCAGGAGACAGTGGGAGCGGAGGCCAGCAGGGTTGGCCCCGACCCGTGCGCCTGCCCAGCCTGCCTCCTGCGGAGGCGGCATCCGGATCGCCTCTTGCACGGTTGGAGCCTTTCTCGACATCTGCAGGAGGGAGGCTGCGCACTGGCCCCTGCCCGCCCGGAGGGTGCGCAGGCCTTGGACCAGTGAGGCCAGGCCAGGACCACGTTCCCACAGCCCTCTCCTCGCAGGTTAGCAATGGCCCTGGCCTCGGAGACGAGCGCACCACGAGCCTGCTGCTGCTTGGCTTCCTGCAGAGCTCCCCCCACTCCTGCTTCCAGAGGGAGCTGGAGGCGCTGGGCCACGAGTTGTCTGGGTGCCTGTTCCATGACGACGAGCTGCAGACGGACGGCAACCGCAGCAGCTACTTCTCCGCGGCAGCGGAGACAGGTAGGCACGGGCCAGCCTCCTCGGCCCTGGGGCCTTCGGGCTTGGCTCCCCCGTCCGGTGGAGCAGGCCTCTCAAGAGTCTGATCGGTGAAAACCCACTCAGCTTCCGGAGGACTCTTGGCATCAATGTCCCCCATGGATTCACATCTGTGTGCTACAGCCATGCTGACCTCCACAGTCACCAGGCAGTGGGGACCCCAGGCTCGTTCCTAGGGCCGGGCTGTTCTCCCAGCTTCAGCTTACTCCCCAGGGAGCCTTTTCAAGTTGTGAGTCATCCTGTTCCTGGGAGGCCTGGCCTGGAGCCACCTCTTAGGAGGTCCCCACCAGCCAGGGCCCCCTTGGGGACAGAGTAGGAAGGTGTGGGGGCAGGAGGGGCTTTGCTGTCAAAACTGCTGTCCCTGGGGTCCCCCCTCTCACCACCCCACCCTTAGACTTCAGCGCCTCGCTGGAGGTACAGGGCAGGGCCCTCAGGTAGGAAACTGGCCTGTGGGTCAGGAGCCTGATGATGTTTGGCAGTAAAGCACAGGACAGGCCTGGCCGTGTTCACTCGGCTGGATGGGGAGGCCAAGGGGGCTGCTGGGAGGCGGTGGTGGCAGCTGGCGCAAACACCTGAGGGGGGCCAGGTTGCAGCGGCACCTTGGGGCTGAATGGTCCTGTCAACCAAGCAGTCCAGGTCAGAGGTCGTGGCTTATCCCCGAGCAGAGGGCAGGCACATGGGGGGTTCTGGGGGGAGGAGGGGACTACATGCAAGTCTCCAGGTCCAGGCATCTCACTGGCCCCGCATGGGGCAGGAGGAGGGATGCAGCACCCGCCCCTCTGAGTGTGTGCTTACCTGTCCTGTGCCCACCGTGCACTGAGCTCTGCGCTGTGTCCCGAGCCTGGAACCTTCTCTTCTGGTTGGGGGAGCTCAGAGCATTAGGAGGGAAGTGCGGAGTTGGGGGTGCTGGGCCTTAGGAGAGCAGACCCAGAGGCAGCCGCTGGGGCCATAGATCACCGCAGCTTCCTGGACGGCTGCTCATCCCCTTAGAGCGCTCCACTGCTCTAGTTGTGGGGGCTTAAGCAGTTGTGGGGGCCCCGGGGGAGGGTGTGAGCGGGCATCACCTGAATCTGCCTTGAATGGACGTTAGATTCTGAGCGTCAGGAGGAGGCGGTCCGTGAAGTCGCCCGGCAGCTCGCCCAGATTGGGGACAGGCTGGAGGGCAGCATCCGCCCAGGGATGGTGGCCAGCCTGGCCTCACGCTTCAGTGTCGGGAGCCTGTCGGAGGAGGTGAGTGGGGAAACCACGGGGCCACTGAGGTCTGTCCTCTGCCTCCTGGCAGATAGACCAGCGTGACCTTCCACAGAAGCTGGAGGGAGGATCAGCTTAGAGAATTGTCTCCTGGAAGAACTGTCACCGGGCCTCTGAAAACCTGAACCTCAAATCAGGCTCAGGAGTTGGGCGACAACACCCTTAGTGTCACGAGTACGACTCCTCCCAAAACGGGGCCTGAAACACTCGTGCCGGGCCCGGCGGGTCAGCTTCCTGCCCCCGGGAAGGCCATCCACTTAGGGAGCCTCCCGGTCATCGTGGCTCCCAGGCCACTGGTGCCCCGCCTCACTGTTGGTTCGGAAGGTCCTCTGGGGTCCAGGGGTCCACGGAGGCCTCTCCCTGCACCCGTGTGCTGGCCCCAGCCCTGGGTGGGGACTATGGTCTCAGGTGCCTTCGAGCAGGAGGACCCGCAGTGGTGTTGGGGCGGGGTGGGGCACACCTGCCCCAGCGGGAGGTGGTGGGTAACCACACCCCGCTTCCACGCGCACAGGACAGGAGGCAGTGCCTGGCGGATGTGCTGGAACAGCTCATGCGAACCTGCCCTGCGGACATGGACCATGAGAAGACCCGGCTCCTGCTCACTATGCTCTTGGCCAAAAAGATAGCCGACCACTCGCCAGCCTTGCTCCGAGGCGTCTTCCGCACAACGGTGACCTTCATCAACCAGAACCTGCTCGCCTCTGTGAGGAACTTAGTCCGAAATGTAAGACCCAGTGGTGGACGAGCCCTGCCTTGGTCTCCCTTTCCCCTACCCGCCCCCTCCCTGAGCGCTAGGATCCTCACTGTGGGAGTCATGGAGGAAGATGGTTGTGGCTATGAATGCCTTTTGAGCTTCCTCAGCCTAGTTACTGAGACGGCTGCTGTCATAGGCCCTTGAGCGCAGCTGGGGCAGGAGGTGGGGGTATGGGGGAGGGGCAAGCACAAGCGATGCACCCGAGCTGGGCTTCCCTGGTCTGGGCTCAGCGCCACCTGTTCACAAATGCGTGTCAGTCCAGTCGCTCAGTCGTGTCTGACTCTGCAACCCCATGGACCGCAGCACGCCAGGCCTCCCTGTCCATCACCAACTCCCGGAGTTCACTCAGACTCATGTCCATTGAGTCGGTGATGCCATCCAGCCATCTCATCCTCTGTCGCTCCCTTCTCCTCCCACCTTCAATCTTTCCCAGCATCAGGGTCTTTTCAAATTAGTCAGCTCTTCACATCAGGTGGCCAAAGTACTGGAGTTTCAGCATCAGTCCTTCCGATGAATATTCAGGGCTGATTTCTTTTAGGATGGACTCGTATAGTTTAAATTAAAAACATGCTTTACCTCGGGTGAGAGGTCGAAAGGGGGTAAAAATCACACATTTGTCTTCCAACCAGAGTATTAGAAGTCTGGTTTCACAGACCAGCTAGAAGGGAAATAGACATGCCTTGTCTGTAAACTTGAAGATACTGGTGAGTGGAGTTTTGTGTGTCAGCAGCACTGCTCAGGTGTCTGACCCTTTTACTATGTCGTGATGAGCCAAGCATTCTCTGTGCGTGGCTGTGAAGTTACATAGTCATTTACAACCGGAGGGTGACACCAAGTCGGCGTCAAACCAGGCTGAACTGGTGGAAGGAGAGAAGCCTTTTTTAACAGCTTCCAGACCCTGCAGGGCTGCAACAGAACCTTAGTAGAGCCGCTTGGGTGCTGACTGTGGGCCTGAAAGTGTGGAGTCCTGGCTCAGCGACCCTGGCCCACCCCAGCTCCTCCTCTCTCGCTCCAGGAGATGGACTGAGTGGACCACTCAGCAAAAGCACGACTGTGAAGACGCCAGGTGGTATCAGCATTGTGGCTGCTGCCTCCATGGACATGGAACTTCGGCCACTGATCCAGGCTCAGAGAAGACGGCCGAGACGATCACGGAATGTCACCTCACCATTTTAAAGCCCAGGGCTGTTTGACTTGCTGTGTTAAGGTACTTGGACGAAGATGTTCTCATGCACCTGTGGATATTTCTTCTGCATCCATCCCCACACTGTGCCTTTGTCTGCTGTTGGCCGGGAAGGTCTCCACCTGAAAATCACGAAAAGCAGATTGGGACTTCCTGGTGGTCCAATAGTTAGGACTCTGCACTTCCACTGCTGGGGCCTGGGTTTGATCCCTGGTTGGGGAACAGATCCCACAAGCCTTGTGGTGCAGCCAAAAAAGAAAATAAAAGCTAACTGTTCAGATAGAAAACAAGAACACACTTGTTTTTAAAAAAACTTTACTTTTTACAATAGTGTGGGACTTACCAGTGGTCTAGTAGTTAAGGCTGTGCTTCCACTGCTGAGGCCTCGGTCTGATCCCTGATTAGGAACTAAGATCCCACCCGCCTCACGATGCAGCCAAAACGAAGGGCCACTGCCTGCCATGTCCGAGGAGGACCGGGGAGGGCTGGAGGGGAGTCCCTGTGCTCCTTCGAGTGGGAAATTACCCTGTAAACAGCCTTCATACCAAGCAAGTGCAGGCTTTCCTTTTAAGGACCAAACACCACAAGAGGTTCTGGACTCAAATAATGGGAAACCCAGGCCTCAAGTACTCCAGTCAGGAACAACAGGCAATTAAAAGGTATAGAGGTGATTTAAAGGCCCACGGTAACCAGTCTCCAGGGTAACTAAATGCACCCTTTTCTCTTTGACAGAAGTCAAGATTTTGATACAAATTCTAAGCTGCTGAAACAGCTACTGCCTATCTGTTAGTGATCTTACCTGCACACCTTCCGGCCCCGCACCGGGCTCATCTGTGCCTAAGAAGCTGCTTCAGGCAGAACAGGTTTCTAGGCATGAAAGATGGAAGAACAGATGTACACATTCAGCGTCTGTGGTAGTTTCCTTTCCTAGAGACAGAATACAAGCAGCACCCAGAGCAATCGGGACTTCCCTGGCGGTGCAGTGGTTAATACCTGCCTTGTAATGCAGGGGACACAGGTCAGGGAACTGAGACCCCACATGGGGTTGCAGGGTGGTGGGGGGAGCTAAGCCCCTGCAATTGCTGAGCCCACATGGCAACAGAATATCCCACATGGTGCAGCCAAGACCCAGTGCAGCCAATGAAGGAAACACTGACAAAAGCAGTCACCTCCCACCGAATGAACCTGGGAGCACTTACAGTTAGAAAACAGCACAGCCTCGTCCGCTCCCAGCAACAAGCGGCGCCTAGGGCTGGGTCTGTGTTCCACGTGTAGTTCATGCTGGGTGCGGCTCCCGGTCGCAGGTCACTGGCGACAGAAATACCCATGTTAACTGTGAACATGATGTCCTGGGGAAGGAGGCAAACATGAGTAACAAAGTACTAACATGTTCTTGTCGCCAAAACCACTTCTCTATTCCTTGAGTTCAAACTTACCAGAAAAGAAAAACAGCTACATGGTTCAGTGTCAAATGCACAGCACAGGAGGGCCGGGCCTCAGGCTGACAGCTGCAGAGCGGCGCAAAGTCTAAATGCAGGTAGTGTGGTCCAGCGTCCGGGAACACATCACCCAGGTTTAAAGGGTTCACCTCGGTGGGAACACAGTGAGTCACTCAACACACAGTCAGTACAGCTCAGCAGGGAGTTCTCTCTCAGTAGGGGGATGATTCTCTTCCAGGAGCAGTTAAAGCTGTTGTAAAAGAAGCTCTAAAGCACCAAATAAGCCCACTCTCTCTTAAGACACTTCACCTTACCTACCACTGTTCTTATGTTAACTCAGTAATCCTCTCTTTTGATAAAGTTCACGCAGGTTTTGGTGTCAGATTTTCTAGACCAAGTGAGAGATACTGTTGGTCACGAAGCAAGCCGCGTGGCTCTTGTCCCTGCGGCGGTCTCTCATGTGGACGTCCCGACCCCAAGTGTGTCCTGGCCGTCCAGCTCGGCCTGTCCTGGCAGCTGGCGCCTCTTAGGTCAGGATCCTTGTGCACAGAGGGCGATGTACATGACGACTTGAATTAAGCAATGGTTACAGAAAACGACGCTCAGTCGCTGGAAGTCTGGAGGCGGGCTTGCTGTGCACAGGGGCTGCTGAGGACCCAGCACGCAGGGCTGAGCTGCCTCTGGGGTCACAGCCCTGGAGCCACTTTATCCTTGGCAAGTTCACCAGCTGTGCCCGCTGGGTCTCGGGCTGCTGTCAGACAGCAAGGCTCGTGGTCTGGAGGGAGCCCTCCTGAGTGCAGGGCAGGAGTTACCGTGTGGATGGAGTCTTCAGTCCTGAACTTCACCTCCCGTGCGTTCTCCCGACGCTGCTTCCAGCAGAGCATGCTCTTCCCAGAGCTGAGCTCTGCGCCTCCCCCAATGCCAGGCACAGACGCAGGTGAGGGGAGAGCAGAGGGGCTCAGGCAGGAAAGGGGCCGCCTCTCACCTCAGCACTGTGGAGGGGTGAGGGGTGGAATCCACACGCCGACCTCCGTCAAGGAGGCACAAAGAAGCACTTTTTTAGTCTGAAGGAAATGGACAACTAAGACATCAGGAGAAACACAGGAGGCCCAGGAAAACAGTGAGCTGTCTGTCCCTTTGGTGCTGGCCAAGGACCCAGCCCCTCCAGGCACAGTGGGTGAGGAGGTGTCAGCATGCTCTCTGACCGCGCAGTCTCCCGCGAGCGTGTGCCCCATGCACTGGGAGGGCCCCGCAGGACACACCAGCGCCTCATCTGACACCAGACAGGCGGCGGTGCCGACGTCCGGAGGCACCCTGGGACCAACCGGGCTTTTGTGGGCCCAGACTGTTACCATTTACCACAGAGAACATAAACCAGCATTCTTTAATTCTGGTGTTTTCCTCAAGAAACCTTGAGTGGCTTTCGCCAAGTCATGACCTTCAATAGCACAGTAAGAGTGCCGGAGACCCACCAACCAGAACCAGCAAGGGCTTGGCACAGAGAAAGCCCCGCTCCAAGGCGGAGTTGCCTGGGTCACACTGAGCACTCCACCCGGCCCCGCCTCACTCCTGCAGTGGAGTAGGTGGACCCCAGACCCCACCCCTGGCAGCACAGACCCCACCCCCGCCCACGGCACAGAAGCAGCCCGGCTCCCATCGGAGCTTCCGCATCTTCAGCCAGTGGGTTTGAGGATCCAGAGTTTAAAAATGTAAACGCTGGAAGGAAAACGTTATAAAAGGGAAAAGGACAATGCCGACGCGGCAGACCACACGGGAGGAGGAAGATGAGCTCCACAACACGAGCCCCACTCGCTCTCCGGCTCCGCAGTCCAGGTGCAGAGCTCAGCACCTCCCTCCCCAGGAGCCACAGGTGCACGCCTGGGGCAGTGCACGCACACACGCACTTGCACACACACATGCTCCCAGCCTTTCTGGCCAATCTGTAAACAGTACTGCTTTATGAAGATTTCACCTCAAAAAATAAAAATAAAGCACATTTAAAACATCAAGTTTTGGTGATGAAGATAGGTAATGTAATTTTATTACAAATTTCAGGATCTAAAAAGTAACCTGTTACATCGACTAAGGTAACTCTGAGATGACCCGTCTCAGGCACGGTCCTGCTAGTGACTCGACCTCAGGGGAGAAGAGACGCAGTCCCCCCGCCGCCCGCCACGCGGGGCGCAAGCAGTGCACGAGGCTACGCCGTGTCCCCGGCACACGCCCACCACCACGGCCGTGGCTATCCCTCTGGCCTCTGGGCTGCGACGAGCTCTGCGTGAGCCTCCTGAAGGACAAGCAGCCGCCTCAGGGGTGGCCTCCCTCCTGCTTTTTAACTCCAATGGTATTTAGGAGACTGTGCTGAAGAGTGTCCCCTGGGCTGGAGCCCAGCACAGGAGCTCTTAGTACAAGCAGCAAAGAGGGGCCGTGTGGCCAGTGAGGAGTCTGCAGCCAGAACCCAGGCTGACCCAGGCCACAGACAGTGACTGCTGGAGACACCCCCCGCCAGGCGGCCACCCACAGAGGGGCTGGAAGCCACCTCGGGAGGTCGGCCAGGCTACCCTCCTGCTTCTGCACGAGACAACTTGCCCCCAGTCACGGGCAGGGCCTGGGTCTCATATTTACTTTTTAAAAGACTACAGGCAGCATCTTTATGAGGGGAGCCGAGGGAAGCATTGGGCAAGCCTCTCCACGGGCCGGCAGGGACCCGTGTGGGGAGGGCAGGGCAGTACCTGAGAGGCGGCAGAGACCGCAGAGCACTTGGGCTGCGGGACCGACGGGAAGAACAGAGGAGCCTGGAGGAGGGGTTGCAAAGCGCACATTCTTGGCAGAGGGGAGGCTCCAGGCTGGAGCGCGTCCACAGCCGAGGGGCCCACGGCCAAGCCCTCCTGCCTGGCCCCCCGGGTGCCCACGAGAACCCTCTGCCTCTGAGGCTCTCACGGGACGTGTTACCCCGGGGATGTTTGGCAACATCAGGAGGTGCTGTCACCAAAGGGGAAGGTGCTACGGGGGCCAACGGGGAGGCTACGCACCCTCGGGGGCACAGGCGCTCACAGCCTGGGTTGCCCAGCTGCCACAGACAAGCTTTGGAAGCACTTTACACCCTAGACCTGAATCTCACAGGAACCCAGGCCAGGGACCGCCCAGCAGACCGCATGCGCAGCCTCTACCTCAAGCCCCGACAGGCGGGCCGCCCCTGCCCTGCTGACCCAGCCCCTCACCCAGAGCGTCCTGCGGACGTCCAACCAGCTGCTGCCCATTCGGATTCAGTCGAGACCACTAAAACCTTCCTGCTTGTCTTTCTCCTGGTCCCCGAGTCCTGGCAGCAGGTCACGGCGGACCCCGAGGAGGAAAACCTATTTCTTCCGCAGAGCCAGTGCCAACCCGACCGCCACTGCTAGAATGGCCATGGCGGCCGCCCCTCCCAAGAGCAGGAGGGACTTGCCCTCGGGCAGCGGGCCGGCCTTCTCGAGGTCGCCTGGGCGGGGCCCTACCCTAGGCGGCCCCTGCCCCCCGGTGGCCTCCTCCCGACTCAGCGGGGCTGCGGGGGGCTCCACTGGCGACTTGGGTGGCAGGACCCCCTCCCGCTCCGGTTCAGAAGCTTCTGCTGGGGCTGCTTCTGCCTCCTCTTCACCGAGCTCCACGAACAGGGATGTCGTGGGACTGGCCCTGGGGACGGCCGCCATCAGGGCAGGGGCCGGCGCGGCCGCCTCCCCCACGCCCTCGGGGATCTCCTCCCGCTCCACGTGCACGATGTCGGAGTTGGAGGAGTTGTTCTCGCTCTTTGCGGCTCCGTTGCTATCCAAGCTCTTGACCTCTTCGGGGTCCACTGTGACCTGCTGCCAGGACTCGGGGCCCAGGGACACCGGCAGGCTCTCCGTGTGCCAGCTCTGGCTGGCGGACAGCGACACGGGCAAGCTCTCGGCCTGCCAGGAGGCTGTGGCCGTGGTGGGTGACTCCGGGGGGCTGACGTGCGTGGAGCCGTCGCTGGGCAGAATGTAGATGTCGTTGCTGTCCTCAGCGGCGCCCGCGGGGCACTCCTCCTCTGACTCCAGGTTGAAGACGGTGCCCTAGAAGAGAAGCAGGCGGTCAGCACAAGGGCACTAAAGCAACTTCCGCGGACACCAACCGGGAAAACTCCCTCCCAAGCTGAGCCTGAGGAACACACACACCATTTAAAATGATGGCGTTTCTGGACTGAACGGGCTCGCCTGCAGACCAACACAGAGGAGGAGTTTCCAACAAGACGGTTCTCGAAGCATGTCCTCAAAGCTGCATCAGCACAACGCTGATGCATATCCTATTCAACTTCACACATATTTAACAGAGTAAATAACGGCCCAGCAGAGGGAAGCAGCACAGGCAGGCAGCTCGTGCTGCAGGCTCACCACTGGCTCAGCAGACCAGGAGAATGTGTCTTGGCAGCAGCTGGGGAGGCAAGGTGAGTGCGAGCCTGGCCCAGCAGAGGCCCAGAAACATGGACCAGGGGACTAACAAGCCTGGAGTAACCAGGGAGGGGCTGGCAGTGGACAGAGGCTCAGAGCCACAGCCTGAACTCCGCTGCAAGGGAGCGCTTGGTCACAGATGGAGCCACCTCCCGCCCTTCCACTGGTAGGAGCCACAGAGAGGCAGCGTGGCCGTGGCCACGAGCTCCGGTCACAGGGAAGAACAGACTCAATTTTGGTTCTTAACAAATTGACCGTCTAGACATGAAGACGAGTCATGCATTTCACGTGACACCAGCAGCCCTGAGGCAGGGAACACATGGGGACCAGGGGCTCGCGTTGGAGATGGACGGGAGGTCTCACTGTGGATGATACCACGGATGGTGACGAGAGGCTGCAGAGCGTATGTGAGCACACTGGCTCCCACTCTTTCAAGGAGAATAATCTGTTCTCCAGCCAAGACCAGACACTTTCCGGTCAGATATGGTCAACTCCCCGCGTCCTTGTCCTTAGAGTCACATCTGCTGATGCTCTGTGCACCCCTGGTTCTGCAGTCACAGGAGGCATGGCTCCACTGGGCTGGGAGCACCTCACGAAAGCCGTTCAAGCTGACTCCAGAGGCCCTGAGAGTCAGCGTGCTCCCCGAAGGGCACTCCCAGCAAGGGCTGAAAAGAGAACCTCTCACAGCAAAAAAAGTGAAAAAAGTGAAAGTCACACAGTCGTGTCCAACGCTTTGTGACCCTATGGACTGTAGCCCGCCAGGCTTCTCTGTCCACGGGATTCTCCAGGCAAGAATAGTGGAGTGGGCTGCTATTTCCTTCTCCAGGGAATCGAACCCAGGTCTCTTGCGTTGCAGGCAGATTCTTTACCAACTGAGCTACTAGGGAAGCCCAAGAGTTGGTTTAAAAAGCAAAAGCAAAACAAAGGAACCATAACAAAAGAGGTAAAAATTTTAATCCTCAGAAAGGAGACTTTTGCTAATTTTTGTTTTTGGCCACTGGGCATGTGGGATCTCAGCTCCCCAACCAGGGGTTGAACCTGCACCCGCTGAAGTGGAGGCGTGGAGCCCTAACCACTGGACCACCAGGAAAGTCATCCTTTGGTACTATTTTATTTAAGGCTCGAAGCCCATCGGAGCCCAAACAAGTGAAATGGAAATCTCAAAAGTTCCATTATGATGAAATGAGGGAAAAGTTAAACTAAGACAGCATTTAATAGAAAGTTACTTTTCTCTTCATTTTTAACAACTCAAAGCTGAGAGTTAAGAACCTTCTGTCCTGTGTCTAGAAGACTTCTTCACCACACAGCACTATCAGCAGAGCTGTCAAGACAACAGCTCGGGGAGAGCGAGGGGCTCCACACCAGTCAGGCTCAGCCGCGTTTTCCCTGCTGTCACGGACTCTCTACCCTACAATTTATTTCTGCATGTGGGTCGTGACATTTTAATGATGATTCACCAAAAATTTTATGCTTTATGTAAGAAGTTTTAAAGAAAGAATAGATGATCACTGAAACTTTTGCTTCTGGTCAGCCAAAGCAAGAATCTCAACCGGAGGCCTCTCCCGCGACAGTCACTGTCGCTAACGGAGAGCAGGCTGTCTCAGAGAGAAGGCACCAGGGGGCAGCGCACCACCAGCTTCAGGCACTGTCGGCACAAAGCGCTTTTATCACTGGGAGCAGCTGTATCTTCAGTCCCACTGACACAAAAACAGAGGAACAAATTCAAGGGCTCAAAAATATATAATTAATTGGGACCAACGAGATTTTAACAGAGAACTATGTTCTGTTTAAACAGATGGCGCCCAAGAAGTAGGAACTCGCCCAAGGCCCCTCAGCTGCTGTGAGAATTGGGCATCGGTGTCCTTCTGAAGACTGGACTTAATTCATTTTGCCGTCAAAATAAGGAAGCTGAAGCACCCGAGGACGTGCACACCTGGCCTGAAGTCCACAGCCGGGACTGGCTCTGGCCAGGCAGCTCGCCTGTGGGGTCCAAGGCCCTGCTTCCCACACTGGTGCTTTTCCTGAGTTTACAGCAAGAAGTAACCAGAAAACGCTATTCTTGGTGTTTCCGTCAAGCAAATACAGAAGGTATGTTCAGGAAATTCTTCCAGTAAGAAGGGAGGTAGAGAAGAAACTGGAATATCTAAAGGGACTATTGCAGAATAGGTGGGTACAAGTAAAAGCGGACTGGGACCATCCAGAGAGGCACCTCACGGCTGCGGCAGCACTCGACTGCGCATGCACCCGCCGCGTTTGCGTCCGTCCTTCCTCGGGTCACACAACTGTTGTGCCACCTCCAGCAGTGTTTCACACACGGGGTCACAGCTGCCGATGAGCTGATCCACTGAGGACGCTGGGCAGACTCGCAAGACCACCCTCCCGGGGAGCTCACTCAGGGACTCAGCCCACCTGTCACCCTAACCCTTATCACCCAGAAGGTAAAACAGACGCCTGCTCCTCTGTACTCGGTCAGACACAGTAAAAAAAAAAAAAAAAGCTCAACAACTAGAAATCTCAAGGACTGTGAGAGAAGAGAGGAGATGACACAGGGCCAAGGGCCGCCCTGGGGCTGAAGGAGGCCAGGCGGGCTGGGGATGGGGGGACGGGGACCGCCAGAGGAAGGCCCCACAATTCTGGGAGCCACCCTGGACTCCTGCTCCAGGCGGGCGAGGGCCCAGGAGCCCCTCTGAAGCAGCCGAGCCCCTCGCTCTCCCTGACAAGCTCTGCTGGCAGGGGAAACCAGTTAACCACCGCCTGACCCCAGAGGAGGGAAATGGCCAGCACTGACCCACCCCGGCCATCCGTGCTGTCTAGGGAGGAGGGAGAAAGAGAAACTCCTGTCAAGTTCAGGGGCGGAGGAGCCCACAGGCTCGCTCACCTGCAAAGACCTATTCACAGGCCTGCAAACACATCTCCTCCTGATGTCTCACCACATCACCCAGACTTTTGGACGCAGTTCCTTCTATCCGGGACAGCAAGCCTGGCTATCCAGAAAAAGTGACAAGGCACAGCAAAAAGAGCACACACACACGCGCCAGGACCAGACATGGCAGGGACACAGCAGTTATCCTCAGGCTCCTTCTGGGGGCTTCCCTCGTGATCCAGTGGCCAAGACCCTCTGCTTCCAAAGCAAGGGGCAAGGGTTTGATCCCCAGTCAGGAAACTAAGACCCACCTGCCTCATGGCACAGTCAAAACTTAAAAAAAAAAAAAAAAAAAAAAGGTAAAACATCTGTTTTAAAAAAATGAAACTAGGCACATAGGCATACCTTTAAAAAAACTTTACTCAAAATGGATCACAGGGAATTCCCTGGTGGTCCAGTGGTTAGGACTCTGCACTTTCACGGCTGAGTGCCTGGGTTCGATCCTGGCGTCAGAACTAAGATCCCACAAGCCATGTGGTGTGCGCGGGAGCAGGAGCGGATCACAGATCTAAATGTAAAATGCAAAACTCTTAGAAGATGCCACAGGAGAAAAGCTAAAAGCTCGTGGGCCTGGTGATGACTTTTTAGATAGAAGGTACAATCAATGAGAGAAGTGAATGAAAGGCTAGGCTATTGAAGAGGTAATTCTGAGAGAATGAGGAGAAAAGGCACAGACTAGGAGAAAATACTTGCAAAAGACACACCCAATAAGGGGCTGTTACCCCAGATAACACAAAGAACTCTTAAAATTCAACATTAATAAAATAAACAACCAAAAATGAGCCTGGGACTTCCCTAGTGGTCCAGTGTTTAAGACTCCGCTTCCAGTGCAGGGGATGTGGGTTCAATCCCTGGTCAGAGAACAAAGGTCCCACATGCCACTTGGCAAGTACTCAGTGCTAACAAGGAAAGGAGGAAACTCAAATGCATATTACTAAGTGAAAAAAGCCAATCTGAAAAGGCTACATACTTTATGTCTCCCAACTATATGATCTTCTAGAAAAAAAGCAAAATTATGGAGACAATTAAAAGGTCAGTGGTTGCCAGAGTTTGGAGAGAGGGAGGGACAAACAGGGGAGGCCCAGAGGATTTCTAGAGCAATGAAACCAGTACTGGTCGGACACATGTCACTATAAATTCATCCCAACCTATAATGCACAGCCAGCATCACCAGGAGGTCTGGACCGTAATGTAAACTGTGGACTCTGGGGAATGCTGGTGTGCCTCTCGACAAGTGTAATGGAGGCTCCATCTGGCCGGGGCTGCCAACGGGGGGCTCGCATGTGTGGAGGCAGGGAGTTAATGTGAAATCTCTGCACCTTCTGGTAAACATTTCCATAAACCTAAAACTGTTCTGCTGCTGCTGCTAAGTTGCTTCAGTCGTATCCGACTCTGTTCTAAAAACCTCTCAATTCAGTACAACGGAAAATCATCTCAAACACAGTACTATGGGGGAAAAAAACACTTGAAGACACAATATTCACGAAACAAGACCTAGGACAAGCAAAGGAGAAGGCAATGGCACCCCACTCCAGTACTCTTGCCTGGAAAATCCCATGGACGGAGGAGCCTGGTAGGCTGCAGTGCATGGGGTCACAAGAGTCAGACATGACTGAGCGACTTCACTTTCCCTTTTCACTTTCATGCATTGGAGAAGGAAATGGCAACCCACTCCAGTGTTCTTGCCTGGAGAACCCCAGGGACGGTGGAGCCTGGTAGGCTGCCGTCTATGGGGTGGCACAGAGTCGGACACGACTGAAGCGACTTAGCAGCAGCAGAAGCAGGACAAGGAAAACTCCCTGCAGACCTCCAAAGACATTTATCCCAGCCATTTCTTTCTATAATTCAGACAACAAAGAATCACTTTTCTTTCTGCAAATCTCTAAGGCCAACAGCTGCCTTACAACTCACTACACAGGGAGACCCCACCAACTGCAGCTCACCACACAGGGCCACCCCACCGACTACAGCTCATCACACAGGGCCACCCCACTCACCCCAAGTCACTGCCTCCCTCACCGCCTCTCCTGCAGGTTTGAGAAGCCAGCTCCACTTCAGGAGCTCACGTTCACGCGGCTGAAGACAGACACAGCCGGGGAAGTCATATGATAGACCTTACGTAACAGACATGCACCACCACGTGGCCAGTGTTGTTAAGACCTGTCAATGCGTGTTTCACACAAAGTGCCTGGAAGGAGATGCGTGCTGACACTTTCTGTCAGAGGATGCATTTTCACCAATTAGCCAGAAAAGCACGCTCTTGGTTTTAAATACAAAAACACAGGGTGCTCAAATGTAACACTGTGAAATACAGACTGGGCACTCACATTTAGAAAGGAAAACACTTTAAATATTAACAAACTAGTTACTCATACATACTGCTCTATTTTAAGTGTACAGATTTTAGTTGAATAAAATACTTTATAACAAATTATAATTACCACCAAAGTTTGAGGCACTCCATCATACAGAAACAGAACATTGAGAAGGGAATAAACAATGCCCCCTCTACGCTCCTCCTCCTCCATCACAGAGCACCATCCAGGCTAGGAAGGTCCCTGGGGAAGCCACCCACGGGCAGCAGCAATGGCAACAGGAGGGCACTGGGAACCCGAGGCTGGAGCAGGCCATCCTGCCTTTGTCCACGACAGTCACAGGGAGGGCAGGGACGCGGGGAGGGCTCTCCTGGAGGCAGTGGCAGGAGAGGCGGCTGCCACTGTGACAGTCCTGCCCCCAAGGAGATAGCAGCGACTGTGTCTGCCGTGAACACCACGCCCGCAGAGCCCCCGCTCCCACAAGGGGAGCCCGTACAAGGAGGGAGGGAAGGCGAGGCTCTGAAGACACGTGCTGACAGTATCTGATCCAACATCACCCACGCCCACCCAAGGAGCTCTATCCATAGCGCCTGAACACTCACATCTTTACAAAGGAGGGAGAGGGAGCCATGGAAAAAGGGGGCACCATCTCTGCAGACTCTCTCAAGGTGTCTCCCCTCTTCCCTCCTGGTGTCTGCTTTGGGGCTGGGCATCTACACTGGGGATGTTCCTACCGCACCCACCCAGGGACAGGAAAGCTCCTGGTAAAGAGAGGAGGGTCTTGTCACAAAAGTCTCTTTGAACCCAAGACCACTGTCAGCATGACCTGACCGACCTGACCCACCATCTACTTTGACGGTCCAAGTTCCAGTAAGCTCAAATCCAGTGTTACCGTCAAACTCCGAGAAGCATTTTACTAACTTCATTCCCTTATCAGCCTGTTAGACACTCTGAATGCTAAAAGGTTATCTGATGATATGAAGGAATTATTTTTAATTTTTTTGTGATGCAATAATGGTATTATAACATAAAATTTTTAAAGAACCTTTATCTTTAGAGATACACAGTGAAATCTTTGCAGAGAAAATTACAGGATGTCTGGATTTTGCTTCAAAATAATATTAAGACGGGAGGTGACTAGGCGATGACTGAAGTGTGACTGGCAACGAGTTAATGGCTGTCAGGACTAAGTGGTGGGGCTCAGTACATGCACTTCTGTTTTCATATATACTCAGCATTCTGCAAAAGAAAACTCTTTTTATAAAAGTAAGCAGTGTAAGGGACGTCCCTGGCAGTCCAGTGGTTAAGAATCCACCTTGCACTGCAGGGTATGTGGGTTTGAACCCTGGTTGGGGAACTAGGATCCCACATGCCACGGAGCAAGTAAGCCAGTGCATGGCAACTAGAGTCTGTGTGCCTGCATGAGTGACCACACACAACTGAAAAAAGACCCGGCAACTCAGATCTGACTCGGTCAGAGACCGAGGGAGTGACCGGAGACTGACAAGAAGAACAGAGACCTTCCCCAGAGAGAATGCCAGGTGGCTGTGAAGAACGTCATGGGAAGCAAGGCACAGATAACTCGAATCCCACACAAACTGTTCCAGAGCACAGGGAAAAAAGGAGACGTTCTTCCCAACTGCAAATTCTTTTATGAAGCCTTAAAACTGAAACACAACAAGGAAAGTTACAGACAGACCTCACTCATGGAGACTCATACAACTAAATGGTGACATGATAAAGGCACTCACATTATCAGGAAAAGGACAAGGCTGGATTAACATCAATGCTGTTAATACTGAGCTGGAGGTCTTGATTAGCACAGCACCTTGTTTTTAAAAAAGACAGACTCAAAGGAAAAAAAAAAACCTGACATTATTCACACATGCTGTGATTTTCTATGTAGAAAACCCAAAGGAACCCAGAGATAGTCAGAATCTATAAGATAGCTGAGCACATGTGCTGGACAGAAAATCAATATGGAAAAATCAATTTGACAAAGGAGCTGTAGTTATGTAAGATGCTAACATGTGGGAAACGGGGGGAAGGGGATGTGGGATTGCTTTACCTTTGTAACTTGTAAATTTACAATTATTCCCAAATAATCTTATTTTAATAAATAATTTTTAAAAATAGTAAGCCTGACAATAGTTAAGTGTTACGGAAGACATAGAACAACAAAAATTCTCACATTAAAAAAATTCTCACAAGCTGCTGACAGAGCGCAAGTTGGGAAATACTGTGGGAACAGTCGGGCATCGTCTTGCAACTCAGAGCATGGCTACACTCCTGGAGCTAAAAACTCCTCCCCAGGCGAAAGGCCGGAGGCACTCCTGCACACGCGCCTGACAAGTGTTCCAAACAGCAATGCGTCCAACAGCAAAAAGGAATAAACTACCGATAAACTGTGACATATTTAAAAAACCAAACGCCCACCAACTCGGGACTCAGATCACGCATTCGCAAAGGGAATCCATCGAGGGTGAAAACCGGTGTGGAGATGGGAGAATCAACAGCCGTGACAAAGTCCTTAGCCTTGGCACAGACAGACTTGGATCTGCACCTTGAAAATTTCTCATGGGGAGGAGGGAGATAGTAAGGATAAAAATGTCTAAAAAGGATCCTCAGGAGGGTGATAATGAAGAAAAAGTTGAGAAGCAATGACCTAGGTGAATCTCAAGAATATAACAGTGAATGAAAAAAGCAAGTTACAGAGGAATACATATGACACTATTTACATAAAGTCCAAACAAAATAATACAATCCCTGGGGATACATGCGTATTGAAGCTACAATTCGGAACAGGGGCTGCCCCTGTATGTGCAAATCCAGAGGCAACGAGGAGACCCCGAGTGCTGGCTGTGCTCCTCCCTTCCACTGGGACGGTAAATACCCAGGTGCTCATTTACTATTCCTCACCCCTTTGTTATTTCTGTGCTCTGTGCTAGTATGAAATGTTTCATAAACACTTAAAAATACCACATATGCACCAGAAGTATTGCAAAATCTCAGCAGATTAAATTACACTACATGACTAGCCTTTCCATTGATCACCATTCAATCACAATATGAATACTGAATGATAGTACTAATGAATTTAACCTAGGCTGTTAAAAACAACCATGAAAGACTTAATTTTTTTTTCTTAAAGAAAACATTTAGAACAACCACAACAGCAACTGGCAGGCACGTACCCAGCCGCCCTGCTGGATGATGTACTCGGCCGCGTGGTCCTCCAGGAAGGTCACGCCGAACTGCAGCAGTGCGCCCAGCGGCTCCTGGCCGCGTTTCGTCAGCTCCAGAAGCATTTGTCTCAGCAAAATCAGAGGCACCAAAATCTTCAACACAAAGGTGAGGGAGTAAAACACAAACTGAAATTCTTACAGGTCATTCTACATGTTCAACTACTAGAAAACACATTTTGGTGCATCACTATGGAATTCCCTTTTTATTATAATAAACAGTGACCTCAACTTGAATTTTGGAGAAAACCGCATGTACGTTTTATACCACAGGGTGGTAGAAATGTTATTATATGAAAACAACCAGGCCTCCGTGTGTGCGCACACGCATGTGCATGTGTAATTACATATGTACAGGAAATTCACTGAGGCACTGTAACAGCTAAAGACTGGAAATGACCCAACAGGCACTGTCAAATTTTGGTCATCCAAAAAATATCAAGCTGTTAAAATGAATTAGATTGTGCACTGCCCAGCTGCCAAGATTTATTTTCAGTGAAAAAAGATAAAACAGGGTACGTGCAATGGTGGTACCATTTGTGTGAACACTGTAGAACCCTACGGTATTTCTGGAAAATACCTAAGAAACTGCCGACAGTGGCAGCCTAGAAGACAGCAGTGGTGACATGGTGGGAACGCACTTTCACGCGTGCATCTTTTGTACTTGGTGCACGTTGTCCTTGTCCTTTTATTACCTAATTGAACACAACACTTTCAAAGTCATGAACCACCTTACACAAGTCATCAAAACCCACAGTTGTTAGTATCACTCCTAATAACCTTATGGCTCAATATTAAAAAGTTATTAAAATTTATGACAGAGACTAACTAGAGTCCCTTTCCTTCCCCCAAACCCCCTGCATACTGAAGAGAACTAAGTACTTTCAGTTAACCATCTGCCTGAAACCCTTCTGACTACAACATCAAAAAGGACCGCCAAAGGAAATGAAGCCAGTTTCCTGTCACTGACCTGCCAAGGTCATAGCTGAGGGATTACAATATATTTCCGCACAAGAGGACAAACAGAAAAGACGATGAGTTTATATCCTCACTAATATTCTTTGGTTTTTTTTTTTTTTTTTTTTTTTTTAAGTAAAAGCGGCTCCAAGGGAATCTCTATTAAAAAGTCTGAAAGAAAAATGTGGCAAGCACACATCTTTCCTTTGTGGTATTCTAAAAGAACTCTAGCCCCAAGCACAGTCAAAATTGCTTCCCAGCACCAGCAGAGGGGCACAGGGTTGCAGACAGGACTCTGCGAGGCTTTCTGCACAAGCAGACGCCTGCAGCACTTCTGAAAAGAGGAACACAGCTGCTCATCCAGCTCCATGCTCAGTCTCACTTGGAGCAGGGAGGGGAGCTGTTACCCAGCCCAGCAGACACATCACACCAACCCCTAGGGCCTGGGGCCCTGCATGCCTCAAAACATTCTCATTTCCCACAGTGATGGACTACATGCAATGTCTTAAATTTATTTACATTTAAGCTCTACTTCCTCTCAGAAATGAGCGGCAAATGTTTCAGACTTGCCATATAGAGTAATACTCTAATTGTTCAAAATTCACCTCTTTCACGTATCAAGCGTAGCTGCCCTAGTTTTATGATACAATAATCTAGAGATAATCCTGTAATCCTCTCACTGTCTTAACTTTAGTCCTTAACTGTATTCCCTCTGATTCACTATTACTTTTTACACTGAAATCTAACCTTCTAGTCCATTCTTCATATAGCAACTGCTCCACCGCTTTCATCATTTAAGTTACTCTTTCCTGAATCTTCTTCACTGCAATTACATACTCCTTGAAATGCAGTGAGTGCAGAGGCTTCCTTTTATAAGACTAGCATCTTCTACTTGGTTGATGACACTCTCACAGTTTGTAACTTAGATCGTCTTTGTACAGTCATACCCACTGCCCTCTAACTGCTGTGGTCACAAAGCTTCATGGGTATTTCTACAACTGTTTCCATCAATTCCATATTTCACTACTCACAAGAGTTCTATATCATCTGTACACCTAATGGACAGCAAGGAGATCAAACCAGTCAATTCTAAGGGAAATCAACCCTGAAAACTCATTGGAAGGACTGACGCTGAAGTTGAAGCCCCAATACTTTGGCCACGTGATGCAAAGAGCTGACTTACTGGAAAAGACCCTGATGCTGGGAAAGATTGAGGGCAAGAGAAGAGGGCAGAAAGGATGAGATGGTTGGATGGTATCACTTAACTCAATGGACATGAACTTGAGTGAACTCCGGGAGATGGTTAGGCACAGGGAGGCCTGGCAAATACTATTCATGAGCTTTGTTTGGATCTCAGTTCTCAAATGAGCTTAGGAAAATATCTTCATGAAACTGGGAAGATATGAATACTAAACAGGCTGATGACATTAAAATTACTGCTAATAATTGAGGTGTTGGAAATACACACTAATGTATCTATAGGGTGTGCGTCAAAGTAATCCAGGGGAGAGTGGGGAACAGACGAACAAGACCAGACATAGGCTGACACCTGCTGAGGCTGGGGGATGGGCGCAAGCCTGTCACACTGTGTGCTCCACTCTGTGTACACCTGACGTTTCAGTGAAAGATTTTAAAAGATGAGTGACGTAACATGCCACTAAAAATCAACCAAGGCAGATGAACTCTTCCTTGCTATTGCACTTCCACAGTCTACTTGTTACCGTGTGAGCACCAGGCACTAAACACTCGAGCTTTTCTCTTGATGGTCATTTTCTTCTTTTCCTATAAGCAGGTAAGTTCATAGAAAACAACCAATCGCCATAAGGGATAATAAAAAAGAATTAAAGAAAACCTATAATTCTGAGATAACTACTATGGATTATTTAATATTCTGGCACACATTCCGATTATTTTTCTCAGTATATACATTCTATACAGCCTACATTTACACATATACTTTTGAAAAAAATCATTCTATTAATATGGGTTTGCGACCAGCTTTTTTCCTCCAGTTACTTTCATTTAAAGAGCATTTTACCAAGATGCTTTTACAATCTTTACTCAGATAAACTGACATTCAGCTTGGAAACTGGGCATGCTTTGCAGATACTTTTTCATTTGCGCCTTATTTACCTACCAGACAACCACTTCATATAGTGATGTTATATCAAAATTTTGCAAATACTTGTGCAAAATATAAAATACAAAATATGGGCTAAATGCTTAAATTAGCCAATCTGATTTTGACTGGGGTGGAAGGAGGCATTTTAGCTGCTTATCATGACAAGCTGGGTTCTTTTCTGCCCTAAGGGACTCAGGGAGCAGTGCTGGACTCTGCAGAGCAGGTCCTATTGCAGTGGGCTTCACTTCCATGAAGGCTCAAGCCTCATGGAGTCTGGCCTGTGGTTCAGGTGAGGGACTGAAATGAAGCAGGGAATGGGGTGGTGGGAAAAAAGGATGGGTGAAGAGGAAATGTGAAGACTGGCGTTACTTTCATTTTTTGGATAACCACAGGATGGGGAAAGGGAGACACACAAGAGCTGACTGTAACAATCTTAGACAAGGGCAACATGAGAAAAATGTAAGATAGGGGACAAGCCTAGTGATATTAGGGATCTCATCTGCTGTTGGATATACAAAGAAATACACCGTAACCAAGCTCACTTTCATTTATAAAATCTATTTCAAGTGTTCATAAGAGAGGTTTGCTTTATTCCATAAAGTAAGTGAAACATATTCTAACAACTCTTTCACAGTAGTAACATAATAAAACTCTGTGACAGTGACTGTTGGGGAACAAGGCTCCATGTGTCAGATCTAACACAACAGCCACTGTTTGCGGAGTGCTCACTGTGGTGCCAGACAATGCCCGGAAGCAAGCACTGGCCACACACGGTGTCGTTCAGCTCTATTAACACTTCTGAGGTTAGTGGTATGGTCTCCATGTCACAAATGTGAACATCAAGACCTCACCTGCTTAACTAACCTGCCCTAAGATGTGCACCTAGTCAGTGGCAAAGCTGATACGGAAACAAGTCCGATTACAGGCCCATGATGCTAATGATTATGCTCTAATGCCTTCAAAGCCTGTATTAAGGTGAGTAAAAATAATATACATCAATTAGATATATGAAGTCACACAGTCTGGTTTACAGCAGTGTAATTCTCAGTAGAGGGGCTACTTATAAAAATAACTGCATTGCACTTTCTCATCCCAAGCACCACATCCCCAAGGGCCAGACCTCCTCCTGGTGAACAGGATGAGCCTGGACCACCTCTCCCGAGACTCTGCCTCAGCAAGGTGACCAGTGGACCACATGGCCTGAAACAGTAGGTGAGCAGCAAGGGACAGCAGAAAGACAGGCAACACTGAAGTGGGAATCAGACCTCAGCTCCAGTGCCGGTTCCAACGTGTACTGGTCCAGGGGTCGTAAGCAAGAACTCTCTTTTTTAAAACTGATTCTTCACCTAACCCAACAAGACAAAAGCTGATAAAGTCCCTTCTGTGCCCTCTGAGGGGACAGCTGCAACACTTAGACGAGGCATGGCATGAGACACCTTGGAAACATCAGCACAGCCAGGGCTCCTCCTGTAAGAACCCCAGAAGCAGTCCCAAACGAAGCCTGTGCGTTTCTCCCAAAACATACTCACCTGTGCACAAACAACTGTCTGGAGAGAAATGAAGAGATAATGGGGATTCAGGACAGATGGAAGGAAGATGGCGCACGGCAGCACCCTTGGATCTGGGCCAGCCTTCATGAGACACACTCACGTAACACAGCTGGGTTCATGGAACAACGAGCTCTCACACGATGCTAACAATCCCCTCCTGGACTTTATCATTAACACACTAAAATCTTGTAACAGAAAAGATAACTTGGTTGATACCTTATTCCAGCCGCTGGCATGAACTGTGGTCTCCAGTGTACATTCCCGATATGCCTGATATGTCACTGGCCTGTAGAGATTTTTTTTAAAAATCTGTGTCACAAAGAAGGAAAATTCTAAATTTCCAGATGAATAAATATACAGTCACTACTCTGCTGTAGAACTTGCACTAAAGTAACACAGATGATTCAACAGATAATTTTCTATGAGACTGGCTCTTACCATTTGCTACACATTTTTCTTCAAGCATTCTCTACAGGTGAGATTTATGCTATCAGCTTGGGAAAGCAGTTCACAACATAAGAAAAATAACAGTTTTTTTGTAATTGAATTTTATCCAGCAAGATTTCTATATTGCAGATAAATATATACAGTTGGGTTATTAATAGAATCAAGTTAACAGCAAACAATAAAAAAGATCTCGTTAATATAAAAAAACAATTTAAGCTTCTAAAGGCAAAGAATGTTAAGTATTTAAAACTTACAGAGATACTGTCACTGGAAGACTGTTCAAACTGGAGGCAAATAAACACGCTACTGTAAATCTGGAGTCACTGACACCAGCTCCAGGGCAAGGCTCTCCTGCCCATTCCAGTCACACAGACACTCGTCTACTGACGGGTCGTGAGTGCTGTGTTCTAAGCCTGGGTTTCTGTGCAAATTAACAACCACAACAGATACTTGGCAGCAAGGTGAAGGCACCAAGTGCTTACATAACAGATTTAATAAAAATTTACCTCCACCCACCTTTGGTGGGCAAAGAATTAACACACATGTTAAAAAAAAGGAGAGGAATCTTGCTTTTAAAGGATTGTAAAATTTACTCCAAAGGCATTTTCTGCTTTGAACAACCTGATCACTTCAGTCTTTTGAACAGTTATAACAGGTACACTTCCTGGTAGCTTACTGTTTTGTTTTACATTTTAATACCTCTGTGCTTTATATATCCTAGTACACACTAGGAAACTGAAGCTCAGAAAAACTAAGAGACTATCCCAAATCCACAGAGATGGCAAAGAGCAACACAGAACAGGAATTCACACCCAGTGAGCTATGGCTCCAAAGGCCACAAGGTTCCTGGTTTGAATCAGGGTTTTGACATGGTCATGATGGCAGTGATGGCCCTGGTAGCTGGCCAGCATCCGGACTGCGATGGGGGAGGAACACACCAGACGGCAGAGACTAGCTAAGAAAAAAGACACTATGACAGCTCACCAAGGATTTCTGTAATGGATACATGTTAAGACTAGAATATTTTAACACACTGAGTTAAATACAATATATTTTTAAATCTACATTTAATTATTTTACACGGCTGCTAGAAAATGTCAAGTTACATACGTGTGACTTCATTTCCCTGCTGGAGAGCGCATAGGTCTGGACGTTACAGAGAGCAGCTCTGACACACGTGTGGCCCTTTTCTGTAAGTCTGTGTGACAGCGTACCACCGGGACACTGAAGTACCAAGACCATGGGTGGCCCTTCTAGTGGGATACTATGTGCAACCTTCCTGCTGTCACATTTCCACTGAAGTACCTAGAGAACAGCTGGAAGACTTGGGCTGACACCAGGGGGCGATGACCCTGGACTCCAGCAAACAGGGTGCCATCTGCCTGCCCACGTGCTCCCCGCAGCTCTACTTGGTCATCCAGTCCTTTCCCTTCCTTTCCTGAACTGAACTGTCTGCTGCTGCTGGGTGGCACAGGGGTCCTGACGGGAGTTTATCAAGCTAAATGACGTTAGCATCCACCAGAATGAAACATGATTTGAAGCGTTATATGTACACACATATACGCACATTAAAGATTCAGCAGATTAAAACGTTCAAAGGAAAATTTAACCAAAGAAAAACAAGCAGCCTGAAAAACCGGCCTGATCTAATGAGCGACCTGAACTCTGCAAAGGAGAAAACTGAGGGGAAAAACTTATTTACATTTAAATATCTTTCTTTTTTTTGCCATGCTGTGAGACTTGCAGGATCTTAGGGATTGAAGCTGTACCCTTGGTAGTGAAACTGCAAAGTCTAACCACTGGACAACCAGGCCAATTTGGAAAAAAAAACCTTCAAACTGCTGGTACTTGGCTATGTGAAGAGTTCACAATTAATTTTCTACTTCAACAAAACTGGAGGAATAAGTGGTATTTTCTACCTTAAAAGATACTGCCACCAACCTGTATAATACTTATAGTTCATCATCAGTTATTCTCAAGGTATTAGTAACTTTTTAGAGTTGTTAAGCTACTGGGGAAAACAAAACAAATATTCATCCAAGACTATATTTTTGAAAAATATAGTTTACTTTGCAGTGAAAAGGTACCATCTTTTCCTGTAGATCATGAAAAGGACTCCGAAAACATATAATCCTGCCCTTCACATAATTGTACATATATAAAACTATACTGTTTCTCAAAGAAGTAATAATATCCCAGTAAAGTTAAAATTGATACAGAAACTAAGACAGAGGGAAATGACTGATACAAATAGTCTGCATCAAGGTTGGGAGCAATTTTTTGCCTCACGCTTCTCAGTTACTTTACTCCCAGTCCTAACGGCTTTTATAAGTTCTCCATGTTTATTCTGGCCAAAAAGCAGGTTTCTTCAAACCTAAGATGAAATCTCAACATATAAACTAAATGAAAGTATGGCTCCTCTAGCTTCAGAAGCTTGGAAACTGCCTAACTGCCCCTGCCCCTCACAAACACTCCATAAGCCACTGCTGGGCTGCACCTCCAAATTTCCTGTGGAAGTTATAATTCCCACACCCAGGATCTTGTCTCCACATTTATTTTTAAAACTTTCTATGTATAAAGTTAAGAAAATCTAGATATGATTTTCATTCCACTGTTTCCTATTTATAGCTTGGATTTTTACATTTGCTCATGTCACCAGAATATGAAGAAACAAACTGAATTCTCCTTAAACCTAAACTGCTTCATTCTAGCAAATGGCAACATACACACTTTGCTTTGTCAAGGTATGGAGTCACCTACTGCAACAGTGGCTTGGCACCTGAATACTGGCCCTTTTAGTAAAGGAACCGTCTTCACCTTGTGTTAGCAGCGGTCAATCTTTATTAAAACAGACATTTTTTTTCTAATTCATACCAATTTCTTAATGACTCTAAGCAAAGAATTAAGGGAAAGGAATTTTTAAGATTTTCAATAAATGACTTGGCTTTATGCTAATAGACTTTCACGATGAGCTTCTTCTGGCTGACAGCTGGAAAAGAAGTTCCCACCACAGGCGTGTGGCAGAAGCACCACAGACAGGTGTGCAACCCAAAGCTGAGCCACATCTGGGTGCCCCAAGCTGACACAACGCCAACCCCAGGGTACAGTGTGTGAGACCCAGCCATTCCAGTCACGCTGGCCATGAAGGTGGTGGTGACAAGTGGTTAGGGCCAGTGAAACAGGCTGTGGTTACAACCAGGGAAAGCATCTGTTGAAACCAGACAGTCCAACAAATAAATACAGTCAAATTCATGCTGGAATAGTTACATCACTGCTCAAAATGAAAAAGGAGAGAATTAGGGAAAGGAAAAAATAAAAGCAAGTGAGAAAAGCGACACCGTTCACCTAAACGAGGCCTTCAGAGCGAGGAGCAGTGGGGACTTGCCCAAGGGGCACTCACCGGCTGAGCAGCGTCTGCAAGGCCCCAAGCAGAGGCGCCCGCAGATCCTGTGCCGCCTTCTCCCCGAGGTGGGCCAGGCAGTCCTCCACGGAGCTGTCCGGGTTCGCGGGGCTGAACACGGGCGAGGTGTGGCGGTCGAAGCCTGTGCTGGCGAAGGCTGAAGAAGCAAAAGGCGCACCCTTGTGAACGAGCAGGTGAGAAGTTGTGCTGTAAACCCTGGGGGTTAGGGTGCGGACTACTGGGGAACACAGCATAGTGTAAGCCACTGAAGACGTCAGACCATCGTTACCGGGCATTAATCTTTCTTTCAAGAGGCCCTAGATTTAAAGATTTTCTTAAAGAAAGATTTTTATGGAAAATCTCAGTTTCAAGAGAAGAAAAAGGCTAACCTGGCATGTCAAAATGCACAGACCAGCTTTGTGAATGACTGCAGACCTGTTCCAACCAAGATGGTGAAGGAGAGCCTCTCCCAGCCCATCATCCAAGGAGGTCTGACCATTTGTTTTCGCCTCTAGAAACATGGCTCTCCTTAAACCAGATTCTCATCAGTTTCTCCACCTCAGAGGACCTTGTGACCTTCATTCCCTTTCAGAGCAAACTTTTAAACCCACAGTCATGCACACGGACACGTTTTACAGGTACGCACACTGCCCACCCACGCAGCCAGCCCCTCCTCCATTCCTCACTCCCTGTTACACAGACACAGCCCTGCTCTGACTGCAGTACTAATCCATGCTGGTCCAGGGAGCGAACAGGACGTATAACCCCTGGGAGTGGGGACGAGCGGTGTGCTGTCCCGGGAATCTGCCCTGCATCCTGTTTGTAGCATCAATCAGTTAAATGTTTGGAAAGGAAAATAAAAGCAGATTTAACATTAGGTTTCTGGATTTCTATAAATTTATATTTATATTCTTTCCTTACTAACAGGGAGCTGATTTATAGACATGATTTCTATTTTTTCTTGTTAAAAATTACTGGCAGGGAATTCCTTGGTCCACTGCTGCTAAGTTGCTTCAGTCGTATCTGACTCTGTACGACCCCATAGACGGCAGCCCACCAGGCTCCTCTGTCCCTGTGCTTCTCCAGGCAAGAATACTGGAGTGGGTTGCCAATTCCTTCTCCAATGCATGCATGCATGCTAAGTTGCTTCAGTCGTGTCAGACTCTGTGCGACCCCACAGACAGCAGCTCACCAGGCTCCTCTGTCCACAGGATTCTCCAGCAATACTGGAGTGGGTTGCCAGTTCCTTCTCCTCCTTGGTCCACTAGTTTGGACCAATACTTTCACTGCCAGCGGCAGCGGCCTAGATTTAGATTTGATCCCTAGTTGGAGAACTATGATCCTACAAGCAGTACGGGGAAGCAAATCAAATCAATCAAATCCCATCAATACGATCCATTCATAATCCAGTCTAATCGATCTGAATTAATCCCATCAATAAATCAAGTAAATCCAGGCAATGCTACTGCACAATTAGTGTAACACAGTATGCTGCCAATGTAACTTTCATATGCACTGAGAAGCCAAAAAGTTCACGTGACTTTTTATTAAAACATCTGCTCTACTGCAGTGGCCTGAAAGCAAACCCACAGTGTCTCTGAGGTATGGCTGTTTCCAATTCCAACCTACTCTAGCCCTCCTATCTCACCTGAAGAAGGAAGGGAAGTCGCTCAGTCATGTATGACTCTTTGCGACCCCGTGGACTGTAGCCCACCAGGCTCCTCTGTCCCTGGGATTCTCCAGGCAAGAATACTGGAGTGGGTTGCCATTTCCTTCTCCAGGGGATCTTCCCAACCCAGGGATCGAACCCAAGTCTCCTGCATTGCAGGCTAACGCTTTAACCTCTGAGCCACCAGGAGGCTTCCCGATCTCACCTGAGGGGGAGGGGAAAAAACTCAGAAACTGGCGCAAAGTTCACAGCCCAGAGGCATAAGCTCTCTGAAGACTGAGACCTAACCACAGGGTCCCAGAGAGCTTCCCCCTCCCCACAGTCCACCACCACTTCACCAAACACTGATTTACAACAGTCCCTGTTATCCAGTCAAATCAAATCAATCCGACCCCATTCCACCAAATCAATCAAAATAAATCAAATAAGGAAATAAAATCTTATCAAATCAAATAAAACACGTGTGTATATGTGGATGACCCTTGAAAATGCTGTGCTAAGTGACAGAAGCCAGCCACAAGCCATTGCTCAGGGCATGACTCCACTTACATGCAGACCCTCCCAGGAAGATGCATGGAGACAGGAAGCAGATTAGCTGGGGGTGAGGACGGCTGGGGAGCGGGAGCAGATGGGAAATCACTGTGAACTGTTATACAGTGTTTCTTCTGGGGATGTGAACAATGCTCTAACTTTAGACTGTGATGATGGCTGTACAATTCTGTGAATATACCAACCACTGAACTGTGTACCTTTAAATGGATAAATTTTTCGTATATATCTCAATAAAGCTGCAAAAATTATTTATGGAAAGCAAAGCAAGATATAACCCAGGGCTGCTCTGGTGGTACAGTGGTTATTAAGAATCTGCCTGCAATGCAGGAGACATGGGTTCAATCCCTGGTCTGGGAAAATTCTGCAGCCACAGAGCAACTGGGCCCCTGCTCCACAACTGTGAGCCTGCATGCCGTGGAGCTTGTGCTCTGTAATAAGAGAACGCACCACAGTGAAGAGCACGCCCTCTCACCATAACTAGAGACAGCCTGTGTGCAGCCACGAAGACCCAGCAGAGCCAAAAGTAAAATAAAAATAATTTTTTAAAAAAGAAATAACCCAAATGCTCCCCTCCATAAATAAGGGAAAGACTGAGTAAATCTTCGTTTGATATATGGATTTTTTAAGTTTACGATTTAATGTTAAGCACAAAGTCTGTAGCCATAAAATCACAGGCACACTGCTGCGACCACCATCTACAATATATGCATGAGAAGGAAGGCAGCACATTGATAGCTATCTCTTTAATGTTATCAATATAAAGATAACAAATCACACTGAACGGAAAGTACCTTAACATGACTGATTAGTCCAATACTTAATACCAGAAAAGGGTCCATCTCATCTGCTGGGTATATTTCGGAAACTTATTAATATAAACAGATCCCCCAGGAAGGGAAAAGGTATCTTCTAGTTTCACCACTATAATCCTAGACCCATGAAGTTATGTAATGTTGTGAACACGTGACTATGAAAAAACAAATGAAGCCACACCAAACAGAGCCACTAATTAGGAAATAAGAATAAAGAGACCTTCAGAAATTTCTTTGTCCAGGGATTTGAGCTCTTCTTCAATTTCAGTTTTAACTTTTAATAAAACTTCTTGATCCAGAGATTGTGAAACTGTATCTTGCTGAACCCCTGAAAGCAACAAGAAAGGTTACTATCGAAAGACAGAAAACATTAGAACATGGATAGGATGTTTAAGCAATAAGTCAGAAAGTACAAAATCAAAAGTCATTATCGTGCTCAAGGGCTAGGAGAGTCTTAAAAATGAGGAGGCTGAGGCCAGGCAGGCTGCACCACTAGCCCACCCTGGAGGAGCCGAGACTGGAGTTCAGGCCTCGGGCTGTTGAGGCCTGACAGAGGCCGTGACTAAAATAGGCTGGAGCAAGCATCCCGGAAACAGCTGAGACACTGCCCAGGCGGGATCAAAATTTATTACCCCGACGGGAGGACTCAGACTGTCAGCATGCTCCCAGTAGCCTGGTCTGTGCCAATCGGGACGAGGATAGATATCTCCTAAGAAAGCCCGCGCACGCGAAAATCTAGCCAATTAGTAGATGCAAAGAAACCCTTGTAACCAATCCAACCTTGCCAATTCCCTGTCTTTGTCCTAAACTTATAAATACTACTGTAATATAGGGCTCGGGGCTCTGGCTTAATCCACTGTGTTGGATGCAGCCAGGGCCCTGGCTCGAGCTAGCAGTAAATTCCCTTTTTTGCGTTTGCATTGCCGCGGATGTCTTGTTCCCTCAGTTCTGGGGATCGGGACCTTGGGCATAACAAGGCCAGCATGGAAAGAACCACCAATTCAATTCAGCCTGTGTCCTCGGCTTCTGGTTGGGCTGCTAGGAAGAAGTCTGCTCAGAAACATTGCTGACATAACAGAGAAGAAAACCTGAAAGGCTGTCATGTTCCCTTACCTTCATATCTTCATGCAAACTGCATTCCAAGAGAAGGCCTATGATCAACAAAGCATGTGTATCTTCCAACTTAGGGAAACCACGAGCATAACCAGGTGGGAGGCAAAAGCTACCCTCCTGCAGTAGAAGGAAAAGAAGGGCTTGCTCTGTAGCATGGAAAGGAGAACAAAAAGGACAGCTAACCAAAATAAAACTCAGATCCTCAAAAGGGTTTTTGTCGTGGAAAATATAAAATTCCTTAGGTATTTCTACCAGAAATGCAACAAAAAGGATCCCCTCATGGTCATGGTTAATATTTATCTGGTTAAATGACATTTGATTTAACATTTCTGCCTATGTAAATATCTTAGTTGAAACTACATAAATAAAAATTTTAAAACATTACCTACAACAATATGCTACTAAGCAACCAATGGACCACTGAAGAAATCAAAATGGAAATCAAAAATACCTGGAGACAAATGGAAACACAACCACCCCAAATCCATGGATTAAAGATTTATAAGACCTGAAACCATAAAATTCTAGAAGAAAACAGGCAGTATGCACTTTGACATGGATCTTAGCATTATTTTTTTGGCTATGTCTCCTCAGGCAAGGGAACAAAAGCAAAAATGAACAAACGGGGCTACATCAAACTAAAAAGCCTTCACATGGTTAAGAAAACCATGTGCAAAGCATAAAGGCAGCCTAATAAATAGAAGATATTTGCGAACAATAATATCTGGCATGTATAAAGAACACATACAGCTGGACATTAAAAAAACCCGAAACAGAAAAGCCTCAATTTAAATTGGGCAGAGGACCTCAATAGGTGTTTACAAAGAAGACACAAAGATGCCACCAGGCACACATTAGTGTTCAACATCACTAATTACCCGGAAAATGCAAACCAGAGCCACATTGAGATTATCATCTCACACACCTGTCAAAATGGCTATTACTAAAGAGGCAGTAAATAACAAATACTGGCAAGGTGGTAGACTGTCGATGAAAACGGAGATGATACATGCGGCTGTAACTGATACAGTCAATATGGAAACCAATACAGAGGCTCCTCAAAAAGCTAAAACCAGACCACCACAGTATCCAACAATCCCACTTCTAGATATTATGCTGAAGAAAATCATTCAAAAAGATATATGTGTGTGTATGTATATATATGGGGCTTCCCTCATGGCTCAGCTGGTAAAGAATTGGCCTGCAATGTGGGAGACCTGGGTTTGATCCCTGGGTTGGGAAGATCCCCTGGAGAAGGGAAAGGCTACCCACTCCAGTATTCTGGCCTGGAGAATTCCATGGACTATATAGTCCATGGGGTCGCAGGGTCAGACACGACTGAGCAACTTTCATACACACACACCCCCAAAGAGAAAGAAATGGAAAAAGGCAAAATGATTGCCTGAGGAGATACAAATAGCTGAGAAAAGAAGAGAAGCAAAATGCAAAGGAGAAAAGGAAAGATATACCCATTTGAATGCAGAGTTCCAAAGAACAGCAAGGAGAGATAAGAAAGCCTTCCTCAGGGATCAATGCAAAGAAATAGACGAAAACAATACAATGGGAAAGACTAGAGATCTCTTCAAGAAAATTAGAGATATCAAGAGAACATTTCATGCAAAGATGGGCACAATAAAGGACAGAAATGGTATGGACCTAACAGAAGCAAAATATATTAAGAGGTGGTGGCAAGAATACACAGAAGAACTATACAAAATAGATTTTCATGACCCAGATAACCACGATAGTGAGATCACTCACCTAGAGCCTGACATCCTGGAATGTGAAGTCAAGTGGGCCTTAGGAAACATCACTATGAACAAAGCTAGTGGAGGTGACGGAATTCCAGCTGAGCTATTTCAAATTCTGAAAGATGATTTTGTGAAAGTGTTGCACGCAATACGCCAGCAAATTTGGAAAACTCAGCAGTGGCCACAGGACTGGAAAAGGTCAGTTTTCATTCCAATCCCAAAGAAAGGCAATGCCAAAGAATGCTCAAACTACCGCACAATTGCACTCATCTCACACGCTAGTAAAGTAATACTCAAAGTTCTCCAAGCCAGGCTTCAACAGTACATGAACTGTGAACTTCCAGATGTTCAAGGTGGATTTAGAAATGGCAGAGGAACCAGAGATCAAACTGTCAATATCCGTTGGATCATCAGAAAAGCAATACAGTTCCAGAAAAACATCTATTTCTGCTTTACTGACTGTGCCAAAGCCTTTGACTGTGTGGATCACAATAAACTGTGGACAATTCTGAAAGAGATGGGAATACCAGACCACCTGACCTGCCTCTTGAGAAACCTGTATACAGGTCAGGAAGCAACAGTTAGAACTGGACATGGAACAACAGACTGGTTCCAGATGGGGAAAGGAGTACATCAAGGCTGTATACTGTCACCCTGCTTATTTAACTTACATGCAGAGTACATGAGAAATGCTGGGCTGGAAGAAGCACAAGCTGGAATCAAGATTGCTGGGAGAAATATCAATAACCTCAGATATGAGATAATACCACCTTTATGGCAAAAAGTGAAGAAGAACTAAAGAGCCTCTTGATGAAAGTGAAAGAGGAGAGTGAAAAAGTTGGCTGAAAACAACATTCAGAAAACTAAGATCATGGCATCTGGTCCCATCACTTCATGTCAAATAGATAAGAGAAACAATGAAAACAGTGACAGACTTTATTTTGGGGGGCTCCAAAATCACTGCAGATGGTGACTGCAGCCATGAAATTAAAAGACACTTGCTCCTTGGAAGAAAAGCTATGACCAACCTAGACAGCATATTGAAAATCAGACACATTACTTTGCTAACAAAGGTCTGTCTAGTCAAAGCTATGGTTTTTCCAGTAGTCATGTATGGATGTGAGAGTTGGACTATAAATACTGAAATGGATGAGATGGTTGGATGAGTCTGTTTCTGTTTTGTTATATTTGTTCATTTGTTTTGTTTTTTAGATTCCATATATAAGTGAAATCATACAGTATTTGTCTTTGTCCGACTTCTTTCACTTAGCATAATACCCTCTAGGCCCATCCATGTCGTCACAGATGGCAGGATTTTATTCTTTTTTAGTGGCTGAACAGTGCAGTTGCTCAGCCGTGTCCGACTCTTTGCAACCCCATGGACTGCAGCACACCAGGCCTCCCTGTCCATCATCAACTCCCAGAGTTCACTCAAACTCATGTCTATTGAGTCGGTGATGCCATCCAGCCATCTCACCCACTTCAGTATTCTTGCCTTGAGAAGCCCATGAACAGGACGTAAGGCTGAAGAGTATTCCGTCGTGTCTGTGCGCCACACCTTCATCCCCTGATTCAGCTGCTGACGGACACCGAGGGTGTTTCCAGGCCTGATTACTGTCAGCAGTGCTGCAGTGAGCGTGGGGAGGGGGGGGTGTCAGCTCAGTCGTGTCTGTCTCTCTGCAACTCTTTCGGACTCTTTGAACTGAACCTAGCTGAACTATTCAGCCACTAAAAAGAATGAAATCCTGCCATCTGTGACAACATGGATGGGCCTAGAGGATATTATGCTAAGTGAAAGAAGTCAGACAAATACCATATGATTTCACTTATATATGGAATCTAAAAAACAAAACAAATTAACAAATATAACAAAACAGAAACAGACTCATAGAGAACAAACAGGCAGCTACCAGAAGGGAGAGGAGTGGGGATGATTAAAAAAAAAAAAAAAGAATGCTAATTAGCCTGCTTGTGGCGATCACTTCACAATGAATGTTTATATGAAACCATCACACTATATACCTTAAATATATGCAATTTTTGTTAATGATTCCTAATAAAGCTCTAAGTTTTAAAAGTGCATTAAACAAAAACAATCTTATGCAAAATTTAAAGACAATGTATCCTATGAGGAGGGTAATCTTTATAAATTCTTGTCAAGCATAAAAATATATCTTGGCATATGGGCTTTTTGTTTTATTGTGGTAAAATACACCTAACAAATTTTACCATCTTTATCATTTTTAAGTCTACAGTTCAGTGGTATTAAATACATCCATAATGTTGCGCAGCCATCACTGCCATACACTTCCAGAACTCTTCATTTTGTAAAACCGAAAATTCAGACCCATTAAACAGTAACTCTCCATTACCTCCTCTCTTCAGCCCTTGGCAACCACCACTGTGCTTTCGCTATATAATTTTGACTACTTGAAGTACTTTATCTAACTGCAATCAAACAGCGTTTGTATGTCAGGGACTGGCTTAGTTCACTTACAGACCGACTTATAATAAACTAAAGTTGGTTATAATTAAAACAGGCTTTCCTTTTAAAAGTAATTTGTAGTTCAGACGGCTCTATGATGGCACTAATATAATCACACTAGCCAGTAAAGTGACTTCCAAAATATATGCAACATTATTAAAATAAGGCAAACACAAATCAGAAAATTATCATGGGTCAATCTTATTTCTTTCAAAGAAATTCTCTCTCTTCCTTCTGGCTTTCTGGAAGGCATCTCAATAGACGGGAAGGAAAGCTTTCCAGCCAAGAACTCCAGTTCATTACACAGGACCTCAGGCAAAAAACAGCCTTCTGGAACCTGGGCTGTTACTGAAACAGGAAAACAATACCTGTCACAAAGGGAAGCTGTCAAGGGCAAAGAGGTAAGTTAAGTTCCACCACATCAAAAATGCTCAACAGGGGGCTTCCCTCGTCGTGGTCCAGGGGTTAAGAGCCCGCCTGTAAATGCAGGGGACCTGAGTTAAATCCCTGGTCCAGGAGGATGCCACATGGTGCAGAGCAACTGAGTCCGCGCACCACAAGTGCTGAGCCTGCGCTCTGCGGCCACGAGAAGCCTGAGCACCACAGCTCGAGAGCAGCCCCCGAGCACTGCACCTAGAGAAAAGCCCACACAAGGTGACAAAGACCCAGCACAGCCAAAATTAAAAAAACGCTCTATAGACAGTGACCCCACTTACCACTCCTTCTGAATCGCTGAACGTTGTTAACACTGCACAGTGTGCACAGAATCAGCTCACCATGGATCCCTAATTAACACTGTTCATACAGAACCTGCTTTCAGTACACTCAAAGTCTGGACCAGCAGGAATAAGCTTCAGCTTACATAAGGCCAAAGCATCTGCTGTAACACCAGCAGTTACTCTTGCTCTCCAACTGCTGCAACAGAGAACAGCTTAGGGTGTAATAGCAATTGATCTAAAACGTATCTTTTCCTGAACACATGTCCAACAGAATTTAATTAATTTATATCAAAAAATGCAGAAGAAAAGTTAACTTTTGAACTATAAGGGTACATTTCACAATAAATTCGTCTGAGACATTTCACCAGGAAGCTACAGTCCTAAATACCAGAAGGTCCCTGGTGTTCCACCTTTCCCAATGTGACCTATCTCTAAGGGATTTGACTTCAAACTTCCTCCGGGCTCAAATAATCTCTGCCATGCTCAAGAATGTAAGAATTTTGGTCAGTCACTGCCATGAGCTACAGCGAACACAGTGCTTTTAAGAAAAATTCTTCAAACATAATTCCACAACAGAAGCAGGGTAAACGCCAGGCCGAAAAGCTTGAGTCAGCCCTTTAAGTTATGCAAAATCATCTCAAACTCAACATCTGCTAGCTTGCTCCTGACCTGCCCTTACTCAGAAACAGACTCTTGCCAGTCAATACAGCCTGCCAGGTAAACTTTTTATAAGGTTTCCTCACATAAGAGGCAGTCCCTCCATTCCACGCATTCTAGAATTTATCCTCAAATTAAGCTGGATCATCAGAAAAATCCCCAGACGGTATCAACTATCTGTTTCAACTGAGTGCACTTTAGTGCCATTTCCTTAGCTTTTATCCAGAATTCCAGAGAGACAAGAGTTCTGAAATGTAACACTGTGTTTGATATTGACAGTTTCTACTGCATTTCTTTATGTCCTATGTAATAAAGCTCTACGTGAAAAACAATTCTCTTAAAGAATAACACTCCCCTTAAAATAGCATAGCTGCTTCTGGGAACTAAATATAGTAGTTCCCTTTGTGGGTTCAGCTAACCGCATCAGCCACGGTCCCAAATACTGCACAGAAAATTTTAGAAACAAAATTCATTAATTTTAGACTGCACACCATTCTGACTAGTGTGATGACATCTGGTGGGGTCCTGAGACCTGAGTCATAGCCGGCATGTCCAGACCATGTAAGCTACCCACCCATTACTACAGAACACGCAGCGTCTGGCACCACCTGAGAATCCTGGAGCACACTCCCAGGGACAGAAGGAGCTACTGCCCACCTCCACTTTGCTTTGGCCTTGCCTCAGAACCAAGTCCACTGCTCAGTGCTGAGATGACTGTACAGGACCCTACAGTAACATACCTGTGATCCACTGCTCCCACTATGGAAATGTACAGTCTTCCTATTCTGATTTCATTACAACTTACTTACTTCCATTATGTTCTAATTATAAGCCACATTAAATGACACATGGTGTGAAATTTTAAAAAATTAATTCCTCTTCCCACCCGGTAGGCACTCACTGACAATTTACTAACAAAAAAAGGCATTTTTACCTAACCTGGACTCTTCCTTTTCCTGGTTATTTAATTCTGTCCACCCTGCAAGGACCAATTTCTCGTTTTTTGGCGATGCCACATGGCTTGCAGGATCTCAGTTCCCTGACCAGCGATTGAACTAGGCCCTCAGGAGTGAAAGTGCCAAGTCCTCACCACTGGACCACGAGGGAACTCCCCTCAAGGACGAATTTAAGTCTACTTTTCCATAGTATCTTCACCAACTACTTACGTATCATTGACACTGAACGTGTACATCATTTAATCTGTGCTACGCAGTTTAATACTTAAATATATACTGTCTTGTACCAATGATTTTATAGTTTATTATCATTAGTCTGACCTGATTACAAACTATTTGAGCCAGTCCCTTGGTCCTAGACTTATGTCAAGTAAAGACTAAAAGAATACACAAATACTTGACATCAACAGCTGTCACTGTCTCTGTGATGAAGACTCAAAGGATTACAACATATAACCCAACAAGCTTGCTGGGAAGAAGGGACACAAGAAAGGAGGCAACAGAAGGAAACTTATTAACAGATTCAGAGGGATTTGTAAAAGTTATCAGCATATTTTGAGGCCACTTCAAATATTTTAAAAGGTTAAAAGAAATAAAGAAAACAAGTAGTCATTTAATGGAAGAGAGTGGGAATACAGGCCAACCACATACACAGGACAGTAACGAGAACATTTATGGTGCCAGCCTGTGACAGAGGAAACTGCGGAGGAGGGACGGCAAGAGTAAGACCTCAGTCATCATCTCATGTTCACGAGGGTCTTCACCAACGTCTGAATCACAGAATTTTAGATCCGAAAAGGTCAGGTTAGTCGACCCATCTCATACGAAGAATATGGGACTTAGTAAATTTAGATGACTCGCCCAGGCACAAATAAATTATACAGAAATCAGATTAGAAAGTAGGTATTCTGATAAGAAACATTATTACTAAATTCAAAAACATATGATTACAATTTCTGAAGTATATGAATTAAAAATAAAGAATATATGAATGCTTTATTTGCCATCTGCCTCTTTTAGGAAAATCTGCATGCCTAAAACATATACACATCCCCACACGCATCACACCACTCCCAATACCACCACTGTGCCACAAAGAAAATGACAATAATGTCTTGGTTACCATATGCCTCATCCTGTCAGATTAAAGAAAAGCAGCTGATTAAAGGCGTACCTATTCTCATGAGACTAATGTGACGCTAATTACACACGACAAGTTGTCATACTTGATAATAAGCCATGTGGAAAACCTAAACCAGTAAAAAGTCTACTGCTGTCAGGATACAAAAGGCTATTTCTTCAGCTAACCAATGACATAGACAGATTCACTGATTTTCTTTTAATCAATCCCCACTCCACCCTGACTTTCAAAAGCACAGAGCTACTCATAGGACCAATGCAGCATAAATCCTGCACTATAAATCCAGAAAAATATTTCAAAGATAAACAAACTTTATCACACTTAAATCCCACCCACCTCAATGTCAAAGAAAGGGTCAGGTGACTCAGCAACCATCACATTCCAGGCCCAAAATGCACTCAAATGAGTATCAGATCAACAAGCTTTGAACAGTTTTATGTATGGCCTAGACCTCTGAGAGCAAGAATGTTTTCTAAATCTATGGTTCCCTAAACTGGGGCACATTAGAAGTACCAAGAGAATATTAAGCAATAATGAAGCAATAAGTAAAGATACAGATTCCCAGGCCCCATGGAGCACCTGGTTCAGCAGGTGTGGGGCAGTGCTCCACAATCTTTGTTTTGACCAGAATGCAGATGTTCAGACTAGACAAGAAAGTCCAGTGAGCACCCACTCAAAGTCCGGGTTCAAAGCAGTCAGGATCAAACATCTCCTGTTCCTCACAGAAAGCCCCGAGAAGAAACTTAAAAAGCGCACATCCCCAGGAATAGGGAACTGAACCAGAACCTGGGATCAGATTATAAGACTGGCCTGAAAGCTGACCTGAGATGGTGATACTCCCCAAACTGACCTATGGAGTCAGTGCAATCCCATCAAAATTCCAACTGCCTCTGGGAATGGACAACTCAGTTCTGAAATTCAAACAGAACTGCAAAAGACAGAACATGGTCAAAGCAATTTTGAAAAAGAACAAGGGTGAAGGATTACTCATACTTCACAATTTCAGAACTTACTACAAAGCTATAAGCAGTCAACATAATGTGGTAATGGTGTAAGAACTGACATATAAACAAGCGGAATCTGAGAGCCAGAAACAAACCCATAATATTTAAGGTCAAATGATTTTTGATAAGGGTAAAAAGATATTCAATGACGAAAACTATAGGCTTTACAACAAACAGCACTGGAACAACTTGATATTCCTACATAAAAGGATGAATCTGGACCCCCACACGTCACATAAGAAAATTAATTCAACAAACAACAAGGTCCTACTGTACAGCACAGGGAACTATACCCAATTTCCTGGGATAAATCATAACGGAAAAGAATATAAAAAAATAATGTATATATGTGTAACTAACTCACTTTGTTGTACAGCAGAAATTAGCACAACATTGTCAATCAACTAACTTCAATTTTTAAAATTTTTAAAAATTCCTAAATGGTAATAAAAAAAATTAATTAAAAATGGATCAAAGATCTAAATTGAAGAGCTAAAAAGTGTAAAGCTCTTAGAAGTAAACAGGTGAAAATGTGTGTGACCCTGGATTAGGCAATTGTTTCTTAGATATAACACCAAAAAACTAGAAATCAAAGAAAATATAAACAAGACTCTATAAAAATTTAAAACTTCTATATGTCCGAGAAAAGACAAAGCACAAAATGGAAGATACTATCTGGAACTATCTATATATATATATATATATATATATATATATATATATATATATACACCTCTTACAAGGGTCTGCTATAAAGAGTTCTTACAATTTAACAGAAACACAAATAACCCAATTTTAAAATGGACAAAGTATATGAATATTTCTCCAGTTATACAAATGGCCAGTAAGCACATGAAAAGATGTTCAGCATCCTTAGACATTAAGTGAAAGAAAGTGAAGTCGCTCAGTCGTGTCCGACTCTTTGCGACCCGTGGACTGTAGCCCACCAGTCTCCTCCGTCCATGGGATTCTCCAGGCAAGAATACTGCAAATTAAAACCACAGTGAGCTACCACTGCACACCACCAGGATAGCTATAAGCAAAAAAATATGAACAACAGGGACTGCTCCAGCAGTCCAGTGGCTAGGGCTCTGTGCTCCCAATGAAGGGGGCGTGGGTTCAATCCCGGGTCAGGGAACTAGATGCCACATGCCTCAACTAAGAGTCCACATGCCTCAACTCCTACACGCAGCCAACTAGGGCCCTGTGCTGCCAGATAAGTAAAGAATATTTTAAAACACGAACAGCAAATTTGGTAAAGAAGCAGAGAAACGGGAACCCTCTTATACTGCTGGTGGGAATAGTACAGCGCCTTTAGAACACATCTTAGTATTTTCTAACAAAGCTAAACATACTCTTACCATAAGATCTAGCAATCATGCTCCTTTGTATTATCCAAGTGAGTTAAAAACTCACATCTATACAAAAGCTGCACAGAATGTTTATCAGAGTTTTATATGTAACTGCCAAAACTTGGAAGTAACCAAGATGTTCTTCAATAGGTGAATGGATAAACAAACTGTGGTACATCCACACAATGAAATATTACTCAGCAATAAAAAGAAATGAGCTATCACAAGGAGATACCACTTCTTACTCATTAGGAGAACTGCGACAAAAGGGCAGAAAACAGCAATGCCGGTGAGGGTGTGGAGAAATCAGAACCCCTGGGCACAGCTGACTGGACTGTAAAATAATGCAGCAACTGGGGAAGAAAGGGTGGCGTGTGCTCAAAACACTTAAACGTAGGATGACCCAGCCATTTCACACCTGGGTATACGCCCCAAAGAATGGCAAGCTGACACTCAGACCATTCGTACACCAATTTACATCACTGCGTTATTCACCACCATCAAAAGGCAGAGATAACCCAATATGTACCAGCCAGATGATTGGGTAAACAAAACAAGCTTTCTACACACAAGGCAACATGAGTCAGCCTTAAAAAGGAGTGAAAGTCTGAAAAACGCTGCAACACAGGTGACCTTTACAGACACGACGCTAAGCAAAACAAGCTGGACACAAGAGGCCAGACACCGTGCCATCTCACTCCAATGAGACTCGCAGAGACAGAAGGAGAGCAGTGTCTGCTTAGAGGGGGAGGGGAGAGCAGCATGGGGGATCAGTGTTTACAGCTGGATGAATAGCCAGCCAGCACCATGACATGCATTCAACAGTCACATTACTCATCAACAGACATGAGTCTCCTCTCCTTCCTAACCTAAGACATGTCTTAGTGAATCCCTATTAATGACTACAACAGCAAGGTGCTCTGTACTAATACAAGCAAAGCTGAACGTAACAAGGTGTTATTTGGGATCACATACACAAACCGGCAGGACTTCTGCTAGTCAGAACATATAACGCGGAACACATTCAACACAAACTAAAGGAGTCCAGTCGAGCTGACAACGTTTGGAAAAGCACAGAGTTAACTATTTAAGGAGAAGTTATGCACCCAGCACATGACTCACTGAGGAAAAAATGAAAGACATTTCATGTGACAGAAATATTGAGTAATGATAGGGCCACCTTCTTTAGCCTCTTTTTCTCACACCTATTGCTTCATGAACTTGAAACCAAACCCTAATCACACTGCACCAATGCACGCTGCAGAGGCTCTATTTATAACAGCACGGCACAGAAGGGAGACTCCCTCAGGCTTCAGATAACAAACTGGAGAGCAAAGCAGCAGAGACAGCAGTTAGAGCCCAAGCTTCCCCAAGAGGTCAGCACACACATCTGCATTTACATACGATACTGTGTACTTGGGCTTAAGGAAGCAATACAAGGGTGACAACCAAATTTCAAAAGCAAAACAGAAACATCAAAGCAGGTAAACCTCTCAGACCTACAAGATTTGGGTAGAAAAAAGTTCTATGCTCACACAGAAGGAAAAAATCTGATTAACACAGGCTCACATAAATATGTAAGTCTTTACAAACTTAATAAATCACAGGGCTTGAAAAGGCCTGGTTTTCGTGGACCGTGAAGTTTGTTACAGTTAAAAAATATCATAAGTAAGTGGAATCTGGGCAGATGGGAACATATGTATGTATTTGAGTAACCAACTCATCTAGTTTGCCCAGGACTTTCCCAGTTTTACTCAAGCCTGGGCAAACTGGACAGCTGGTCACCCTAATGTGCATACAGGGGAGACACACTAATGAGGACAAGAATCCAGGCTGCAATAATAAATAAGGGCGGTGACTTCAGCAACTTAGCCCAAAGGTGCGTCCCTCCTGTGTGCGTGTGCGCCACCTCTAATCCTGGGACTGGAGGCAAGAAGACGGTGTGCTACTGTGACTCAGCAGCCCTGCCTGCAGGGGGCGGCGTGCTCCCATGACTGCTAACTCAGGAACACCTCTCCCCCTTCAATCAGCCTACACACACCACAGGCAAGGGGAACACAATGGGGAGAAGGCACACTGGCCCTTAAATGCCACAGCCTGGAAGTGACACAAACCCCAGCACCTGAGTTTCACTGGCTAGGGCCAGTCTCATGGCCCTGCTTAGATGCAATTTTCTTCATGCCTCAGACAGAAAGAGAAACAGGTCTGGGGAATCATCAGGAACCACTGTCACAGGAAATCCAGAACAACATCCACTTCTGCTTCACTGACTATGCAAAAGCCTGTGACTGTGGATCACAACAAACTGGAAAATTCTTAAAGGGATGGGAATACCAGACCACCTTACCTGCCTCCTGAGAAATCTGTATGTAGGTCAAGAAGCAACAGTTAACAACTGGACATGAAACAACAGATGGGTTCAAAATTGGGAAAGGAGTACAACAAGGCTGAATACTGTCACCTGCTTATTTAATATATGCAGAGTACATCAAGCGAAATCCTGGGCTGGATAAATCACAAGCTGGAATCAAGATTGCTGCGAGAAACATCAACAACCTCAGATATGCAGATAATACCACCCCTAAAGGCAAAAAGTATAGGAACTAAAGTCTCTTGATGAGGATGAAAGGGGAGAGTGAAAAAGCTGGCTTAAAACTCAACATTCAAAAACCAAGATCATGGCTTCTGGTCCCACCACTTCATGGCAAACAGATGGGGAAAAGTGGAAACGGTGACAGATTTTATTTTCTTGGGCTCCAAAATCACTTTGGATGGTGCTGCAGCCATGAAATTAAAGATGCTTGCTCCTTGGAAGGAAAGCTATGACAAACCTAGACAGCGTATTAAAAAGCAGAGACATCATTTTACCAACAAAGTTTTGTAGAGCCAAAGCTATTGTTTTTCCAATAGTCATGTATGGATGTGAAAGTTGGACCATAAAGAAGGCTGAGTGCCTAAGAATGGATGCTTTTGAACTGTGGTGCTTGAGAGTCCCTTGGATCAAACCAATCAATCCTAAAGGAAATCAACCCTGAATATTCATTGGAAGGACTGATGCTATGGCTCCGATACTTTGGCCACCTGATGCAAAGAGCTGACTCACTGGAAAAGACCATGATGCTGGGAAAGACTGAGGGAAAGAGGAGAAGATGTGTTAACAGAAGATGAGATGGTTAGATGGCATCACTGACTCAACCGACATGAGTTTGAGCAACTCTGGGAGGTAGTGAAGGACAAGAAAGCCTAGTGTGCTGAAGTCCATGGGCTTGCAGAGAGTTAGACATGACTTAGCAACTGAACAACAACAACTGTCACAGGGGCAACTCAGCTCAAGCGAACAAATTAATAGGAATATGCATGGCTCACTGACAGTCTAAAGCAACAGTAGCCAGGAGACACAACAGGTAACGGGGTCTTCTGTAGGGCAGACTGAGGGAAAAAGAGCACCTGTGGGTTCCTGATGTGAGAGGTAATGTAAGAAAGTGCAGCTTGCTTGTGGCCTTCAAATTACATGATGGAGAACACAGGAAATGAAGGCGAAAAATCAGGAGACATTTCTTTCAAATCCTGAGGCAGGATTTAAACAAAAATGGAGAACTGTCACAGAACTCAAACAGTTAATAATAGTAGACAAAGAAAGAGGGAAAGAAAGAGGAAGGAAGCAGAGATGAGAGGTAAAGGATGACTGTAATGTTTCAAGCCTGGAGAGCAGGTGGTTAAGACTCTGCATTTCCAATGCAGGGGGTGTGGGTTCAATTCCTGGTCTGGGAACTGAGATCTCACCTGCTGCACAGCATGGCCAAAAGAAAGGAAGTGATTATCTGAAAAAAGACCAATTAGTCTGTCTGGGACTTACTCACTTGGCTGAGTCTGGGGTGCTGAGGTCAACACTGCAAAATTACTACCCCTGTTATGCTAATTGAGATTCTACTGACAATTACCTTAATCAGGTGTTACATGAAATAATGGATGGCTTTCACTGCATGTAAACTGGAGGGGTGGGTGGCTGGGAGGGGTGGCCTGCAGGAGCCCCAGCGTCCCTGTGTGTGCCGAGCACGACAAACTGAAGGCTAAGTTCCTCTGATCGAGCCCTCTCCATGGCTGGCAATGAAATAACTAGGCAGGTGCAGCGACCACATGACTGCTCGCTCCTTTTTGGTTCTGCAGTTTGACTCTGGACAATTTACAAAGGTAAATAACCATTAGCGGTAGGGGGAAGCAACATAAAGAACTGCTCTTCACTACCCTCTCTACAAACAATGTGCTGAGCTACCAGACCCACTGCAGGTGGAGCACATGCAGACAGATGGTAGACGCCAGCCAGCACACGTGTACAGGGCATGTGCCTGCCAAGAGTCAGTTATCGTTCTCCCAGCCTATCTATTATATTGGGAATACTGGGACTTCCTGGCAATCCAGTGCTTAGGACTCTGCACTTCAATGAAACTACAAATGCTTCTATGTGCTTACTCCACTCTAAGCATAAATTTTAAAGTGCACATAATAGATGTGGAAGTTTAGTTTATGGTAGAAAGACGACATGGAATTCCAATCAACAGATTCATATTCAGAAAGAAAAATGCCTTGACCATACACCAAAATTACTAAGTAAACGTACATTTATTAACATTTTAACTAAAATTTCTTATAACAACCACTTTGTTTAGAATTCCTTCTTGCCTTGACTTCTTCAGTAAAAGCCCTATTACCAGTGTTAGTGACCTAGATAAAAGGGGTCCTATGGTAAACCAAAAACTGTATCGCAGTCTATCAATGTTTAAAAAGATGGAAACGTTTAGACATGCAATAATGGAGATACAATACAAAAACATGTAAACATGATAAAATGGTGGGGGGGAAAAATCACCACAATCACTGTGATCAATTGTTACAACTGTTCAAAACCTCTGCAGCAGTGCTCGGTCACGTCCACTATTTTTGGCCCCGTGGACGGCAGCCCACCAGGCTCCTCTGCCCATTGGGATTCTCCAGGTAAGAACACTGGAGTCGGGTGCCATTTCCTTCTCCAGGGGATCTTCCTGACCCAGGGATCAAACCCATGTCTCTTGAATCTCCTGCATTGGCAGGTGGATTCTTCACTACTAGTGCCTCCTGGGAAGCTCTTGAAAACTATGTGAATATTGAGTAATATCAGAAGACAACAGAAAATAAAATAGCTGCTGTCTGAGTTTGGGGAAATAATAAATTAAATATTTGGTATATTATTTAAATAATAAATCTTAGTAGGAAAAAAATTTTCTTTTATGGTGTCTTTGAAGCTATTTTGATGTAATTTTGTGTAAATAGCTACTGAGCTCAGTGAATTCAAAATATGATTTGATGTTTAAAACACAACACACTCTCGAGTTATATGTCAGCATTTACAAGCTCTGTTAAGACATCTCTGGTCATCCCTATAGTTGGAATGGCTATGGGAGCCCATCTTTTCTGAATCACAACAGGATACTTTCTTGAGTTAAAACAGCAGCAGATAAGAACTACCTCCATGGCTGCAGTAAAATCTGTGATGAGAATATTTAAGAAAATAATGTTACATATTAATGAGGAAGACTAATTTAGACTCTAGTAAGCTTCGTCTGGCAAATTAAAATACAATACAAACAACTGTGCTAAAAACTCTCTAAGTCTGAGAGATTAATCCACTGTTTAAATCTAATATCCTTACTACTATATAAAGAACAGACAAATAAGGACCTACTGTACAGCACAGAGAAATACTCAGTATTTCGTAACAACCAAGAAGATGAAAGAATCTGAAAAAGAACTGACATTTATCTATAACTAAATCACTGCTGCACACCTGAAACTAATACAGCATTGTAAATAAGCTATACTTCAATTAAAGAAACTTACCTTGAAAAAAACATAATTCTAAGAACTTGTTATAAACTTCAAAAATAATTATTTAATTCTAATCTATATCCTGTTAAGTAGGAAATCTCCAAAGGCAGATGTAGATCTATTTATTTACATGTATTTAGTATGTTTTTTACCTCTACCAACGGCAATCATTCAAAATATGAGCTGGTGGGCCTCCCCTGGTGGTCCAGGGGTTAAGAATCCATGCTTCTACTGCAAGGGGCACAGGTTCAATCCCTGGTTAGGGAACTAAGATCTCTTAAACCAAGTGGTGCAACCAAAAAAAAAAAAAAAAAAAATCAAGTTATTAAAAAAAAAATAAAAGTCATGCTTCTGGGAATGGATCAGGGGTTGGGAAGGGAAAGAGTGAAGTGTTAGTCTTTAAGAGCTGATAGCATTATTCAAACTCACAGCCATGGCCGTACAGTGCTCAGACACACATTTTGGCACACATTAATTATTACTACTTAATTCAACCCCAAGCCAAAGACGATACCTTGGAGTGAGGAAGCATGCTGCTCCTGCAGCTTCTCCTGAGAGAGGAGTCCCAAGTAGCTCAGAACCACGTACTTCGTTTCATAGTGAAATCCTAGAGGCACGGTAGTTGAGGACGCCATGGGGGTGGCCGGCAGAGCTCCGAAAAAGTCTACTTACAGATGTATAAAACCTAAAACCAGAAGAGTATTTTTTTAGTGTACAGTTCATTACACACTGAGATGTCCCGGGTGGCCAGTGGTTGGGAATCCACCTTGCAATGCAGGGGACCTGGGTTCCATCCCTGGTCGGGAACTAAGACGCCACATGCCCCAGGGGCAACTGAGCTCTCACAACACAACTAGAGTCCAACTCGAGAGTCCTGAGCTAGAACGGAATATCCTGAGTGCCACAACTAAGACTTGATGCCGTCAAATAAATAGTGTTTTTTTTTAAGTTTGTTACATGCCAATACATTCTCCCATTAACTCCAACCATTCAACTAAATACCAAAATAAATATTTCTCAGACTTATCCTTGGTAATCTTTAAAAAACATAACTTCAGTTTACTTACAGTGGGAATGCATGTACTCAGATTTCAGGTCAAAAGCACACTTCCCTTTCTCTCTCCCCCAGTTACCCTACTTCCACCTCTGTGGCAAGAACAGTAGCTCTGCCCCCTCTTTACGCTGCACCAGCCCCCAGCCAATATGTTCTCATTCTTCTACTATTAAAGCCTTCACATTTCTGCAGGGTCCATGGTGTGCAGCTGCAGGTGACACCTGCCGTTTCGTCCGCAGCTTCGTGTGCCACACGACTAGTCTGAGCCCGAGCAGTGAGAGAAGCTGTGTGTGCAATGGGGTGGTGGCGGGGTGGGGGAGGTCCTCTCCTTGCAGACTTCCTCTCACCTCCTCTCTGGACTTGAAATGCGACGATGGCAGACACCTCTCCAGGGGGCAGCACAAGACAGGAGAGACCTGGGCCCCTGAATGGCGCTGCGGAGCAGAGCCACTCTGCCCGCCTTTACCGCCCGCCTCTGAACTCTTCCTCAAGTCAACTTTATTTCGAATCTCTTCAGGAGGTACTTTAACTTATACCCTAATCAAGGCAAGTCCAACTCCACTTCTCCACCTGTACCCAACTGTTTTACCTACCATGTACCCCTGTTTTAAAGACCTATTCTTTTAGCAGCTTTCAAATATATCATGCAGAATTATATATACTATGCTCACCAGGCTGCAAGTTACAAACTTGGGATTTATTTATATCATAATCAGTTTGTATCTTTTAACTCCTGCTATGTATCTTAATAGTCACTGCAAACCAAAGTGTTTTATTAAGGTTTCCAAACAATTGTTTTCTACTTAAAGCAATGATACAGACTGTTTTAAGATCTTAAGAAATATCTGATAAAAGAAAAACATTCAGATAACCAATAATAGGAAAAAAGAGACAGGGAATGTTGACAAAATTTAAGATCTGTACTAAACAAACTAAGATAAATGAATAAACAATGAAAGAAAGTATGGAGAATTTGAAATACACAGAATAAAAGGGTGACTATATAAAGAGATTAAAAAGAATGAACATAAAAGTCTGGTTTCAAGGGGAGAAAGGAGTCTGAGAACAGAGACAAAGGGTCTGACAATTCTTTAATTTTGTCACAATGAAAGAGACTTAAGCATGCTTACATTCAGTCAAAGCCGATGAGAAATAAAAAGAGAGCAAGGAATAAATTACTAAGTAAAGTTCCGAAAGAGAGGAGAACAGAGGAAATCAACAACAAAATTTAACCTCTGCAAAGTCTCAGTTGTTTTTGTTAAGAGGAACAAAGAAGTACTCATCTTCTGAATAATGATTTAAATTAAAAAAAAAAAAAAAGATGAATGTTCTAGAATTTGTTATAATCAAACTTCTTGTATTTATCCAGGCACCCCAGGGCAGCACTATTTACAACAGCCAAGCCGTGGAAGCAACCTAAATGTCCACTGACAGAGGAATGGATAAAAATGTTGTGTTTACTCACACACACACACACACACCTGCATGCATGGACTGGAATATTACTCAGCCATAATAAAGAATGAAATCATGCCATTGGCAGCCACACAGATGCACCTAGAGATTATCACACTAAGGGAAATAATTCAGAAGAGAAAGACTAATACTGTATGCCATCACTTGCATGTGGAATCTAAACCATGACACGAGTGAACTCAGCTACAAAGCAGAAGCAGACTGGCAGACAAAGAGAGCAGGCTTGCAGCTGCCGAGGGGGCAGAGGGAGGGCTGGGGTGGATCGGGACTTTGGGATTTGCAGATGCAAACTACACTATAATGGATAAACAACAAGGTCGTACTGTACAGCACGAGGAAGTATATTCCCTGTGATAAATCACGATGGAAAAGAATGTGTACATATGCATAACAATCACTGTGATGTACAGCAGAAATTACCACATAGAACACCTGACTGGTTCAGTTGGGAAAACAGTACAACAAGGCTGTATACTCTCACCCTGCTTATTTAACTTCTATGCAGAGTACATCATGTGAAACGCCATGCTGGATGAATCACAAGCTGAAATCAAGATTGCTGAGAGAACTATCAACAACCTCAGATATGCAGATACCACTCAAATAGAAGAAAGTGAAGAGGAACTAAAGCCTCTTGATGGGGGTGAGAAAAAGGAGAGTGAAAAAGCTGGCTTAAAACTCAACATTCAAAAAACTAAGATCATAGCATTTGGTCCCATCACTTCATAGCAAATGGAAGGGGAAAAAGTGGAAACAGCGACACATTTTATTTTCTGGGGCTCCAAAATTACTTCGGACAGCGACTGCAGCCATGAAATTAAAAGACACTTACTCCTTGGAAGGAAAGCTATGATAAACCTAGACAGCATATTAAAAAGCAGAGACATCACTTTGCCAACAAAGGTCCATTTAGTCAAAGCTATGATTTTTCCAGTACTCGTGTATGGATGTGAAAGTTGGACCATAAAGAAGGCTGAGCGCCGAAGAATTGATGCTTTCAAACTGTGGTGCTGGAGAAGACTCTTGAGAATCCCTTGGACAGCAAGGAGAACAAAGCAGTCAATTCTAAAGGAAATCAACCCTGAATATGCACTGGAAGGACTGATGCTGAAGCTCCAATACTTTGGCCACTTGATGCAAAGAGCTGATTCACTGGAAAAGACCCCGATGCTGGGAAAGATTGAAGGCAAAAGGAGAAGGGGGCAAAGGAGGATGAGATAGTTAGATAGCATCACCCATTCAATGATCATGAATTTGAGCTAACTCCAGGAGATAGTGAAGGACAGGAGCCTGGTGCACTGCAGTCCATGAGGTCGAAAAGAGCTGGACTGACGTAACTACTGAACAACAACAGAAATTCCACAATATTGGGAATTCCCTGGTGGTCCAGTGGTTAGGATTTGGTGCTTTCACTGCCCTGGCCCAGGTTTAATCCCTGGTTGGGGAACTAGATCCCACAAGCCACATGGTGTGGGAAAAAAAGAGAAAGAAATTAACACAACATTGTAAATCAACTATACTACAATAAAATGAATTCTTTAAAAAATTCCTTGTATTTATCAGAAATCCACATCTCTGAAGACACTTTTAATTACACACCAACCCAGATGCTACAGACAAAGCATCTAGGATTTTTAATCTAGTGCTCTTGAAATTTCCTTAGAAATCCCAACTGCCTAACCATAAATGCCATAAAGCCGACCAGAGAGTTGGGCATGACTTGGCGACTCAACAACAAATGCCATCTTAGTCATGACTTCATAATTCTCCACCTTCCAAACTCACCATCCTATTCACAAGAAGTCCTCAGCTGTAGTATACATGTCAGCAGCCACACATCCACACGGTTGATGAATGCTTCTATTACACTTCATGATTCACACTAAGGAAGAAGACGGCCACACACATTTAAGTCATTTCAGTTTAGCATATAGTCTTTAAGCTTCACATGTCTCTGACATCCTAGTCATAAACACAGCACACCCAGAGGTTAAAACATCCATCCAGCTCCTCTAACTCTGCCTAAGCTGCCAGTTTCAGAGCACCGGGGCAGCTCCTTCAACTGATGAGGCAGGCAGACCTCAGAAACACTACTGTGTCTACAACATCGGGAATATAGCCGATTTTTGTAATAGCTGTAAATGGAGTGTAACCTTTAAAACCTTGGAATCACTATGCTGTATAACTAACATAATATTGCACATCAACTTCAATTAAAAAGACAGGCTATTTTATGTCCAGTGCACTTGTATTCAGTTACAATTTCTCAACGGCACCGACAATACGCCGAGTGTACACTCAGCCCCTCTGCTGGGTGCTCTGGGAACAGGGCACCCACTCCCTCCGGCACACTCTATGCAGACTACAGTCAGCATGCTGAACCAAGGGCTCCTGCGTTTTGAACACATACCACAAATTCCCCTTGCACGAGACCTCCACTGCTGAAGTACTGTCACAGAAAATGTCACAGAAATCCTCCACACCGGAAGGAAAAAGTAGCAGTCTCAACTTTATTAATGGAGAGACAGAAGTAGACAATTTATCTGCCGAAAATTAGAAGAGATGGTGAACAGCACAACCACCTGGCGGAGAGCACTCTCCTCAGTTCTGACCTCGCAGGCCTGCACCCTTCCAACACACACCTCCTGCAAGCCTGGCAGCGCTCAGCGTGAGAGGACACAGAAGTGAAAATACTCCCATGGGTGACAACGGGAAGAAACGGTAGAAAAACAAGGCAATGTCCCAAATATCAGACACCCATAGTAGCGAAAGAAGCAATTTTGTTAATTTTGAGAATGGGGTGATGGCGGGGAGGGAGAGGGACTGGTTAAAGGAAAAGGACACATGCTCTGAGCCCAGCAGCTAGTCTTCCTGGAAGCAGGGGACCACGCTCAGGTCCAGTCCGCTACTACCTCATCCACCAGAGGACGCACCTGTCTGAGACAGCACAAGCTTCTTTCCAATGATGAGAAAGACACAGCCACTGTTACTCTTTACATTCCATCTAGAACACCTAATTCAAAGTAGGTGTGAGTATTCTTGGCGTCAAGAAATGATTACACACAAGAATGTTCTTCAATATAGAAACTCCTGTTTTTTGCACAATTCTAACAAGCTACTGAATACAGCTGTGCTGCCCAGCCGTTTCTCTCTCTGCCTTACACCTTTAGTTTGTTCCTCTCTCAAGGTACAGGCAGCTGTCAGCCAGACGGATGGCCTGAGGAAGCCCAGGGTAACTTAATCCGTGTTTATACATAGGCGATCCTTCATTAACAATGTCAAACCCACAATCTCACAATAACAGTTTGCTTTCCCTAAAACTGGATTTCTACTATGAAGACCAGTGCAAATGCCAGGACAGCAGTGTAGGAATTGGGTATTTTGTATGAAGGGTAGCCAGAACACCTAGAGCAACCATTAGATTCTGCTTTAAAACCTTATGAGAAGCAAATATGCAGCAACTTGGGTACCTTGCAGCTGTTTCCCAACCTTGGCTCACCATCACCACCTTGGCTGCTATTACAGACAAACTTCTAACACCAACCTCAGAAATACTGACTTAGAATATCACACCTATATTGTATTTCTTAACCCCACAGAACCGTTAATACAAGCACAATTACAATTTAACATGATGTATTTATATTATTTTAGGAAGCTTTGTTTTTAATACCATTTCCTCCCACCGAAATAAAATGGTAACCTTATTATATTGTTAAATACTTCCAAATGGAGTTGAGTAGATCTATAATACCAATTTATAAAGAGAAATGTGAGAGACCACAGATAATTCAGTTACAAACGAAATTAACAGTTTCTGATTCCCAGACTCCAGTCCCATTGGTGGTTTGAATAAAGACTTCTTTTTAGAGCTCCAGAAATTAACATGAACTCCAATAACTTCATTTTTTTTCTTTTTAACTTCATCTTTTTAACCCATACTTTATTAGTTCTTATAGAATTCTAGAAGTTTCTCCCAAAGAAAAGTTACATAATCCTAATAAATATTGTGAAACTGCAGAAATTTCACTTGGGTCCAACTGAGAAACTCAACTAAGCATTTCATTTTAAAATTCAGCAGACACTAAATTATTTTAGTGTACATCATCACTTTCCAACTGAAACACACCTAACTGAAGAGGTCAGTTCAATCCTGTGTTAAGAGCCATCCACAAACATCTCCACTCAGCAGCTGGCATACGAAGATAATGTGCTTACAGAGTAACGCCTCACTCTCACTCTCCCCACAAACATGTAGTTTGACTTTCACAGTAAGTAATCAGGCTTCCCATGTATGGAGATAACACGCATAAATGGGAGATGTAACTGTCAGCTTCTCTGTTCCACTCCTAAGTATATGACAGAGAAAACATACACTCTCCTGGCAAAAAAAGTTCACATGAATGGTTAACAGCAGCAGTATGTAACAGTCAAACTGGAAATAATTGCCCATTAACTGGTGAATCTGTAAAATGTGGTCTATTCATACGCTGCAATATTATGTGGCCATAAAAAGGAATGAATTGCCAATACCTGCTACGACATGGAAATAAAAAAAGCTAGTCACAAAACCCCACATATTGTATAATTCTGTTCCTATGAAATATCCAGAATTGGCAGATCTACAGAGACAGAACGTAAAACAGATCTGCCTGGGTAGGAGAGTGTGGGGATAAAGAGTTACTGCTACCCGGCACAGAGTTTCTTTCGGCTGTTGAAAACTGCAATGACAGTTCTACAGTCCATGACTATACACGTGCACAGCTTGATGGTACCTCAATAAAGCTGTTTAAAAAAACAATCAGCTACTCTGAAAATAGCCCCCTCCATTCAACCCTGTTAATACGTATTAATTAATAACTCTTGGTGAACACTCATGTGGAATCAGATATGCGTCAAAATCAAGTTTGAAAAACCATGATAAAAAAGCAGGAAGGCAGGACCACAGTTAAAACTTGTTTTGCATGTCTAAAATGTTTCAGAAAAGAAACATATTCCTAAAACAATCATTATTATTGCAAATCACCTGTCCTAAAAGCTTAGCCGAATAAGATACAGAGTAAATATTGAGTAACTGATGTGGTAACGAGCACCTTTTCTCTACAAAACAGGTTGGACTCAACCACATGTATCCTTCAACGGAACTCAGCTACAGGGATACAGGACAGCATAAGTAAATTCACCATTTGGGAAAGGAAAAAAAAAAAAAAAACTGAGAATGGTACCTAACCAATCGGAGTAAAAGGATTTCAAAGTCCCTAACGGTCTATTATCAAGCGAAGCAAATTCCACAAAGGTTTAAATATTTGCAATTTACGGTGTTTAAGTTTATCCAGCTGAATATGTGAGGTATCAACAGTTCACTATCAACACAAACACTTGCTTAGTTTTCTGGGTGACTGAAGAAAAAAAAAGAAGGTACTAGAAGGGTGTGGCAACTCATCCAAGGTCACACAACAAGTCAGGGCATAGACCAGCATTCTGGTTTGGACCAAATCTCCCGGGGAAATCGCACTGACAGTTTCGCAGGACTTGTTCGTTTTGCTCCAAGTAGTAAAGAAAAGAAAAAAAAAAAAAAGGAAGGAGTGGGGGGACCGTCTGTTTCGCTTAAAACTTGCAGAGACAGCGAGCTGGCCCCGCGAGGAACGGCGCTCGTGCTGGCAGCGGGCAAACTCCGCAGGGCGGCGGCCAGGGCCCAGGACCTGCGGGCAAGCCTAGGCCTGGAAAGTTCGAGCACGAAGGAAAAACACTCAGGGACGCCCTGGGATGGTGGGAGAAAGACCAAAGGGAGAGACCACCTAGCGCGAACCGTGTGTCTCCACCGGTGGGAAAACTGAACATGTGAAATAATAGTAACAGCAAATGACAGCGGCGTCGGAGCCGCCGGGAGAGGGACCGGGAACCTCAGGGAGAAGCCGCGACCCGGCTAGCGGTCGGGAGCCAGGACTCAAGCCCCGCGCACGCACCCCTCGCCCGAGGCCCACCCTCGCCCAGGCAAGTCGGCGGGGCAGCGGGTTGGCCTCGGCGCCCTCAGCTTCTCACTCCTTCGTCTCCCGCGTCGGCCTTCGGACACCTCCGGCGGCGCTGGGAGAGGGCCCGGCGCGGCCTGCCCGCGACCCTACTCCCCTCACCTGGCTCAGGCCCCTGCAACCCGAAGAGGTGAAAGAGGCGGCGGCAGGTGCTGCACACACGAACCCGCGGTGGCAGCGGCGGCTCCGACCCGCTGCCCTAATCTACCGCCGCCGCCATGTTGGCGGGTGAGGTCACCCCGGCGTGCTTCCGTCACCGCCGGCGTTGGGGCGGGGCGCGGGCGCGCCGCAAGGGGGCGGATCCGCCCTCCGGAGCGGAAGTCTGGACCACGGAGGTTTGGTGGTGGAGGCCCCCCCCACAACCCGCCTTCTCGCAGACATGACCCGGAAGGACCACCCTCTCCTGACCTACTCTCCACTCGGAGAGCAGCTCTATGGTTCTGCCGCCGGCGGCGGCCGCGGGCCGCTGAGAAGGAGGCGGACTGGGATGGGCCCACCGTCGTGGCTGCGGAGGCGGGCAAAGCCTGCGGGAGCGGCTGCAGGCGCAGCGTGTGTGTAGGCGAGCCGGCTGACGGAGCGTCGGGTCTGGGAGCACCGGCCAGGAGCACTGAGGATCTGGGTCTCGAGGGTGCGGAGTGGATGCGGGGCAGTGGGGGCGGCTCAGCGCCGCAAGGAAGGCGCGCTTTGGCACCCGCCCCGCGAGGGAATCTAAGGGAGCCACGGTGTCTACACGCCTGACGGCCCGGAGGAGGGGCCGAAGGATAGAAGGCCTTTGGGCAGTGTCCCTGCTAGTGCGGTCCGCGGGTTCTTTCTAGGGGGCGATGAAGATGTCTTTCGGTTGATTGTAGTGGTGGTTGAGCAGCTCTGGATACTCTTGAAGCCATTTAATTGTATTCAGTTGTAGACTTCAAAAAGATGAAGTGTATGTGAAGTATAAATCTCAATAAAGCTGTGAAAAAAGAAGTGATGAAAACCTGAATTATGGGAGGATGAGTCGCGGAATCCGAAAGAGGGTTGGAGTTAGTGTCCTAGGAGGCTTTGGGCCGGCGTGATTGAGGACTTGGGCGGTGCCTTGGCAGTGAAATCGGATAGGTTTGCCCTGAGTCGAAGAAGCAAGACCTAAAAATGTATACATACTTTGTGATTCCATTTAGATGAATTTCAGGAACAGGCAGAATTAATCAATGGTTAATTGATTTAAAAGAAATCATCACTGTTGCCTCAGAGTGTGGGATTGACTAGAAAAGAGCTTTCAGTAGGGTGATGAAAAGGGTCTTTATAGTATGGTGGTCACACAGGTGTCAGGACTCATCTAATTGTACTTCATAAGTCTATGTGAGGTAGGAGATAGATGGGCTCCAGGTTTGACATTTACAACTGGCCTCCTATTTGCATTTCATGAGGCAGGCAGAAGTGGGCTTCAGATCACATACTTAAAGCTAGTCTCCTGTTTGTCTTCCCTGAGACAAGAGAGAGGTGGGCTCCAGTTGAGGAATTTACAATCAGCCTCCTGTTTGCCCTCCAAAATGGAAGTAACAACAGTCATAGCAATAGTCAAGGTAATAATATGGCAAGGACAAAGAAGGGCAAAACCCTGTTTGAGTAAAAGATTAAGAGAGCTCTGCCCCTCCTGTATTTTGGGGACAAGTGATACACCAGAAAGGCTCCTTGGGGTCAAAAGTCAAGGGATAATTCTAGGCCATAGTGAGTCTTGCTTCTCCCAGAAGCCTTCACTTTGAGATCAGTCTTGCCCAACGTGTGCGTGTGAATCCCAGGGGAGGGTCCTGAGACAAATCAACCTGAGGGGACAAACGAGATGATCAGCCTGAGGAAGACAAAGACCCAGAAAACTGCCACCTTATAAAGGATTTAAACTTAACCAAAGACATCATTCTCTCTCTCTGAGTTCCCCTGTGTGCCTTTCCCTGTGTACTTTTCTTTTCAATAAACTTTTTACCTTCTTCCTCGCCTGAATTCATTAACTAGTTAGTCCCTGTGGTCCAGTGGTTAGGACCTTTGTTTCTGCTCGCTGCTACTTACTGCTCCTGTGTCCGAAATCATATGCAGTTCATTCTATGTAAATTTAAAAAAAGTCATGTAAAATAATTCTGTGTAGTAGGTTGCCAATTTGATATATGGTTAGGTAAATTTTGGACTGTTTTTAGGTCTAGGATTTGTTTTCACCCCTTTTCTAAAAAGTTTTTGAATGTATACAAGAATAGCATATAGGCCAATGGAATTTAAAGGTCAGAATGGTCTTTCATTGCTTTGCAACAGAGACTGGTGGGGGAAGGGATAGTCTTTTCAGCAAACAGTGGTAAAATAATGTCATTCTTTTACAGAAATTAATCACAAGCAGTTCATGATTTTCAGAGGTTTGGGGGTTTTTTCCCAACAGATCTTAAGTGACACAGAGTCCTAGACTGTAGCCTGATGTGATTATAAAATCTAAACTCTTAATTGCATTCACTTTATTTATTCTTGTTCATCAGTTTATTGAAAGCCTACTGTCATCAGGCCGTGTGCTGGATGCGGGGAAAAACCATGACATCGTCTCAGTTGTGAAGCTGACACTTTCGTTGAAAAACCAGATAAAAACATAGAAATAAAAGGGGGGGGAGCTTATAATTGTGGTATATCCTGAACTAAACAAGGGACAGGAGTAGAAAGGTATGGGGAGAGGGTGTTGATGGAAAGCTCTCTCTAAGAAGGGGATGTTTTGAGACCTGAAGACTGATAAACAAGCCAAGGGGCAAGTGCAGGAAAAGATTTTCTCAAATGAAAAGCTTGAGAACAAACCAGTAAAGCTCTGAACTGATGAGAAGGGAAGAGGAGTGATAACATCAGTGAAGAGGCAGGGCCGGTTCAGGCAGCTCCCCAAGAGCATGTGGGAGCCACAGGAGTTTATAAATTGGGGAGTGGTTATAGGTCATTACTTTGTGCCATGCAGATGACTGGTTGGAAGGGGCACAAAAATGTAAGCACCTAAGTTAGACTTTCACTACTTTCTGCCATCATTTTTTTCTTTTTAAAATTAATTCCTCAACATTCAAAGACAGATGACCTTAGTTTCTCTGTTTGTGTGTCCTCCCCAGCAGACAAACTGAAGTCTGTCTATTCTGGTGACTCAATTTACAGATAAACCACAGACTGAGGCCTTAGCTTGGGAGCAGGTTAGACAAGGAGCATATCAACCATCTCTTAAGTGACTACCCTGAAAGGAATTTAGGTCAGCAATTTGGGTGAAGCCATAAGGTAAAGAACCCACCTGCCAATGCAGGAGACAAAAGAGACGTGGGTTCAACCCCTGGGTCGGGAAGATCCCCTGGAGGAGGAAATGACAACCGACTCCAGTATTGTTGCCTGGAAAATGCCATGGGCAGAGGAGCCTGGCAGGCTACAGTCCATAGGACCACAAAGAATCAGACAAGACAGCACATAAATAGGCTTATCTGGGAATGGAATTTTTGGAATTTGTCTGAAAAGCTGTTTTAATAAAACTTCTTTACAAGACCTAAGCTAATATAGGAGGAAATTGGATTTGGAAAACCACCAACTAGTTAATTTTTGGTGTGTTACTCCTAGTAACTTTCACTTCTGCTTCACTCTGTGAAATTTACCTGGTTCTTATGGGGAGGAGGGGAGCTGCACAATAGGGAATGTTAAGTGTATCTGTATCTTTTATTTAAAAAGAGAAGCCCTAAGGCAAATGTGACAAATACTGATTCTCAACTGGATGGTGGTACATGTACATTTGAATTATTCTTTGTACTTTTCTGTATTTTTTAATGTCTTAGAATAACAATAAATCATAAAAATCAGCACACTGTTTTCCAAAAATCAAAAGCACACTTATCTGGATAATGCCACATCTGTCCCAGACATTAACTTCATACGTGATGTACTTAGGAAATGGCAATCCACTCCAGTGTTCTTGCCTGGAGAATCCCAGGGACAGGGGAGCCTGGTGGGCTGCCCTCCATGGGGTTGCACAGGGTCAGACACGACTGAAGCAACTTAGCAGCAGCAGTAGCAGGGGTTTTGTTGTTGTTGTTGTTGTTTTTTATTTTTTTGATTGGTCTTGGTTGTGGCACTTGGGATTTTTTTTTTTAATTGCAGCATGTGGGATCTAGTTCACTTACCAGGGGTCAAACCCAGGCCCCCTTCATTAGGAGTGCAGAGTCTTAGTCACTGAACCACCATGGAAGTCCCAAGACATATATTAGTTTGCTATTCTCACTCCTCAGCACCACGTATTTACACAACATTGTAAAAATAAACAGGAGGACTTCCCTGGAGGTCCAGTGGTTAGGACTCCATGCTTCCACTACAGGGAGCACGGGTTCCATCCTGGTCAGGGAAGCTCTGCATGCTGCATGGTGTGGCCAAAAATAAAAAACGGGAAGAGGGATTGTAATCCGAATGAGTGAAGAGCATCTCATCCTGACCTAGCCTTGCATATCCTGCATTGGCACACAGAGTCTTTGCCACTAGTGCCACCTGGGAAGCTGTGCATGGAGCAACAAAGGTCCAGTACACCCAAAAATAAATTTAAAGTTTTTAATGAGAAAATGCAGAAAGAAAGGAAAATAGGCAAGATAAAATAACAATACTTCAGCCATTAAACAAAGTCAAGGACCTTTAGTTCTTTAAGAGCTATAGATAATATTCTGAGCTGTCCTTTGAGCTGTTGTGCAGACACTGAGACCCTCACCAGGTGGAAGAAGTTAACATTATGAGGCCCACAAGCACACTGACCCAAGTGCAGTTCAGTCACTCAGTCGAGTACGACTCTGCGACCCCCATGGACTGCAGCACGCCAGGCTTCCCTGTCCATCACCAATTCCCGGAGCTTACTCAAACTCATCTCCATTGAGTCAGTGATGCCATTCAACCATCTCACCTTCTGTCGTCCCCTTCTCCTCCTGCCTTCAATCCTTCCAGCATCAGGGTCTTTTCCAATGAGTTAGTTCTTTGCATCAGGTGGCCAAAGTATTGGAGCTTCAGCATCAGTCCTTCCATTGAATATTTAGGACTGACTTTGTTTGATCTCCTTGCAGTCCAAGGGACTCTCAAGAATCTTCTCCAACACCACAGTTCAAAAACATCAATTCTTTGGCACTCAGCTGTCTATATAGTCCAATGCTCACATCCATACATGACTACTGGAAAAACCACAGCTTTGACTAGACAGACCTTTGTCGGCACAGTAATGTCTCTGCTTTTTAATGTGCTGTCTAGGTTGGTCATAGCTTTTCTTCCAAGGAGCAAGCATGTTTTAATTTCATGGCTGCAGTCACTATCTGCAGTGATTTTGGAGCCCCCCAAAATTAAAGTCTCTCACTGTTTCCACTGTTTCTCCATCTATTTGCCATGGAGTGATGGGACCAGATGCCATGATCTTCCTTTTTTGAATGTTGAGTTTTAAGCCAACTTTTTCATTCTCATTCATTCTCATTTTGCTCTCCCTCTCTTTCACTTTCATCAAGAGGCCCTTTAGTTCTTCTTCACTTTCTGCCATAAGGGTGGTGTCATCTGCATATATCTGAGGTTATTGATATTTCTCCTGGCAATCTTGATTCCAGCTTATACTTCATTCAGCTTGGCATTTCGCGTGATGTTGTTATGCCCAAGTCACAAAATCTCCCAATGACCACAGGGAGCCAATATCTGATGCAAAAGCAAGAGAGTTTTTATTATCAAGCTCGAGCTGAGGCTCCGACCGATACCGACACAGCGGCTATAGGGAGGAGCCCCGAATCTTGGGTTACATTGCTTATATAGGGAATATTCAGGTAAAGGGGGATTTTCAGGCTGAAGGACATCTGATTGGTTACCTTCTTCTATAGGGTTGTGTGTTGATTCCTGATTGGCTTTTACTTTCAAGGTAAATCACAAGTTCCTGAACTCAGGAGGTTTAACCTGAGGGTCGGTTGGCTCGTGGGCAGTGGGGCAAGGTTGGGTAATACCCAAAGTCTAAGTCTTTTTGCCTGGAATTTACAAAATGGAGTTCTTTTACAAGATGGAGTAGCTTAGGCTCTCCAATGTACTCTGCATGTAAGTTAAATAATAAGCAGGGTGACAATATGCAGTCTTGACATACTCCTTTCCCAATTTGGAACCAGTCTGTTGTTTCATGTCCAATTCTAACTGACCCCGGACCAGTTAAAACCAGAAGGTTGAGAATGCTGACTTCCAATGCTTTCACCCAATCAGAACAATGTCCACGGGCTGATCACACGCTTCTCCTTGAACACTGTACGACTACTCACTACCCATTCCAGAGCAAGACAGTTTTGAAGGCATTAGCCTGCTGTGGCCCCCTCCTTTTCTGGCAAAGCAATAAAAACAGTTTTTTACTCCATGCAAAAAAAATAAACCCCACACTATCTCTGAGATTTAGTCTGGCACCAGTGAAGAGGTTGAATATCTGCAACAAGGGGAAGCTAAGGAAATTGATTAAGCCGAAGGCTTTTGTCCACATATCAGCGTTGGCTCATGAATTATATAATGTACCCCAGAAAGGCAAAAGGCCACTATTATGGGAACCAGTTTTTAGGGGCGCTCAATTTTCTGTAAATGTAAAGCTCCTCTGTGGGGGTGTGTGTTTATTAGTCGCTCAGTCGTGTCCGACTCTTTGCGATCCCACGGACTGTATAGCCCGCCAGGCTTCTCTGTCCATGGAATTCTCCAGGCAAGCATTCAGGGGTGGGTTGCCATTCCCTTCTCCAAAAAGCTCCTCTAAAAACCTGTTAATAAGTAAAATACTGACGCTTTTGCTTCCATTAGGGCTAGGACAGTAAAATAAGCTCTGGCTGGCAGAAATAAACGTTTTTAAAGAACACAGTCGACAATGCTCAGTAAACAGTCAGACGCCTAATGGAGAACCCTCTACCCGACCCCCAAGCCGGCTATTAGGGAAAAGCCCGTGAGGGGTCACGAGTCGGCGACGGGGGCGGGGCAGGACTTCCGGGTTGCTCTTTCCCCACTGGCTGGGCTGCCCGGCGTCCTGTGCAGGAACCGGAAGTCGAGCTCACAAAACCGAGGAGGCGGGGAGCTCCGCCGGCTTTCGTCTCCCGTTCGCCTGTCTCCGGTGTCAGGCCTGAGCTCCGGCCGGTCGTCCGCCGCCGCACGTCGCTTGCCGCCATGGCCCTCAGCGATGCCGACGTGCAGAAGCAGGTGAGCGCCAAGCTCGGCTCCGGGAGGCAGGCGGGCGCAACCCCGGCCTGGAGGGTCCCCGCGGCGGCCTCGTCGGCCAGGCCTCCCCGGTTCCTGGGGCCCGGCCTCAGCTGCCAGGCGTCGGCGGTGGGCGTGCCGCGGCGCTGTGCGGGTCGGGGCTGGCCCTGGGGTCGCGGCACTGGCTCCGCGCCTCGTCGTTCGCGGGGTGGGCGGGCGTTGAGCGTCCAGGCTCGGCCTTCGGGGAAGGATCCTCAGGCCACGGTTTTTAGGGAAGTCGGCCCCTTCTTTCTGAAATTTGTAGGAAAATCCTGACTAACGCTTACTCACTGTCTTGTGAGTCTTGTTACGCGAGGAATTCGGTGTTTCTTCCTTGGAAATTTCCATTTCCTCGGAAACGTCTTTGCTTTTATTCGTTATCTAATCAGCGCTCAGAAGGGCGGAGTGTCTCCTTTAAGTGCATCTTCGGCTGGTCACAGAAGGCGGCAAGAACAGCGTCTGTGGGGAAAGGTTAAGGCGTCTACACCAGGTGCCGTGAGCATCAGCCCGTGCGGCGTCTGAGCGTCGCTGTGGGAAAGGACGCGTTGCCCTCCACACTGCCTACTAGTGGTCACGCCCCGGCCCTCTCCCCCCTGATTAGGATAGAGCGAGAACTAAGGTTCCCCAGGAAGAATACCTTATAAAGGTAAAACCGTGGTGAAAACCAAAGGCATCTTTTGTTTCTGTAAAACGGTAAGAGTGAAGAAATGTATGGCCTGTACCCCTACACGCTCCTCGGGGTCTCCATCAGGGCGACGCCTGCGCTCCCCGTAATTTTCAGCAGTGACTGGGCTGAGCAACAAGCGCAGACCAGACGCGTAGAAATCCTGGGTGTCCAGATTCCTTACCCCTCTGTATTCAAGTATTTGTCCATGTTGCTTTTCCTGTCTGAGGAGTATGGTCATTTATTTCAGCAAATCTCTAAAGGAATCTGACTGCAAAAGGGTAAAACCGAGTAGATTTAGCAGGAAGAAGAAAAGTGTAATTTAAGGCAGATTTTTCTGTCTTAGGGGCGGAGTTAAATGTCCTGAAGCAGGTGACTTTCTCTTGTCGGAACTCCCAGAGGCACGGTGTGTTCCTGTTGACTGTAAACGGGCTTTTCTGATGGAGGTTAAAATGAATGTTTTGCTGTAGGCTGTGCTGATCTAGTCAGATCTAGTAGCAGAGGGTCCAGCAGGAGTGATAAAGGCAGATAATGCAGGTTTGCATCAGGGTTTACCTCTGGAGGCCAGTGTCTTTTAGCATTTATAAACTGTATTTATTTCCTATTAAAGAGTTTGTGGGGGTTTTTTTGGATTTGGACCATTTTCAAAGTCTATATTGGATTTGTTACAACATTGCAACATTACCTAAGAAGGGAAATGCACTTCAGTAAATGATTATTGAATGAATCAGAAAAGATATATTTTCTTGTCATTCAAAAATAAAATAACCTTTTCCTTCTTGTAGATTAAGCACATGATGGCTTTTATTGAACAAGAAGCCAATGAGAAAGCAGAAGAAATTGATGCAAAGGTGAGATTCTACTGTCTAGGTTAAAGAAGTTACCAGAGTTTTATAGGTTTTGCTTTCCTAATTAGTACTGAATAACATTGCTTAAGAGAGCAATTTTGAGTTGCATAGTATGTCTATACGTTATGCAAAATTGTTCTTTTCTCTAGGTGTAATCAAAATAGGCCAGAATATACCATTTAATACTTAATTTTCATGGTTTTTTTAATTTATTCTCTAGTAGTACAAATAAAGCCTATATTTCCCTGTGCTGTACACTATATCCTTGTTGCATGTTTAATATTGTTTTGATGACCATCTGAGTGCTGCAGTTTCTTGTATAACTAGTTTCCTTATTTCTCTCTGGGACAAATATTAGCACTATGTTTCAGCTGCCAATTGCATTTTTATTTTAAAGTAGTCTTATCTCATATGACGCCATCACCTGTACTTACTTCATGTGATAGGTGTAATAATAAGCTGTTAGGCATTTATTTTAGAACATGAAGGTTCCGGTAGCTGTGCAAAACATTAAATATGTGAATGAGCAACTTTAGCTAACTTCCAAAGTCATACTTTCTTACTGCCTGAAAATCATAGACAGTTGACACACTGAGATAGCCTTTGTAAAAAGTGACTACTCAAAAAAAAAAAAAATTTACTTCAGATTAAAAAAAGAAAGTGACTACTCAATAATTAACACTAAAAAAACTAATAAATCAAATTTATATAGTTTATCATTTTAAAAGGACTATTAGATTTTGAACGACAAGGAAAGAATACTATTTTTATTTTTTTATTTTATAAGGGAAGACACTTAGACTTAGATTACTTGACCAAATATTTTAGACAGTAACTCAGATCTTCTGACTCCAAATTCTGTATCTTTTTCATATACAGAATCTTCTGACTATGTATTTTGTAAATTTGTTTGTGGGTACTATTATCCTTGATTAAATATTTACTCTTTGGCTTCATTTATGATAAAAATCACTGATCTTTCCTTTTGAACAAAAGGAATGAGGAGTAATCTTTGAAGATGAGTCATAACACTTTTTCATTTTAGATACAGAATAAAGTGAATTTAAGCAAATGCCCTGGTCACCAGCAGCTTAAAATAAAATCGTCAAATCTGTATAATGAAATAATAATAATTAATTTCTTGGTAGGCAGAAGAAGAGTTCAACATTGAGAAAGGTCGTCTTGTGCAAACCCAAAGACTGAAGATTATGGAATATTATGAGAAGAAAGAAAAGCAGATTGAGCAGCAGAAGAAAATGTGAGCTTTGAAAATCACTGGGCTGAGGGTCCAGCAGGTGCACTGGGGTCAGCAGATACGGGTTCTGGTTTTATCTGGACCACTCACTGCTTATCTAACCTCTGTCACATTGCTTAACTTCCCTTTCCTCACTTGGGAACATGGAAGCCTCACTGGATTACTGAAAGATACAGTTGAAATAACTGATAGTCTTGCCACTCGGTAAGCACTCAATAAATATTTTGTAGTATTTGAGAATAGGTGGGTATAAAGCACTGCATATATTTCAAGGAGTTCTGTTTGGGTCCATACAGAGAAAGGTATTTGTGTATCTGGGGAAGGGTGTACATTTTTTTCTCTGCAGTTCTAGTGATGATACTTTTCCATGCCTTTTGCAGTCAGATGTCCAATTTGATGAATCAAGCGAGGCTCAAAGTCCTCAGAGCGAGAGATGACCTTATCACAGTGAGTAATTAGTCCCTTTAGTTATAGTATTATAAAATGTTTGTCTGTTACCGAGAATTCACTAGTTCATATTGGATTAAGGACTTGATTAATGATTTTCAGAGAGAAAACCTTTGGTTAGCAAATCACTACATTAGATATTGTAATAAATAAAGAAATGAATAAGATATGTGTCCCATTTTCAAGGACTCACTGCTCTGACAACATATAGACTCTTCTGGGTCACATGACTCATGATGGAGGACCGTAGAGTGTCTGAGGGTGATGGGGACTTGAGGCTGGAAAGCTTGAATGGAGTAACATAGGGGCCCTGAGTGCACGTGAGGAACCTTTGAGTGCTTTCAGTAGAAGGGTGTTGAAGTTTTCATTTTATGAAGAATATCATATATAGGATTCATGATATAAGTTCTTAAGTATATAGACTAAATTTAACAGGGAAGAGGTTAGACACAGAACCATCTGAAGAGTGTTGTCATCCAAAGGACAGGGCAGAAAGATACACTTAGGTCAGGCAGCCTGAAGGAATTTGAATTAATTCAGAAACCAGGGACTTCCCTGTTGGTCCAGTGGTTAGGTCTCTGGACTTCCACTGCAGGGGGCACGGGTTCAATCTCCTATCGGGGAGCTGAGAACCTGCAAACCGCATGGCATGACCAAAAAAGGGAAATTCAGAAACCAGTCACGGAGGCCTCTGTATGCACTGTCACTCATATTGTTGTCTCGGAGGCCCTAGATTTCTTAACAAATGGAGAGATAAGTTAGGTAAATATTGGGAAGGAAGAAACTTACTGTTGTGATGCTACGATTATATACTAAAAAAATACAACACCCGAAAAACACTAAGAACTAGTGATTAGTTCAAATGGTGACTGGCTACAAAGAGAAGATACAGAAATTGATAGTTTTCCACATGCCGGCAGTAACTAATTAGGAATAAATGTCAATGAATATGCCCAATGTGGAAAAGCTGTGAAACTGGAAATATAAAACTTGAAACACAGATATCTTAAGATGTTGGTCTTGTCACATGACTAGTGTGATGGCAGCAAGGACTGAGTGGGTTGTCAGTGTTGATGCATTTTGTAGGAGGACACTCTGGACGTTGGCTGTAGGTTGATCTTCCGCCGCCTCCTTTAAGACTGATACAAAATCCTGAATTTCAGGCCTGGCTGCCTAGAAGAGTGGTGGTTCCATTAATGAAATAGGAAGTCAGGAGAGCGGACTCTTTTAAGAACAACAATCAGATCACTTTGGACCTATTTAGAGGGGCCAGGAAGCTTCCCGATGGAAATGTCTGCCAGGGTGTCTCAAGTGCAAGGACCCACTATAACATAACAGCAGAAACTAGCAGAATCCTCTAACATATAGCAGAAGCTAACACAACATTGTGAACACAAGTATTCTCCAGTAGAGAAAAAAGTAACTCCCTTAACACCTATTATGGACCCCAGAGTAGCCAGGGGCTTCCCTGGTGGCTCAGACTGTAAAAGAATCCGCCTGCAATGTGGGAGACCTGGGTTCAATCCCTGGGTTGGGAAGATCCCCTGGAGGAGGGCCTGGCAACCCACTCCAGTATTCTTGCCCCGAGAATTCCCCATGGACACAGGAGCCTGGCGGGCTATAGTCCATGGAGTCGCAAAGAGTCGGACACGACCAAGCACAGCAGCACAAACTAGCCAGAGCTGATCTGCTTCTTAAACTCTTAAACACAGATGTCTTTCTGCTTTCAGTGCCAACTTGATCTTTTAGTTTTCACTCGCCTGTTTTCATTTCCTAGTTAGCTAGGTTTGCTTGAGGGAGGCAGCTGTGTGGGCTGCAGGGTTTTCTGTGGCTCAGTCCTCTAGGAGTCGAGATGAAAGACTGTGTCTGCACTACAGCCTTTTGAGGGTGACCATGAAGAATTGAGTTAGTCATAGCTTGGAGATGGAATTGGAGAGAGCAGCAGGAACCAAAGCCAGGAATTGACAACACGAGCAGGAAATGGAATTGTCCGGAAGAGCAGGGAATATAGGAGCTGAGGCTGGAGACAGACACCAGGGTTTGGTTAGACTTGATGCCTACTCAGGAGTGTGGAATGTATCCTTTGATCTTTTCTCTTAACTCTTAATAGGCATGGAAATCTCATGGAGGGCCTTGTAAAATACAAACTCCAGGCCCCATTTTCCAGAGATTTTGGTGTCCTCATTGGGCATAAACAGCCCAGAGTAATATTGTTGCAGGGCGTCTAAAGGAGCGTGCTGAGAAGTACTGCTGTAGGATAATGTTTGTGTTGGAGAAAGAGAACTGGTGATGTAGGGAGAGAAAATGAGGTTATGGCGTCACTTGGATCTGAAGGTCAAAAAGCAGAGAAGCCTAGACCAAATGGCAGCAGTGGTCATTAAGAGAAGGCCAGGGCCTCGTCCACAGATTCTTAAAGATTGGAGTCTGTAGGACTTGGTGACTGCAGGTTGTGAGGAGTCGAAAAAGACTTAAGGTTTTCTTACCAGGTAAGGCACCTGGATAGGTGATGGTAAATACAGGAGGAACAGCAGGTGGAGAATGTGATGAATCTTGGCATTTGAATGGCTTCAGAAGACCAGGTGAGTTTAGGAGAGAGGTTGGGGCTGGCATATAGACGGCTCTCAAGCCCAATCTGTGTGTGTGGATGAGCTCATCACCATTGTGGGTGTAGAATTCCACTGTCAGGCAACAACCTGAGAAGCCTCAAGCTTAACAGCCAGGAAAACAAGACGTTGCTAAGGACGCATGGGGAAAGCAGTCATGTGGGAGGAGAATAAGAAGCCAGGGACAGAACTCTTTATTTTTTATTTTGTTGAACTGTTAGCATTTTGATAGATAGCAAATGCAGTTATTCTGTAACATGCAACGTTTCAGAACACAATGTGAGCTTTTGTTTTGCTGATTAGAATTTTGTGAAAATAAATGTTGCTCTAATTTAGTTGTTCTAAAGCACTTGTTTCCTTAGGCCTTTGCAGCCTAACATTGTGCCATTGGGTACTTTTCGGTTTAGCAAACCCCAGTAACGAACCCCAACTATGAGATGATGGGGAGCAGGGCAACATGTCCATGTTTCAGTGCATTTTGCTCTTTTAAAACCTTTATTTTTCAGCTTGCGCGTAGGATCAAACTGTTGAAGGCAGGGGATTTGTCAAGCAGTTGGCTAGAAAAGGATGGGGACAACAGATGGAAGGACATGGAAGCAAGTGCTTCGTCCTTTGGTTATTCTTCTCTACTGGTGACCTTGTCCCTCTGCCTGCCCGGATGCTTTCCAGTGTTAGAGTCCATTTTTGGGGATCTCTGTGAGGTGTGAGTTTCTGTTTCACCACTGTCTGCTGTTTGGTGGGTACGTTTTTTAGCTTCTTTGAACCTTTCATTTCTAATAGAATGGGGAAAGCACACGCCTAAAGGTTCATGTAGGAAGAGTGCCTGTATAGTGCCTCATGCAGAACAGGTAACTGACAGTTTTCTCCTGTCACTCCCTAAATCTCACACCTTGTAAGGTACTGTTACTGTTGTTGGGAGATAAAGAACACAAGTAACCTTTAAAAATTCTGATTTGTTGGTCCCTGAAGTAGAGATTTCCGGTGCTGTGATTGAAGGCCAGCTGACTGTTCACACCTGGAAGGACCAAGGAAACATGGTTCTGTCGTCGTCATCATAATCAGGTTTTAGTTTCTTGATTTCTAGGAGCATAGTCCTAAATTTTCAGGAACCTAGAGGCAGGTTCAGGTGGACAAGTCTCAAAAAAAAATACTGATCTGTAGGCTGAGAGGTAAAGACAGTAACTTAAACCTCTCTCCATGAGGCGTCAAGCTACAGCCAGAAGTTGAGTTTAGAATCAGTATCACTGGAGTATGGATGGCTAGTAACATTGCTGCTCATGACTTACCGTCCTCACCTGTAGGGCACATCTGTTCAGTGGGCAAGAATGCTCTAGATAGGGGACAATACAATTTCAGTTAGATTTTAGCTTTCTTATCTGGAGTTCAGTTTTTTCCAACTTCCTATGCCCTTGCTTGTAGTTGTGGGCGGTGTTAAGACTGAATTACCCATTTCCAGATTTTTCATAGTGGGTTATTATAAATGCCTGCACTGCTTTTTTAGAGGTTGACTTGAGTCTCATAATGTAAGGCTGTCTCCAAACTCCCCTTTCCTCCCTTACCTGCTTGACCAGTGTGGATGGTCAATTCTAGCATAAAGAAACGTGCTTGAGGGATCTCTTGGTAAGGAGGGGCTGAAGTTTCTTTCAGCCAGATGTTGTATAACACAAATGCTGTAAATCTTTGTGCCATAAGCTTCCTAGATTATGAAGGCTTAAAATGCTTGGCAGTGGTTCCTGGAAAGTGGTGGGGTCAAGGGTGACTCTCAGAACCACTTCCTTCTGTCTACCCTCACTTCCCAAATTCTGATTGGTCTCTAGGTGAGCATGTACCTTCCCTCCCCTCTTTAAATCCCCCCCAATCATTCTAGAGATTGTGTTCAGTAGAGTAGATTTGTGGAAAACTTTCTGGGATGCAATGATCCTGACAGTGTTGGGTGGAGAGCAGTGGAACTGAGGGGTATTACCTATGCCTGGGTCCACTTTTAGTCAGTAAACCAATGCACGCTTATCACTTACAGAGTACTTTCCAGTGTGTTCTTTGCAACCATGTGAGATTTCTGTTTCTGTTAAAGAAGTGCTCGTTACAGATGATTAGAAAATACAAACTGAACACAAAATTGAAATCATTGATAGTCCAGCCTCCTTCAAGGCGAACATTGATGACACTTTGTTCAGAGACTCTTTTTTTCCTAAATGAAAACAGAGCCCTCTTACATGGCTGTCCTACTGCTGAACTTGCTTTTCCAGTCTGTGTCTCATCTTTCTGTGTCAGACAGTAGGGCTCTTCTAGAGCTTTGTTTCCCTGAGAGCTGAGCTAGTGCTTCTGTGTGTCTGTCCTTAGCACAGCATCTGCTTTACGGTACACCTCAGAGAACATTTGTGGAGGGAAAATCCAGCCACCAAGTGAGGCCTGATTGGACACAAGCTGGGGCCAGTCCCAGGTGGGTTCTGAGCTGGATACCCAGGTGCTTGGACAACTTTTTGTTTTCCACCCTTTGTAGGACCTACTGAATGAAGCAAAACAGAGACTCAGCAAAGTGGTAAAAGATACAACCAGGTACCAAGTGCTGCTGGATGGACTAGTCCTCCAGGTAAGTCTGCAGGTCAGATGTGCCACAGATGGCCACGCACCTGCAGAACTGACGGTGTGAGAAGCCAGCTGTGCCCCTCCTGTGTCGTCTTGTGAACACACAGCTCCTGCGTGTTCTCATCTTGGCTCTTTGCCTTGTCAAGGAGGAAATGCTTTGGAGGATGGTGGTATCTTGCAGGTTTAATGAGACTGATACCTTTTTACTGGTTCTCTGTAATCCTCAACTATAAACCTTCCTAATTTTATTTCACCACTGAAATGCTTGTTTTAGGTATTGAGGTTTAGACCACGGGCTGTATAAACTGTGTTTCCTGCTCAGCTGTTTAAATAACAGTATTTGTCCTCGACCTAGTTGTATTTTGTTCCCATCCCTAGAGCATTGTGTATATTTATCTGGTTTGTGACACCAGAGTCTTTCCATGTTATTGTGCTGTGTAGGCCCTCTTTAGGGGAACTTAGGACTTTTCCCCCAACTCTGAGAGAATTATAAAGACATTCTGTTTGCTGTTGCTTTATTTTATAGTTTTTGCTGATTGCATCTGTTTGTGCTTTAATAGGGTTTGTACCAGTTGCTGGAGCCCCGGATGATCGTTCGCTGCAGGAAACAGGATTTCCCTCTGGTGAAGGTAAAGTTTGAAAAAATCCTTTTTCTTTTTAAAGATCAATGTGTTGGGTATGAAATGACAGCTCAGCTATGAAGACTGGAAGAGTCTTAACTCATTGGAGATTCTGACTTCAGTGTACCCAAGCCTCTGATTTACTTTCTCAAAGAAATCAAGCTGCCGGCTGTGTTAACACCCTCCTCCCTTCCTGGAGACCTTGTAATAGCATGATCTGAAAATTCAGTAAGAACGGTACCTACTGGATTGGAGCCGAGGACAGGCAAGGCCACAAAGAACTGGCATACTCCCAGCGCAGCAGGGCTCAGTGCTGACTCAGTACTGTCCTACACCTGGAGGAGGGCAGGAGGTGCCAGCGAAGGGACAGCACAGCATCGCTGCCCGGGGCCTGTGTGGGGTTTCTCTTTTAGGGGAGGGGACCTTGGCCCCAGGGAGGACCAAGGCCATGACAGGCACACGGGGCAGCAGAAGGGTAGACACCCCCCCCGCCCACCAGCTCTGATTATGTGCCAGCTATTCAGTTCAGGTCGTCCTTCCCTATAGCTTGCGGTCAGGCAAGGCTGAGAGAGCTTAGTCCCTTAGTGACTACATTTTTAACACACACACAGTTTGTGGTTGCCCCAAGTCACTTGTCTCCTAGGAAAGCAAACTGCCAGGTGGGGAACTGTGTTCATTCTTATCTCCACTGTAAACTAACGAGCTGTGCCAGGGACCCGGAGCCCGGCCTGGGCCGCCCACCTAGATGTGGGGCGGTGCCCCTTGGTGGGCGTCGCTGTGAAGCTGCTGGGGCTGGGTGCTGCCAGAGTGGCATCCGCTCTCCGCGGTGGCACTGTCTGAGATCTGAGGAATAGGAAGAGTTCAGGGTATGTGTACATCTGTGCAGCTGGTAATAGGATCAGACAAAGACCAGGGCTCCGTCCTGATGTTGTTAATGTCTTGCTGGAGCCTATACCTGGTGCTCCCTTCAGTCAGGTTAGAAGCTCTTCCATCTACCCTATACCCCTTCCCCCAGCTCACTCCTTTTTAAAATGTGGTAAAAAGTGCACTAAATTTACCGTTGTTCCCAGTTTTAAGCATACAGTTCTGTGCTTTAAGTACATTCGCTGTTCTGCAACTGTCCCCACCATCCTTCTCCAGAACTTTCCATCTTCCAAACTGAGCAGCATCTCCATGAGCCCCGGCAGCCCCATCCTGCCCCTGTAGGATCTGTGTCCCGTGGCTCCTCTAGTGCCTCTGTGAGAGGAGGCATACAAAGCCTGTCCTTTGGTGATGGGCTTACTTCACTTGGCATATTGTCTTCAAGGTTCATTGATAGCATAGCCAGAGTTGGAATTTCCTCTTTTAAGGCTGAATCTATGGACCACATTTTATTTACTCGTTTGTGTTTATAGACTAGACACCTGGGTGGTTTCTACCATTTGACTGTTAAAAATAAGTAGGAATAACTTTGCTTGTATAGATTGTTGGTTTTGAGGGTAACTCTTCTGTGTGTGTGGTCAAGTTGCTTATTCGTGTCTGATTCTTTGTGACTCCATGGACTGTAGCCTGTCAGGCTCCTCTGTTCATGAAATTATCCTGGCACGAATACTGAGTGGGTTGCTATTTCCTCTTCCAGGGGATATTCCCAACCCAGGGATCGAACCCACATCTCCTGTGATTCCTGCATAGTTTTTGATGACACCTCTGTGTTTTTTTGTTTTTCCAGGCTGCAGTGCAAAAAGCAATCCCTGTGTACAAAGTCGCAACCAAAAGAGACGTTGATGTCCAGATTGATCAGGAGGCCTACCTGCCCGAGGAAATGTAAGGAGCGCTTCTGCTTTTACCATGCCAGGGCTCTGGCTGCGTGAACAGCCACATGCTGGACCTTCCTCTAGTCCGCTGGGCTCAGCGTGCTGGAGGGCAGTGTAACCCCACTCATCTGTGCCTCCTGTCAACACCTGTTGGTCTCCTGCGAATCAGCTTCTTGTGGTTCATCCTGCCAAGAAGCAGAACAGATTTTGTACCCAGAGCTTGAAGCTCGGTCCATGTGTGACTAGATGCTGAGAAAGGGGATGGCTCCTTCTGGCCAGGAAAGTAGTCATGTCTGGCTGGGGGACTCCTGTGGTGTGGACTGTGCATCTGTGGGGCTTCTATTGACGACTGGGTGCAGTAGGGTTGGCCACAGGAGCTCCTGGCCGGGGAGACCAGGGCACTGTTCCCTGGTAGCTTTCCAGCTCTTGGCAGCTGCCATGAGGTAACGTCTATGCAGAGCTGACCCAGGGCTCAGGATCCAAAGCCACTCTGCTGATGGGTAATTAGCGGCAGGCGGAGATTGAACCGACAAGCAGTTTGAGGTCTGGTAAATAGCAGGTTCCAGTCAGGGCCACTGTTCCCGGTGTTTTGAGTCTGGACACTTAGAAAAGTCAGACAGTACATACCCTGGATGGTGCAGCATCTACTTCAGGATTAAGCAGAGACGCTTCACCCCTGAGGGGTTTGCTGACAGCTGACTGGAGCCTGGATCAGATGAGGACTGGGGCTGTTGATTGGCAAATGGGGACAAAATTGCCCTTTTTGTTCTATAAGGGAGGGACAAGGTGTTGGAATTAACAAAGTGAAATTGGCACATAGTCACTTGGGATGAGTTACAGTTTCAAATTGATCGTGTATGTTTATTGGCCTCTACTCAAGAGGAAGAAGGTAACTGCACCACGGGTCTGTATTCCTTAGATCTGTACACATGGTTCTTTGCTGTGTTCTTTGTAGAGCCGGCGGTGTTGAGGTCTATAACGGGGACCGCAAGATCAAGGTGTCTAATACACTCGAAAGTCGCCTGGACCTCATAGCCCAGCAGGTAAGTGTGGGGGCACTTCTGTTGGTTGGCCTGTGGTTACTTTGAGGTGATGCAGAAAACGTGGTGTTGGTTGGTCTTTGAGATTTGTCGCTCTTTGTACGTTTTTGGATGTTTTCTTGAATGGAGGTTTGGACACTTAGTGTCATTTGCTGAGGTGACACCATGTATATAAGGGTGGGCTTGGGGATAGAACAAGGGCTTTGTCTGTCTAGGATCTCACTACATGTGAGATGGATCAGGCAGTGCTTAAGAGATGCTTTACTGCAGAGCCGCTTAACAAAGGCTCTAGAACCCTGCACGCATGCAGGAGTGACAGGAATCAAGTCACTTGTTAGAGGAATGGCTGCAGGGCACCAGGCTCGTGTTTGCAGAAAGCGGTGAGGAAAGTTGAGTTGTCCCAGATGTGGGGCCTGCCTTAGGGGTGCAGTCTGTGGGTAAATTTGTAAAACTAGGTGAACTGAAAATTTCCTTGCCAAGGCTGCGTTGACCACACGTGGATGGCAGCCGCTGTCCTGAGGTTGGGCCCTTGGGGTTTTCCAGTTGGCACTGGACTCCGCAGCACAGGCTGGGTACTCTGTCTGTTGAGAGCTCATCACTTCTGCCCATGTCAGAACATGATGGAAGCCCCGGGTGGTGGTGACTTCTGTCACTTCTCTTTATCCCCATTACGCAGCGGCCTAAAGCCCACAGGTGTGATTGTCACGTCTCTCTCGGCCTCTGCTGGGATAAGTGCTTGGCCCTGTGGCTGAGGTGGGTCCGTGCCAGGCCGCACTGCCTCACAGAAGTTCTCCACTCTTCACAGATGATGCCCGAAGTGCGGGGAGCCTTGTTTGGTGCAAATGCCAACAGGAAGTTTTTGGACTAAGCCAGCAGGAGGTGCGTGACACGGACGCTCCTGATATTGGAAGAAACGAGATGGCCTGTATTGCTTCCTCCTTGCTGTCCCTTGCCCTTGTCTGTCAGTGGATGCTCCTCTGTAGCTGACGTTCTCCGACTGATGGGTAATGACGGGAATCTCGGTTAGTACGTTAGGAAACCTTCCTCTAGCTTGTCTCAAAGCAGCACAAAGTCCCGCCGTTTTGTAGTGCGGTCGCAGGGCCAGGTGTGGGGTCATGCGTGCCCCGCACCTCCCGCTGTCCTGGGCTCCACCGTCCAGCCTAAGTGCATGTGGGCCTCATCCCTTCCGGCAGCAGCAGCTTCTCGCCTACGTGTTTGGACCTAGAAGTGTCTGTAAATGTGATTTAAGGTCTATTCCATGAATCTGCTCTATTTATTAAAACACAACGAGGAGGTGGATGTCGTTGTGGTTTATTACACAAGGGCTACGACTTCTACTGGGAGATCCGGAATGCAGGTGCCACAGCCGGCAGTGTTGGACCGCCGACGGCTTCCTCCCTCTTCCTCTGCTTCTCCTTTTTACCCAGCTCTCAGCCCGAGGCACCCTCCTAGCCCAAAACCCTCCACGAGGGGCTCTGGAGGGGCTGACAGCTTGATTAAGGGCGGTGTATTAGATTTGGTAGCATCAGAGAAGGTGGCGGTGCGGACCTGGGGGGAGGAGCTGCTGTGTGTTTGGTGCATCAAGACTTAAAACCCTGTGCGACCTGCAGATAAGGTGTCTGTTCTCCACCCTCAGGATGACCTGAGTTGCCTCAAGTGTAGCTTTGTCCTGAGTGGACGCAGCTGGGAAGACACGTGGTCTCCTCACAGCCTTCACGTCACACAGGGCTCCACGGGTGGAGGGTGTGGGGCCGGGGGACCCCCAGCCTTGGGACGGCTGTCGTGGTCCTCTTGAACTAAAATACAATCCTGCTTTTCCCCACATCGGTGCTAGGATGAACTAAGTTATTTACTCAGAATTAACAACAGCAAATCCTCAAACTGACTCAGTTGAGATGCAGTGACGACCCTGTCTGTTCAGGTGGCAGGCTCCTGAGCACTGGGGGCCTGGCCCCCCAGGGATGGGCCTGAGAGGGAGCGGGCAGGGTGCAAGGAGGGCAAGTGGCAACCGTGACGGCTGCTCACACCCAGTGCTCCCTGACGCCCCGGGCGACCCTGAAGAATGGGGCTGCGACCAGTGCCCTTCAGGAAGGCCAACCTGAGGGCAGGGTTCCGCCGCCCCCCACCCGTGCCCCCTCCTCACTCCTGGGTGGGGGCTGTGCCACCAGCACCGAGGGACCCTTATCTGCACAGTCGCTGATGCCGCTGTAGCTGTTCTCTGCAGCCTATGTTTGGATTTGAGTTTCCAAAGCTACATCGAAAGATAGTCACTAAAGAGTCTGCCCGCCCTTTTGTCAACACAACATCCCAGATTCCTTGTATAAACCACCCCGTAGGGTCTGTCACGGGGAGTCCTTCCCCTCTTGGGACCTCCTTTACAAAATGACCACACTGAGGGCCCAGTTCGGGGAGGAGGGCAGAGTGGCCCTGAGACAGGAGACCCCTCTGCCCCCAACCTTCCAGAGGCATCACTTGTGGCAGCAGCTACGGAGCCTGCAACACAGCCCGACGTGGGCTTGCTGACCACAAAATCAAGGTCTGGACCTGGAGGCTGACAGGATCCCCGTCCAGCAAGTTAGGGACAACCTGGGAAGTCTGTTCCTGGTCCCACGTGAAGAAGGAGAGGCTCACGCAGTGCCCAGCATCCTGCTGTGGCACCTCAGGCACCTCCCATGTGCCTGCAGCTTGGCTCCCAGCAGCTCACACCTGTCAGGCAGCTCCAACTGCAGATGCCACTGGGGGCTGGAGTTGGGGCCTGTCACAGGCCAGCACACTGCCCCTCCCTGGCCCCTCCCCCCTCCCTTGGTATTCAGCCTGGTCCCCATGGGCTGCCACTCACCCAGCTGTATAAACAAACCAAGCTCTGAACACAGACCGCTAGGGAGGCTGAGGCCAGGACAGCGAAACAGGCCTAGCAAGAGTCCTTCCTTGCCAATCCCCAGGAACTGTTCCCGAGCAGCGAGGAACACGGACAGGACTGGGCAGTCTCTGCAGCTGATCTGTTTCCGTTCCTTAGCATAAACACAGATCAACGGGTTGGAACCCACAGCCCAGAAACTGCCAACTAATGCCTGACAAGTGGCAATGACGGCTCTTCAGTGAATGCTGCTGGGAAAACTGGACATTGACTTGCAAAAGAGTTAGACTGCTGTCTACACCACTCATAAAGATGGATCAAGCACCTGAGATCATTAAACTCCCAACGGCGGGAAAAGCTCCATGACCCTGGAACCTAAAGCACATGCACCGGAAGGTGAAAGAAACAAGTGAGACCACATCAAACCAAAAAGCTGCTGCACAGCAATGGAAAGCATCCACAAAACGAAAAGGCTGCCTATGTAATGTGGTGGGGCGGGGGCCAACTGCAAGCACACACCTGATATGGGGCTAATACAAGAATTCACAGACAGCAACGGGCAAAGAACACAAGAGAAAACGCTCAGTGCACTTAGGCATCAGGGAAACCACTGGGATCACCTTCCATCTGTCACACCAGCCCTGAATCAGTCACACCTAGTGCCCTGCTGGTGGAAATGCACCTGTGTCCACAGCAGCAGCCAAGGTGTGGAAGCAAAGTGTCCACGGACAGACGAATGAAGATACAGTAAAAGTCGCACATACTCGATGATTTCCCAGATATGTAGACCCTATTAAAAAAATGCAAACAGAAAAAAGATGGGATATGTGGTTCACAGAGGCAGGAGATGGAGACTCAGTGAACTGGGTGAGCCCCAGTGTGCAGTTACAAGGTCAGTGTGTCCTGGCAGTGTGGCAACTGCAGTTAACACTGCTCTGTGTGAGAATGCTGCTAAGAGTAGGTCCCAGATGTTCAGTGGTTGTTAACCAGTGGTGATCGGGCTGCAGTATGCGGTGGTCAGGTCATCGCGCTGAACACCCTGGACGCACACAATGGCCAAGTGTCACCCTCGATAAAACCAAGAATGTGTCTGCTGGTTGACGATGGAACATATCCTTTCCATATGGCTGGTCTCTAACTTCCAAATGCACATTTATGTGTGCAGACACGTGAACTGAGGCACGGTGGCCACTCACTCCACCACCGTACAGAAAAAGAGCACGATGCACCTGGCCTTGCGGGAACTGCTACTAGAAGAAGTCACTGGCTGCCAACTTGATGGCCTTCTCCACAGTGAACAAGGTCAGGTCACCGCCGCCCCTGGAAGGGAATGTTGAGGGCAGGGCAGCTGGCAGGGACCAGCTCCAGCCAGTGAGGTTCTGGAACACTGGGGTCCCGGTGAGTCGGGGAGCTCTTCTGTTTTACTGAAGCCCCCTTTCTTTCTATTGATCCACTTGGCCTGTGCCTGAACTCCTCACAGGCTCCCTGGTGCAGGTCCTACAAGTTACTTCTCTCATCTATGGACCCTTGTGATGACACGTGACCAGTTCTCCAAACTAAGCCCGATTGTGAGATCCCAAGGGGCGGCTATGTGGGTCCCATGGCTTTGCCTTCACACTCAGAGCACGGCCACATGAGCCCCTCAGTCCAGCCTCGTGTCCGTTTCTCACAGCACAATAATCTTGGTGTGTGTTGCTGGCTGGGGACACTAGGGGAAAGTGTTCACGCCCTCTGAGTCCTCAGGTCACCTTGTTCCCACACCCGGCATCTCCTGTCCACCCCTCCCCTCTTGACTTTGTCCAGAGCCAGGACACTGTCGGCTTCCCCGGGGTTTACTCCTGGCACCCGGGGACTTGTCTGTCTCTTCCTCCAGGCTTCCTGTCCAGACCTGGACAGCAGTGCCTGGCACTCGGCCCACCTCTTCTGAGTCGACATCACCCTTTCAGAAAACCACTGATTGCGGTTTCCTCCCCCAAAACAAAGCCCTTGGAGATGCCCACAACATGCTGGCCGTGCGGTAACGAAGACAGGCTCTCCCGACACCAAGACCTCCTCCCAGGGTCCAGTTTCTTGTGACATTTTGATTCCGAGGCCCACAAGTTCCCAGAAGAGGGCGGACAGAGCATGTGGGCAGCTGGAGCGGCAGCCCAGGGCCTCCCTGATGATAGCCAACCAGGATGTGAGAGAAACATCTTCCCAGACCCATGGGAGAATGTCCCCAGTGCCCTGGGTGCCCTGTGGTTGTTGGCACTGCAGCTTCTCAGGCTACAAAACCTAAGTCATAGTCTGTCCATTTCCGCAAACAAGACTTTGGCTTGTTTACCAAAGTCCCATCCTGTTACCCCTTCTCGAGTGTCTGCCTCTGCCTTAAAGAGGGACGTTCCACTGGGTTCCAAGGAGCCTGTCTCCCGAAGTCCCAGATACGGGACCCACACGAGGCGAAGTGTGGCCCCAGCAGATCATTGCAAGCTCCAACCATGCTGCTTTTCTGCTCATGGACACCTTCCTTGTTGGAAGTGTGTGTTCTTACTGTTGACAGTGGTTCTCATCCACCAAACACATAGCAAGGGTAACAGGATTAGAGGCAGATAACGGTTTGAGCCAACTGTGTTTAAGCAAACAGCATGGGATCAGAGGCAGGCTATGATTTAAGCAAACAGGTCACACTCAGTTCTGACCTTAAGCCTGAAATGAAATTGTTTGAAATATTTTTTGAAAGCTTTTACATGTGGCTCAGGTGGTAGGGACTGGTCAGAGAGTCCAGAGGCTGCCCTGAGGCAGCTGAACCCCCAAGCAGAGAGCTGGCTCCCTGACAGAAGACCCCGGCCTCCCCGTGGGGCTGGTAGACGACTCAGCCATGGAGGGGCAGGGGTGGCTATGGGGGCTGCTGGGGTCAGGGTGGGAAGCTGAGGAGGGGGGCGTTGGGACACCTGCGGGGTCAGGGCTGAGGAGCGGCCACTCCTGCCTGTGCTCCTCTCCCCCTCGGATTTCGCCCTGGCCACATGGCCGGCCTCCCTCCTCACCCGCTGTGCCCCTGTGCACCCTGGGCCGAGTGTTTCAGCAAAGCACGTCAGTGGAGGCATGGCAGGGCTCGGGGCGACCTGTGTGTCCCCACTGACTTGGCCAAGACGCAGCTGCAGAACCAGTGTGGACAGGAAACCTACGAAGGAATGCATGTGGGGGCAGGCGTGTGTATCGGGGGGCGGGGCCCTGGAAGACGGCAAGGCTGGGCGGCACCTCGCTCACCCTGGCCTCGCTGGCCTTGTCCAGTGGCCGTGAGGACTGGGGGCGGCGGCGGCGGCGGCACAGGCTTGGGAGTTGGGGGAGGGATTCAAGCCAGAACGAGGCTCAGGGGAGCCAGAACGGAACCAGCCAGGAACGGAGCAGAGACTGGCCCACAGGGAGTAGCCCTAGGCAGGGTCAGCGCCTGCACACACAAGCTTCTCTCCAGTCAAGGTTACCATGCACACACAAAGGTGCGTACACACACACGCACACACCCGCTTCTCTCCTGACCCACCATGGACGGGCAGATGGGTAATGAGTTCTGCTTACATGTTGCTGGCATCCAGCCTCATGCCCCGTTAGCCTCCCTTACTGTGAAGCCTGCGGGGGAGTTTCGTCCTCCCTTCTGTCCTATGAGTGACTGCAAGATTGCCAGGTGCGCAGAAGGGCCTTCGTTCCATAAATGCTGAGAAGTGACATGACATCTCAGTTCCTGGGGCTGGGATGCGACGTGCTTTCCTCCTGCCGAATCAAGCCTTTGACATGCTCCAAGGGACCAACTGCAGGGCTCTCAAAAACCGTCATCCTGCCATCCTCTGTCTGGAAGAATCTTCAGACCCAAGCTCTGAGAAGCGGGCAGTGCTTTTCCAAACTGAGAGACTTCTTGAAGGCAGCTGCGTGATACCCACATCACCATGAATGCCAAGGGACGGGCTCAGAACACCACAGCTGCCTTCCTGGCTATTCTCTTTCTCTCACAGTCCCTCTGTCACTGAAGAGTTTGGTTAAAATCACCCATGGCAACAAACAGTGAGCCTGGGTTGCAGAAAGGGAACAAAATTGGTACAACCTAAGATCCAGCACAGCCCCAAATACATTAAAAAAAAAAAAAAAAAACCCAAAGGAAAACCACATGGCCAGGAAAAAGACTTTGGGGGCCCAGTGTTTGGGGGAGGGGATAGCCTGGGGCTGCAGCCCAGAGGCATTCCTCCCAGAGGCCTCTCCAGAAGGCTTCAGGGTGAAGGTCGCCTCTGAGGGCCCAGCCCTGGATGAATCTAACCCTAGAGGTGCTCCCCATTTATCAAACTCAGCCACCTTTCCTCTCAGTGACAGAGAGGGTTAGAGTCAAAAGCCATTACTGTTCAATACGAGGGAACCTTTGCATGTTTCCAGACATCAAATGGCAAGCTCCACCAGAACTGAGACCAACCCACTCTTCACTCACAACTGGCTTCCTGTCTCTTCCCTGGTTCCTCCCCACCAGCTCTTGTTTCTTATGCCAATCTGAAGCAAGCAAGGGTGCTGGGGATGGTACACCCGGGGCTTAACAAGTGTAAATGTCAAACAGTAATTCTGAAAATGGGGTGGATTAACTAACATGTTTCACAGAGCCAGACTCCAGAGCTAACCAGTGGAAGACACTCTGTTTTGGTCTCAAGGAGACAGACCTGGGAAACATACCCTGAGGGAGTCAGCTAAGCTCTGGCTAAAACTATCAGAACATTCTGGCCTTTGGTGATTCATGTCACGGCAAGAGAAGTTGCAGCTGGGAATCCACAAGTCAGAACCTAACTGTACCTGTGTTTGTCAGGGCGTGGTGCCATTCCACACGGGCCCACTCACCAGGACAGCCGAGGGTCCAGGGTCCCAGCCGCCTGCCCCCTACTCCCCCAACCCAGGCCAAGGAGACTCAGAATCAAGTGAGACAAACATTCCGGCTGGCTTCATGTCAAAATTGAGGTTCACGCGTAACGTCCACTTTAAAGTTACTTTTTTTAAAATGACCAATGTAGAACTTTACAGCAAAGTGTGGGGGACTGACGACACTCTGAGCGTGGCAGGACTGCAGTCTCAAGACTGCATCAGCCAACTGAGTGACGACATACCAAAGGGGGACAACGTGACCTCACACACCCGAGGGCCACAAGGTCACGGCCCAGGAAGCAAGAGATCACTGAGGCGGCCCATGGTTTAAGGATAAAGCAGGCCAGGAATCCTGAGTGTCTTAAGGGCTTACAGCCACCTGATAAGAAGGTGGCCAATTTCTCCTCCCCCACCCCCAACAACAAAAACCTTCCCAGAGCATGCTGCCATTCACGGAGCTGCCCACTGCCCTCCCAGCCCCAGCAGCATGTTACCTACAGGCCCCAGTGCGGGTGTCGGAAAGGTGGGGTTCGTGCCCAGGCCTGGGCAGTGAGGGCGTTCCTGGGGCCCCACACATCTGGGTAGGCAGTGTGTACAATCCCCACGCTGCTGAGGCCTGCCAGCCAGTGGTGCTCCACGGAGCACCCCTGCTCCCCACAATCCACACGGGGCCCTCGGTGACTGAGGGGGCCGCCTCTCTGGATGGTGGCACTGGGCCTCACTCAAACTTCTGTCCTGGTGGGACTTTGCCTCAATGATAAAAGACGACAGTGACACGGGACACACACAACTCACACATCACCCTGCTCTTTTAAGAATGTACTTTATACAAAATAACCAATTCATATGGAAATAAATCTACAGACCTCCAAGGATCAAAAAGATTTTTAAACAGTTGTTTTAAAAAATTATGCAACACACAGTATAGAACTAAGTACTGAGGTAAGTGTGGCTCTCAGTGAAACAGGGGATCAGCAGACCAGACAAAATATACACAATATAAAAATAAATAGCATTCCCCTTCCTAGTACTGGCCAGGATCACGCACAGGAATCTGCAGCAGGAGAGCGGGTGTGGGCCCAGCTGGGGGCAGCGTTCAGTGCCTTGCTCCCGGGCCCACCACCCTCTCCAGACACACAGGACACTCAGCTGGTTAAGAGGCTTTTCCATATCAGCAGCCAGGGCTCAGCGAGGGAGAGACCAGGCGGCCGACGCCGCTGACCATCTGCTCGGCCAGGGCCCATGAAGCACAGGAGGATGGAGCAGCTGGAGGTGAGGCTCGGACCTGCCCCACACGAGGACACAGCAGGGGAGGCCCAGCGCCCCAGGGAGACTCCAGACCCAGAACAGGAGAAACAAGTCTCAGTCGAGGGCTCAGCCCCTGGCAGGGGAACCTGCACCCAGGGGCGGAGGCTGAACAGCCTACCTCCCAGGCACCCCGCTCTCCGTGGGGGCACCCTGGCCCTTCCCCTGGGCTCTGACTTGCTGGCCACAGCCGCTCTCCAAGGGTTCCTGCCTCGGGGCTGCTGGCTGAGGGGTCCTGGGAGAATCCAAACCGGGAGCTGAGAGCTGTGTGTGTGGCTGAGACAGAAACTTTCAAAAAGCGAGAGAACCCTGAGCCCACGCGGCCCACTCCTGGAACTGGCAGGAACCAGCGCCAAGTCACAAGGACGCTCGTGGGGTCTGGGGGCCAGGCTGGCCGGGGGCTCTCGGTCCACACAAAAGGCAGCCTTCTGAGAGCCACCCGGCCCCGCCCAGGGAGGACACCCTGCTGACGACAGGCGCAAGGGCCCCGGTGAGGCAGGTGGGCACGGCAGCACCAGCCTCACTTTGAAGGCGGGACAAGAAAAGGTTCTGAACAGGAGCCCACGCGTCTGCCACCACTCGGAGGGCACCTGTCTTCAGCCTAGGAAGTTTCAGCCAAGAGCTCTTCTTACAGGAGAGGAAAAACGCAAGGCCAGAATCATTCCATAAGGCTCTTGCTTCCTCTCTGGATCTTCTCTCTCTCCTGGGTCTGGGGAAGACAGTTTCTAACATAACGACTCTAAGGTGAGCAGTGGACAGGAGTCCTTCAGGTTCCTGACAGGTGGCAGCGGTCCCAGGGGAAGGCCGCCCCAGGACCTTCCCCCAGACTAGTTCTGGTCGGAAGAGTGCACGGGCCCTGAATGGGGGTGGCCCTGTGGGGCGTCACAGTACAGAGCCACACTCCCAACAGGGCTCCCCAGTGCCTGGCCTCTCTACTCACCCTGAAGGGAGGCTCTAGGGCAGTGGGAGATGGGGTCGGGGCTGGGGGCTGAGCCACCAGAGGGCTGTGCGCGGTGGGCGGACGGAATGGGCAGGATTGCCAAAGTCCTCCTGGCCCTGCCGCAGCCCGGTTCCGCTCGAGGCAAGGGTGCCCGAGGCCTTGCACCCAAGGCAGTTTCCACACTGGCCAGAGCAGGCTCCGGGCTAGGAACAGAGGCAGGGGCCACGGTCTCCCCTCCCAGCTGGTGCACAGACGCACACAGAGGCTGAGGGTGCCAAACATGTTCCCTCACTGCTCGAGAGCAAAGCTGGATCCGTCCACGACCCTTCCCCATCCTTCCCAAATGCCGATGCTGACGTCCCCACCTTGAACCACATCACGCCCGTGACTGGGCTCCAACAAGGACCAGAATCCAATGAGAACACAGCCCCCAAACTTGCCCCACTTCAAAGCATGCCAAATTTAAAGTTTAAATAAGTCTATTTTAAAAAAAAAAATCGTGTTTCTGCGCATGTCTGGAAGGCGCCTGCGTTCCCAGCGCTCCCCCTGCCTGAGCTCAGCATCTGGGCGTCTGGAGCTGGCGTTGGTCTCCGCAGGGACTCTACTACTGGAAGCGCGGGTTTGCTCCAGCTTCAGCAAGGACGCTGGGGCTGGATGGAAGGTTCTCTTGGCCCCTCACACAGCTGAATTTATAAGAACAAGCGCAGATCAATCAACCAATGTTTCCTGCAAGCTTTTCTACTATCTCAAAGGCATGCTTAGAAATACGCTATTTTTACAAAGACCTGTGACTTCAAGGTATCTCCCTTCAGTTGTTTCCTCCTTTGCTTTTGTGGGATATTCAAAAGCTTAAGACAGGAGTCCTCACTTTGGTGGCATCTCAGCTAAACTCAAAGAATGCTAAACAGGGAGAATCCAGTGTCGCTTGCTTCTAAAACCATAATAAAGTAACTGAATACTGTAAAACTGTTTCCTATCACAGACAAGTGACTTCAAGAACTTGTTCTTGACAGCTATTTTAAATCACCATGACTTATTTTACTATATTCACATAAAATGGATAAAAACTATATATTGAAATACTCCTACATTCAAGCTGTAAATCTATAGGGTACATTTTTCCTATTAAACCTGTGCAGCTTCTTTATTGACACTAAACATACACAAACCTGAGTCGTCACTGCCACAAACTGTGGTCTGTGCAGGGAGCTTGCAACGCCTTCCAGACCCCAGTCCCAGCAGGGCTGTGACGGGGCGCGTCGCCGCACCTTCCAATGAGCAAATGCTCCTGATACTGGTTTACACCTATCTGGCAGGCAGCTGGCCAGCCAGGAGGGGCACTGCTATCTCGGACCATGACTTGGGTACCAGGCAAGGGGGGGGGGGGCGCCAGGCGAGGAGGCTGCCAAGGGGAAGAGCCGTCAGAGGAACAGCAGCGGCAAGGTGGGCCCCTCCTGCAGCCCCCCAAGAGTGAGTGGGAAAGGGCTGTAAACACAGGGGGTCAGCAGGGCTGCGGGCCCACCGGCCAGACTCTATCCCCACCACCCGCCCTCCCCGCTGTATGTACAATACATTCACCACCGACAGAAATCATCATAAAGGCAACATGAAAACTCTGTAAACTGGACCCAGCTCCAAACACACCCACACGAGCAGTCCTGTCCCCAGACGGCCACCTGAGTGCAGCTGCCATGGCAGCCCACCAGCACCGCCCCCAGGTCAGGATGGTCTTCCCTGAACAAGTGTCCCAGGGACTGGAGAGACCACCAGAGTCCAGCCTGTCTGCTCTCCACTTTCGCCCAGGACTTTGCGAGTGCACGGGTCATGAGGAGGGGTGTCCAGGCTTCAGGCCACACACGGCGTGATGCTGGGGACAGGAGAGGCGGGTGGGGCCAGGCCCCGTTCTCCACTCGCAGCTCTCTGTTTCCCTGGGGCTTGTCTCCTCCTGGGACTAGCTCTGAGAGAAGCAGAATAGACAGTTTCAGCGAAACTGATGAGCGTTAACTGTTAAAAACAACAAAGCCTAGAAGCCACACACACTTTTCCCATCTAGGAAAGCGGCCCAATTTTGCTTCGTTGGGCAGTCCTGCCAGGTGTGGTTTCTGAGTCCTGGACCCTGACTCAGTCCAGGGGCCAAGGACTGCTGCCTCCAGGGAGACTGGGTGGGGGTGGGGGAACCCGACTCTTCCAGACAAGGTAGACAAGGAGTCATACCACAGTAGCCAGTCTGGGGAAGGAAATCTAACCCATCTCAGGGCTGGTGCCTGGAACAGGAATAAGGGGCTGGCAGGGCGGGAGGAAGCTGCTCCCGAGGCCCTCTGGCCCCACGGCCCACAGGACACAACCGCTTTCCAGGCATAGCCCCTGGAGCCACAGCTGCCCAGAACCACACAGACAGCTCTCACTGTCCACCATTCTGACCTGATCGAGTGGAAGCGTTGGGGGCTTCTGAGGGGGCAGCTCCTCCTGCGATGCTGCTGGAGCCGGCGTCTTTGGGAACGAGGGCCGGGACTGGACCGAGGGCCCCTGCAGTCTAGAGACACGAGGAAGGAACATTCAGGAATGCATGTGATGACCAACTGGGTGAGTGACCCCCTGACCCAGGGGCTGCCACGAGGCAGGAAAGACATGGCTGATGCCACCTGCACAGTGCTCCTGACAAAGGTGTTGACTCTGACTCATAAATATGAGGAAACGATGAGAAGAAGCCAGAGCCTGAGGCGCTCTGTCTTTGAAAAACAAAAGAATGCAAAGCCAATGTTGTAAATTACTGAGCAGGCACAGCACCCAAATGTAGAGCCATGAACTGTGACTGGATCCTGAACGGGGAAAAATCAGAGCTTCAGAGACAACTGGAGACATCAGACAGTGCCTCCATCAGAGCACTACCACCACTTCCCTGGCCAGAGTCTGGGCTGCACCAGGAGGATGCCCTCGGCTAGGAGACACACCAAAGGCTCAGAAGAGAAGGCAAAGGACAGACAGGAGACGTGCCAGACGTTCAGACAGGAGTGAGCACACACAGAGGGAAGGCCCTCAAGCCAGGCACTGGGGGCTGGGACGACCCAGGGGGCACTCAAGATTCTCAGGGTGTTCTGTGCTGCTTTATGATGGGGCTTCCCAACCTTGACTTCAAGACACAACTACTAGAATTATCAGGGAGTGGTATGTGGCCAGGTCTGGCTCTGGACACACTGAGTTTTCATTCAGCATCAGTAGAGAATAGAATGGTGAGGGCTGAGACTAGGATGCCACCCGTGACTACCCAACCAGATCTACCCCCTCTCCCTGATGCCACCCGTGACTACCCAACCAGATCTACCCCCTCTCCCTGGCAAAGTCTGCCCACAGCCCCAGAACTCTGGCCATTAGGTGTCCAAAACCTAACCCAACAGCACTGAAATGCCAATTCACTTTCACAAAGAAAAAAAGACCACACACAAAACTGGGTTCTGAGGCCAGTGCTTTCCCAGTAAGCCCTGAGCACACAACCCACACGCTCCTCCCGGCCACAGACCACCCAAGTTGGTTTTTCATTCCCAAGCCCGCTTCTTTTCGGGAGACTAGCATCTACTCTGCTTCTGCCCGTAGAAAAGAGGCGTGCAGCTGCAGCCTTACCCGGACGGCCTGTACATCTCCTGGAAGGACGCCCTCGCCCCACTTCCGGGGCCCATCTGCTCCATCATCACGGCCTGGAAGTGGCCCAGGCCCTCCTCAGGGTAGCGGTAGAGGGGGCACTCGGGGGACAGGCCATTGGGCTGCGCCGCCACTGGGCGGTGAGGCGGGTGAGTAGCCGAAGGGGAGGCGTAAGCCCTGGGCTGGAAATGCGTGGCCGGCCGCTGTGGGGGGTAAGGCGGCCCAGCGTGCAGCATCACTGGGTGTGGGGGAAAGGCGGGCGAACCGAAGGCCATGCCCGGGCCGAGTGGGGCGGGGGGCGCGCCGTAGAGACACTCGCTGGCCGACAGGGAGCCCTGCCGCCTGGCAGCCGCGTTGTGGTTATCCAAGTCCAGGAACTCTTTGGGGCTCTCTGGCTGCTCCACAGACTCATCCTGCTTGCCCTCGGGGCCGGGGTTCTGCCCCTCGGCCATCTTGGCAGCAACGGCGTCCACCCGCGTGGGCGAAGTTAAGGCAGCACCCAGAGCCTCCACCGCGTCGACCCGCGCGGGGGGCGTTAGGGCAGCACTTAACGCCTCGCAGCCCTGCAGCCCGGTCACAGCGCTCTTGTCGGGGAAGAGGGGCCTGGCAGGGGTGGGCTGAGCTGGTGGGGGCCCACTCGGGCTTACGGGGGCTGCGAGGTGTCTCGGCCAGTCTGAGAAGCCCTGTGGACACGAGTAGTAAGGAGTCCGCGGGTAGTGGTGGTAGGAAGGCTGCGGTGGTGGCTGGTAGGGATACCGCATGCCCTGGTGGGGGCGGTACCGAGGGAAGACTCCAGAATGAGGGTCATGAGACTGAAAAGCCCGAGGGGGAAAGGGCGGAGGGTGCGGGGCTGGAGGCTTGCCCCCCATCACAGGACCCACAGGCTGCAGGCCTGGGCCTACATGGTACCGTGTGGCGGAGCTGGGGAACTCCAAGCCGGGCGTGTACAGAGGGGAGCACGCGGGCTCTGCAGGGGCCCCAGCCTCGGGTGGCGCCCTGCTCTTGCCCTCAGACCCACATGGGGAGGCTTCCACCCGCAGTCCGTTTTCGGGCAGCGGCCCCAGGTCTGCCAGGGTGCATGCCTGAGCGGGTGGGCTGGCGAAGCCACTCCCTGAGAGCCAGGCAGACCTGACCGTGCTCCCTGGGCAGCCGTCCCCAGGTTCCGAGGACTCCGGCCTGAGCTCCGGGCCCTCTGGGCCCCTTCCTTGGGGTGAGCTCCGCCTGGCAAAGTCGGCCTGCAGAGGGGGCGCAGGGTGAGGTAGCTGCTTGAGGAACGCCCCCTCTGAAGCACTGACACTCGCTGGTCTCTCCTCGAGCCCGGGCAAGGGATCCGCTGCAAGGAAAGCAGAGACAAAGTCACACCTGGCGAGCTGAAACCCCAGCACATGACAGGAACAGGCGGCCAAGATGACGATGACGCCCCCACCCCGCCCACCATTGGACAAGCAAGGGGCTGTGATCTGTGTGCCGAACTCCAAGGAGGCAGAGGGTGCACTGGCCGACGTGCAGGCTGGCTGGGAGGCATCGCCTTGACAGTGAGGAGGAGGGACCAGGCCTGAGGATGCTGGGAAAGCCGGATCCCGACAGCATCCTGCAGTCAGGACCGACCCACGGGAGTACGAACAGGACTAGATGAATATTTGCTAAATGAATGACAACACTCACCGTGCCTGGGCTTCCTGAAAATAAGACATGGACAGTGTATAACACTCAAAGGACATCTTCAAGGAGTTACAGAAATTTAATAATCACTGACCTACTGAATTCAAATGCTTAATTACAGACTCAGAATTCTTTACCTTGCTATTTCTTTTGGCCATAAATGCATCTTAGTATTATGATCTCTCATGGAGGGCAGAGTTGTTGCCCAAGGGTATCAAAATAGGATTTTGGTCAGAGCTTACAGACAAGATCAAGAATTCAGACCTTTAAGATCAACTAGGACTGCTGGCTCCCGAAAAACTAACACTGGCTTTAAAGATCACAGGTATAAGCTGCACAAGAATGATGAAAACGTGCACTTTTCATTATTCAGTCAACAAAAAACATGCCAATACCTTATAACAGACACAGAAATACACGCAAAACGGCTTAAAGACATGACACCATAAAACTCCTGCAAGAAAACATAGGCAAAACATTCTCTGACATAAACTGTCATAGGCCAGTCTTCCAAGGCAGTAGAAATTAAAGCAAAAATTAAAAAGTGGGACCTAATTAAACTTGCAAGCTTTTGTACAACAAAGGAAACCATAAACGAAATGGAAAGACTGTCTACGGACTGGGAGAATATAGCTGCGAAGGATGAGACCAGCAAGGACTTAATCTCCAAAATATACAAGCAGCTCATACAACTCAACCAAAAAGCAAACCCAATCAAAACATGAGCAGAAGACCTAAACACACGTTTCTTCAATTAAGACACACAGAGAGCCAAGAGGCCAAGATAAAAAGATGTTCATCATCACTGAACTAGAGAAAAGCAAATTTAAACCACAATGAGGTACCAACTCACACCAGTCAGAATGGACGCCACTAAAAAGTCTACAAATAAACAGTGGAGAGGGTGTGGAGAAAGGGAACCCTCTTCCCTGTTGGTGGGAATATAAATTGGTACAGACACTATGCAGAACAGTGTGGAGGTTCCTTAAAAAACTAAACACAGAGTTAACGTATGATCCTACAATCCCACTCCTGGGGAGTATCTGCAGAAAGTAAGTAAGTGTTAGTCACTCAGTCGTGCCTGACTCTTTGTGACCCCATGGACTGCAGCCCACCAGGCTCCTCTCTCCATGAGATTTTCCAGGCAAGGACACTGGAGTGGGTTGCCAATTCCTTCTCTAGGGGATCTTCCTGACCCAGGGATCAAACCCGGGTCTCCTGCACTGCAAGCAGATTCTTTACCAACTGAGCTACAAGGGAAGCCCTTTGTAGAAAACCGTAATTCAAAAAGGTACACACACCCCGATGTTCAGTGCAGCACTGTTTACAACAGCCAGGACATGGAAGCAACCTAGATGCCTACCAACAGAGGAACGCATAGACGCGGTGCGCATATACTGCGGAACATCACTCGGTCATAAAAAAGAATAAGCACTGCCATTTGCAACAGTATGGATGGACCTGGAGATTACATACTAAATGAAGTAAATCAGAAAGAGATAAATGTATGGTATCACTTATATGTGGGATTTAAAATATGACACAAATGAAGTTATCTATGAAACAGAGACAGACTTACAGACAGAGAACACGCTTGGGACTGTTAAGTAAAAGGGTGGGTAGGAGAGCGATGGACAGGGAGATTTTGGTTGGCAGATACAAACTTATATACAAAATGGATAAACAAGGTCTGACTTCAGCACAGAGAAATAACATTCAATATCCTGCGACAAACCATAATGGAAAAGAATGTATATATGTATAACTGTGTCACTCTGCTGTACAGCAGATACTAATTAGCACAACACTGTAGATCAGCTATACTTCATTAAGAAAAAATACAATGCAAACGAAACAACACAAACATCATGGCAACTAAGCAGACAGACTGCTCCTGAGACTCTCCCTCTTACTCTGAATTCCAGTCACATCTGAAATCATGCCTGGAAAATCGTGCTGCAGGGGGCATTCAGAGTCAGCCTCCCCTCCAAGAAATCACTTGAAGAGAGTCTGCACTCCTGGCCCTCCACCCAGCTGACAAGGAACCACATCACACTCTGTAGATGCCCAGGTGCCACAGCTCCCACACGGACACACGCTAGATGTCCATCTTCAACTGGCATGAGTCCCAGAGAGGAGGCCCACCACCCTTCTCTTGCACTTGGGTTTATTACTCTTATAAACAGCATTTCTAGAACCCTCTTGATGACGTGCCTATCTCACTACTGCTCCCCACCCTCAGTGCGCGCAGATGTGGGCCCAATGAGAAAGGCATGCAGAGATCACGTTCCCCGAGGGTCACTTCAGGACAGTCCTTTCTAAGTGGGGCTGGGCGACGCAGAGCTGGCCTACACGGGTGCCAAGTCCGTTGTGTCAGGTTCCAATGGGTCTCCCCACTTAAGAGCTGAATGGAAGCAAATAACCACCTTTGTGCCCTGGAGCTTCCATCCAGACAAACAAGAAGACTAGTCAAAGTTCCCTCAAAGCTTATTCTGAGAGTGAAGTGAGTGAGCATGGGAAGGCTCCGCACGAGCGGAGGCGCAGCAGGCACTGCAGCTGCGCGGCACGGTCGCCGCAGCCGCGGACCACGGCGGGCTCACCCAGAGACGTTCAAGTGAAAGGGGTCAGAGGCCAGCTGGCACTTTGTTTCCTAGTCTGCATAAACAGACAGGCCACCAATAACCAGGGCAGACTGGGGGGGGAGCGCACACGCACACGTTACCTTGGCCATTCTCAGGCTCCTGCACGTCACTGCCGTCCTGTGTCCTCCCAGGGTCCCCTGAGGCAGGCTTGGGGGCCACCAGGCCCATGGGTGGGAAAGGGCCAGGCAGGCGGGGTGGTGCAGGCTGGCGGGGGTGGTAAGGCACGCCTGGTGGGCACCCACGGGAGGAGAGCTGCTGCATGGCCAGCATCTCGGGGCTGTCCAGCATGGAGTCCCCACCCTGCACGCCCCGCAGGGCCGGGGCTGGAGCTCCAAACAGAGAACCCAGTGCTGGGGCTGCAGGGGGCTGGAGCCGCTGTGCGCCAGGTTTACACGGGGGGTGCAGGTACCCTGAAGGAGGAACGCTGTGAGGTAGGAAGCCGGATTGTTCTGTCCACTGGTTTGGGGGGAGGGGAGGTCTCATCACTCGGGAATCCATCATGTGACCCAAAGGGCGGGGCTGGTGAGAAGGTCCTGGCCCCACGGGGGGCTTCTCGTCTGGCCCCAAGGGTCCTGGGTTTGCAGCACCGTGGCTCCCATTCCAGACCGCAGAGTGCACTCGGCTCAGGTACTTGTAGGGTCGGTACATGTGGCCGGGAGGGACTTCTGGGCTCTCAGGGAAGTCTGGGGGTCGGGCTGGAGCACCCCCGTGCCTGGGAGGAAGGAGCCCTGGCTGGAAATGAGTGGGGGGATACACGCGCCCATCCTGGCTGGGGCCGCTCATCTGACCAAGCGGCAAGGGTCCAGGTCGAGAGCCCATGTCAGCAAGGGAAGCCAGCCCTCCGCACGCCAGCTTCTCATCAGGGGGGCCACACCCGGGGCCTCGGTGGTGGTTAATTCCAGCTGGAGGCTGGCAACAGAAAAAGGGAATCTGTGTTAACCCCATGGTTATTCAATTTACCCTGGGGAGAGACGATATTTCTGGAATACACCTTTGCACCTGCATGCGCTGAGCAGTCTGCTTACCTGTATCGCCAGAGGTGGGGGCTGCAGGCCAGGCCCACGGGCGGGTGGACCCGGGGCTCCAGAGGAGACACTGACTTCAGCAGGATCCGACCCTCGGAGAGGACAAAACGCTCCCTGTCCTGCTGGCCTCTGGAGGGCATGGGGCAGAGGCAGGGAGGAGGAGGAGAGAGTACACCCTTCACGTCCTGAAGACCAGGCTCTGGCTCATGAAGGAGCCCCACTGCCCCGGCCTACAGAGGGCGGAGCAGGGGCTTCCATCCCCACCCTCAGAGCCCCTCCCCCCTGCTCCCCAGGAGAAGTGCATTTATGTACTGGATGTACCCCATTCTTTAAATTACAAGGAGTGAGATGTTAATTCAAATTTTTGCCCCACTGAGAACATGTAGTTCAAATGATTAACAAAAAGGATTTAAGACAGATGAAGACTAAATGAAGATGGGGGAGAACTTCACCCCCCACCCCCAGGGCCTAATCAGGAGACACCACTATGGGATGAAGCTGATCCTCACTGGCTAGCTTGAGAAGAGAGGCTGGCCGGGTCCACCGAGACACAGGGGCCCAGAGAGGCAGCTGCTGTTTGAGGCACCCACCTGGCCAGGGGGCTGCACGGAGCTGCTCTGACCGGCCCCAGAGGCAGCGGCGCGGCGGCCCACGGGCAGCGCCTTCCCTCCATTCTCCGCGGGCTGCCTCCGGCCCGGTGCCTCTGAGTCCCGGGAGCGGGTGCACACGTGGCCCCGCGCGCCCCGCCCCCGCCTCTTCTCCCGCCTCTCCTCCTCCCGCATCCACGGCTCCTCGTCTGTGTCCCCGTCCTCCCCAGGAAAATGCTTCAGCATCGCCCGGTGGAAGCACCTTTCCAGGTTGTCCGACATCTTGGTGTACTCTGTGGGGGACAGATGTCTGAGCCCCCGCCCAGGCAGGCCCCCAGACCACCTCCCCCCAATCAACTGCGAGTCTGCCAGGCTTCATGCCTCCTGCCTTCTAGGGCTACAGACACGAGACAGGACACGATTTCTGGCCCAAGAAACTGTCCAGCCTGTGTGGCTGGCACAGCCCTGGACCCCAAACCGGTAAAAATTTAATTCTTCAACGCCAAACTGCAGAAACATTAAGTACAGTCACTGAACCTCCAAGCTTCAGCACCTGCAGCGACACTGGCTGCGTCATCTAAGGTCTGCCCTGTGACTCTAAGACGGTGGGTGAGCAAGGCGCAGGATGACCAGGCCCAGGACGAAACCGGGACCAGCAGCCGCCACGCCTCTGGCTGTGGAGGACGGACAGAGCCCGGCACCGCCCAGCCCAAGGCTTCAACACACCGTCTCTTCACGGTCCTGAGAAAGGGCTGAACCTGGAGACTGGAAACGCCTGTTTTTCTTGGTCCTGCTGCTGCAGCAGGCTAGAGCCACAGCACCCCTCCTCCACTCACCACTGCTCTCCCCATTGTACTTCCGACAATTCCTGAACATAGTCTTCATGTCGTTCACAAACTCCTCCTTGGTGCAGTATAAACCTCCATTCAGCTTCTTCTCCATGCTTGAAATATCCATGGGGACCTACAACAGGCCACACTCGTTTCTATCATGGGAGCAACAGAGCTTTGTAGTCCCCACACCACTGGAGCTGTTTGAAAGCGCGGGAAGCACCCAGCACCAAGCCCTGAGGAGTGCCAGCTGACTGCACAACACCACAACCAGCAGAGAGGCACGCGCCACAGTCATGCAGCTGACAAGGCTTCCTCTACCTTAATGATCTGGTAGTAGTTAGGGGCATACGACTCGTCCACTGGTTCCAAAAAGGGCCAGGAATCCTTGTGAGCCTTCACCACGTCCAGAACTGAGGAGCCAAACAGAAGAGAAGGGTCAGCACACGCACCTGGGAACACACTCGGTGGAACACAGGAGTGGAGCATGGGAACTGACCTTTGTACATGGCGGTGAAGTCATCATCCAGCTCGAAGCTGTGAATCAGAGAGTGAGGAATCAGCAGTGACTGAGACCCCCCCTTCTCTGCCCAGTGCCCTGGATTCAACCTGACACACAGCTGTCCGGACCAAGACTTGGAACAGTCCCCAGGAAACCTCTGTAAACCTCTGCTAAGGTAAGTCTGTAACACTGATGACCTCCAGAAAACACGAGGGAGTGAGGGTCAGCACACTCATCCCCTCCCTCCCTCATCTACAAAGTGACAGCTGGCCCGACCCCACACCACGCAGCTGAGAAGGGCTAGGGACACTCTGCACTCACGGGTCTCTCGTCCTCTTCTCAGCCCGAGGCGGGGACTGGGGGTCCAGGTGGGACAGCTGGGGGGGCAGCGCCTTCCCCTGGGCCAGCAGCCAGGCCCGCTCCTCCCTGAGCCGACGCCTCTTGGCTCGATCTGCGAGAACACGGAGCAGAGGCGCATCAGGACTCCACAAGGGAGATGCGTGCTCAACTGCGCCCTCTGCCGACCTCTGTGCTGACAGGACTGTGCTAGAGCAAGACCCTCGCTGACCACCTCCAGCCCTTTCTATGTTGCCCACACAAAGAGAGTAGCTCCTGTTTAGGACCAGACCCCAGTCCAAACACACCAGGAGGACTGTGCAAGCCCCCTGAACCGCTCACAATGGTTATCCTCACTCTGTGTCCACCCCGCCGCTCCCTGCTCCCCGCCACAGCTGTCACCCCCATCCACACTGGTGCAGGAGGTGCCAGGGAAGTGAAGAAGCCAGCGGGACAGCCCAGGAGCTGGAAGGGGAGGCATTCTCTGGTTCCCAGACATGGCCACGAGAAACACACTTGCCAGTGCACTGCAGGCCTGCTGGCAGTGGGGGAGGAAGAAACAAGGACTCAGGACACCATCAGAAGGCAAGACGCATGATGGAAGGTGCCCGGTGGGAGTAGACAGGGCCTGCAGACGCCCACTCCCACCAAGCTCCCTCTGCTCCAACTTCATGCCTGGGTAGAAATAAACTTGAATGTGTAAGAGAACCTATACCTGCTTTAATTATCAGAGGCGTTTTGCTATCAACAACTTTTACTAAAATTGGTTTCTAATAAAGAGGATGATTTCAAGCCTAAAGAAAAGTAAAACTAAATCAATGAACTTCCATGTACCAAACTGTTAAACATTAGGCGTCATGAACTCGGTTCAGGATTTCACAACTAGCAACCAGTCAACCGACTCTTCAGTCATCAGAATCCCTGTTTGGACACACACCTCCCCAGGCTCGGGCAAGCCCTGGGGCCCACAGGCGGCTGCAGCGTCGGTGCCCCTCCACAGCCACAGATACTCCTGCACAGGTGATGCCACCACCTCACTCACTCCCACGTCGTGACATAATGAGTGTAACGTGGAATTCTGATGTTTCTGTTTGCCTGTACCAGACAGGAGTGACCCAAGTTTACTACTTATCAACATGTGGCCAAAAAGTTCCTTCAATTTTTAAGTAAGACAAACAAAAAACAACAACAAAAAAAGTAAGAACAACAGACTGGTTCCAAATAGGAAAGGAGTCCGTCAAGGCTGTATATTGTCACCCTGCTTATTTAACTTTTGTGCAGAGTACATCAGGAGAAACGCTGGGCTGGAGGAAGCACAAGCTGTAATCAAGACTGCCGGGAGAAATATCAATAACCTCAGATATGCAGATGACACCACCCTTATGGCAGAAAGTGAAGAGGAACTAAAAAGCCTCTTGATGAAAGTGAAAGAGGAGAGTGAAAAAGTTGGCTTAAAGCTCAACATTCAGAAAATGAAGATCATGGCATCTGGTCCCATCACTTCATGGGAAATAGATGGGGAAACAGTGGAAACAGTGTCAGACTTTTATTTTTTGGGGCTCCAAAATCACTGCAGATGGTAACTGCAGCCATGAAATTAAAAGACGCTTACTCCTTGGAAGCAAAGTTATGACCAACCTAGATAGCATATTCAAAAGCAGAGACATTACTTTGTCCACAAAGGTCCGTCTAGTCAATGCTATGGTTTTTCCAGTAGTCATGTATGGATGTGAGAGTTGGACTGTGAAGAAAGCTGAGCGCCGAAGAATTGATGCTTTTGAACTGTGGTGTTGGAGAAGACTCTTGAGAGTCCCTTGGACTGCAAGGAGATCCAACCAGTCCATTCTAGAGGAGATCAGTCCTGGGTGTTCTGTGGAAGGACTGATGCTAAAGCTGAAACTCCAGTACTTTGGCCACCTCATGTGAAGAGTTGACTCATTGGAAAAGACTCTGATGCTGGGAGGGATTGGGGGCAGGAGGAGAAGGGGACGACAGAGGATGAAATGGCTGGATGGCATCACCGACTCGATGGACTTGAGTTTGTGTGAACTCCGCAAGTTGGTGATGGACAGGGAGGCCTGCTGCTACTGCTGCTGCTAAGTTGCTTCAGTTGTGTCCGACTCTGTGGCCTGGCGTGCTGCAATTCATGGGGTCGCAAGGAGTCAGATACGACTGAGCGACTAAACTGTACTGAATTGATGACATTTTTCATTTGCACCAAGAATTTTATTGATTAATGCCTTCTCCATTTTGTTTATTTTCTGCTATTTTTCAGGCGACTTCATTATTCCATCTTTTTGAGCAAAGAACTGTTTCAGATGCGTTTTACAGCCTTCCAGGGAACTGAAATTTTTTTCCTTTAAGAGAATTTTGTAAAGACCAAAACAAATGGAAATCCAAGAGTGCAATGTCTGATGAATACAGTGGATAAATCAGAACTTCCCAGCCAAACTGTAACAGTTTGCTGGTCATCAAAGAAACATGCAGCCTTGCCTTATCCTGATGGAAGACTATGAGTTTTCTGTTGACTAAGTCTGCATGCTTTTCGTCGAGTGCTGCTTTCAGTTAGTTTAACTGGGAGCCGTACTTGTTGGAATTAATCGGTTGGTTTTCCAGAAGGAGCTCGTAACAGAGGACTCCGTTCCGATCCCACCATATACACAACATCACCTTCTTTGGATGAAGACCACCCTTAGTGTAGTGCTGAAACTTCCATTTGACACTTTTAAATATTTTCGTTCTATGTTCTCACTGTGTTCATTCATTCTTTTCCCCACTTTGGTGAGCATCTTTATGACCATTACTTTAACTCTTTATCAAATAAATTACTTTTTCTGAGGTTTTAATCTCCTGTTTGGAACATCTTCTTCTGTGTCTTCATTTTGCTAGACCCTCTGTGTTGGTTTCTATGCAGCAGATGAACAACCACCTCCCCGTCCTCAAGGCGGAGCCTCCCAAAGGAGACCAGCCTTTGTGTCCAGCCCTGCCGAGCTCCGCCATCTCTCAACCCCCTGTGGTGCTTATCCAGACAGTCTGATGGATTTTAGTAAGTCCCAGTAGTTGAGAACGGGCAAAGACCTGTCAGGGTCCCTACCTCAGCACCTAGATCGGAGGTCGGGGTGAGTAAATCTATGTGATGGCACCAGGAGGTGCAACCCCAGTGACACACAAGCCAGTCGGGCTGAGGGCACCGTGTGCTGGGCCAGCCGCAAGCGAGCAAGCACGGTGCAGGCCATACGAGGGCGTGAAAGGCACTAAGGGCTCTGGAATCACCGGCACGGCCAGAGTGGAGTTAGCCTGTCACGAATCAGAAGGCAGTAACTAGGAAGCGAGGGGTCATCACATGGTAAGGCCAGATGTAGCCCAGCCGAGAGGGCGGACAGAAGAAACCCAGAACGAGGGCGAGGCCACCACGGGGCAGGCCCCGGGCCGCCCACCCCCACCCCCAGCCCAGCAGAGCGCTCCTACCTTCCACGGCCTTGACCCTCTCCTCCAGCTCCCGCTTCCTCTCCTCCTTCAGCAGCTGCTCCTGCTCCTTCTTCTGCACCGCGAGAAGGATCTGGCGCTCCTCCTCCTCCTCCCGGCGCTTCTGCTTCTCTAGCCTGCTGAGCACAGGGGTCTCCTGTGAGGGGACAAGAAGCTCAGTCAACACAGAGTAAAGCAAAACCAGGCCTTTGCTCTGAGTGAAGAGTCCACATTTTCTATCCCACACGCAGCATTAGATAGCTGGATGACTTCTGCATTAAATCCAAGTTCCTCTTGTCATCTGTGCAATCAATGAATGAGTACAGCCACACACTCACAAGACACAATGGGGAATGAACAGGAGGGAGCTGGGCCCGATGGTCACGCAACTTGTGGTCTCCAGGAGACAACCTTCTGGAGAGGAGGCTAGAGTGGAGAGGAGACACCAATCTCTTCTAAGTAACGAAGAAAGGGGGAGACAGCACAGACAACTTCAGTCATCTGCACGCCTCAGAAACGCCTAACTTCTGTACTTTCCTCTACTAATCAAGCAATTAAAAAAAAAAGGAGGGTTCGGTGGGAAGGACCAGCATTTTGCCATAAGGAATAGAAAAGAGATGAAGTGACAGCACAGAAATGCACCTGCCTAAGAAATTCAAGGAACGAAAAGATAACCAGGACCACTGCCATCAATTGTTTCTGAAAGTCTTACTCTGGGTGTTTCCAACAGCGCTAGTTCTGAGCCATCTGTAGCCCACAGAACTCAAGCTACGGCTGAAATCATTATGTTCAATTTCCTCCCTGGACTTCTGTGCTGATGTGTAAGGTACAACTTTTTCTTTTTTAAAATTATTATTGAAGAGGTAATCATTGTTACCTGGAATAACAGAGAATGCCTGTAAGATGCACAGATACAGAAAAAGGAAGCAGGTGTCTGCAAAGGGAACATGCACATTACAGCAGCAAGAAACACCAATTATTCCAAGTCAGGGGACTAAGTCAGGAATATGTTTTTCTTTTCAGTAGAAAGAATATCTAAGAATTTTCTACATAAATATCTTTATTCTGTGGAAATTACACAAGTGGTCTTGACGTGGAGAGAAAAAGACGGTGGCAGACTGCCATCCAAATGAGAAGTGTTACTCACTCAGTCATGTCTGACTCCTTGAGACCTCATGGACTACAGCCCACCAGGCTCCTCTGTCCATGGGATTCTGCAGGCAAGAGTACTAGAGTGGGTTGCCATGACCTGCTCCAGGATGTCTTCCTGACGCAGAGATCAAACACAGATCTCCTGCACTGCAGGAAGATTTTTTGCTGTCTGAGCCACCAGGGAAGGACATACATATGTATGCCATACATACAAAATCACCATTAAACACAGAAACCAATCTGATTGAAGTTTTTTACCTTTTAATGGTCCTTACTCATTGGAAAAGACTCTGATGCTGGGAGGGATTGGGGGCAGGAGGAAAAGGGGACAACAGAGGATGAGATGGCCAGATGGCATCACTGACTCGATGGACGTGAGTCTGAGTGAACTCTGGGAGTTGGTGATGGACAGGGAGGCCTGGCGTGCTGCGATTCATGGGGTTGCAAAGAGTCGGACACGACTGAGAGACTGAACTGAACTGAACTGAACACAAGTTTTGATTATCATTTGACTCAGAAATAGAAAGTGCTCTTGCCTAGATAATAGACCTTCTGAAAGTCATTTTTACTGTTCAAATTCTAAGCCTGACTTTAAAAGAGCTGGCTAACAAACAAGGTAAAAATCTTTCAGAGTAAAAGAGAGATGAAAATTTTTTAAAAACTTAACTATTTTTATTGTACACACGATACTGTAGTCAGTCGCCCAAATAGAATTAAACAAAGTTCCTTGACTTCTAGATCCTATAACCAGAATGGGTGGTCTGCACTGGGTTTGAATGAGCCAGATGTGCTTTCAGAAATAGGGCTGCTGCAGGCATATCATGGACAAGCCTCCCACTGACAGGGAAGCACCTTCCCACCCTCTGCCCCTTCATCCCTCCACAGGTCTCTAATCACACCCACTGTGGCAACATCTCTCCCTTGCTGAGAAGCCGTGTGGAGCTGCTATTAACAAAGCAAAGCAGACCAAACCTCTCCTCTGCTCAGCTCAACAAGGATCCATGGATGGGGTGGCGGACAGGCAGGGGACAGGTGGGACACGCCTGGCAGGCGGGATTCCTTCCTTCAAAGAAAGTGCTGCATTTTCTACACATCAGACCCACTGAAAAAGCAGAGAAAGCAAGTGCTAACCACACAGTGAGGACAGCACGAACGTGTCCTCCCCTGCCGAAGGAAGGACAGGCTGTGGAGCATGCTCCCTCCTGCCACAACAAAGACATGTCACAGACAACAAGCATCTGAGCGACAACAGTAACCCGGGAAACAGGACAGATGCTTCCTGCCCGAAGTCAGCGCGAGGGGGAGAAAAGGGGAAACAGGTCATCATGCACGGCCTAAGACTATCTATGTAATTTTTTCCAACACACACAACAGGGTATTATTCTTAATATGGAAAGATATCTAAAGCAATTAACAGCTGTTGCTGTTTCAGTTGTTAAGTCTTGTCTGACTTTGTGACCACCAAAAAAAATGCAACTTGAGTTCAAAATGCACAGAAGGTAAATAAAACACATCCATGATCCTAAGAAAAAACAAAATGGACTATTCACTCACAGCACTGTAAAAGATGAAAAAAGTGACATGTCTGTGAAGACGTGGCAACACAGATGGCTCAGAGTGCTGGGGCCACAGATCTTCCAAAGGACAAGCGAGACACATGTCAGGAACCCTGGGCAGGGTAATGACATTGTGTGACTTCATCTCACAGTTAGACAGCCAGGCAGCGTTTCTAAGTACGTTACAGTCAACAATATTTAAAATAGTGAAAAACTGTAAATATCCTATAGGTTTAAAATAGGTAAAATCACATAACTACTGTGTAGTCATTAAAATTGTTTTTCTGAGGAATATTTAATGAAATATGAAAAGGCTCATGACATTAAATGAAAAACACAGGTCACAAGTCAACAGGCAGTATGATCCCAGGTTTCTAATAAATGTACAGAGAAAAGGCCTGAAGCAAACACATGAAGCTGTAAACAGGGAACCTCGTGACTGTGTCTCCTGCACTTTTTACAGTCTTCCCAGTTTTCTATAAGAATGTATAAATTATTTAGGACACAGAACAACCGCTTCCCAAATAAGCTGGGGGAATCATCCAGTATTACATGTTCTACAATGATCTAATCTTTATTAACTTTTTTAATAGAGATCACATAGTAGTGGGAGTAAATTCTAAAATTCAAATGTTAAAAGTACCAAGAGGTTGCTACCATGTATAGATTTTACAGTGAGGCATTAAAATGGACTTTAAATAGATTAAGATATTTTGCTACAACTGAAACAGGAATTTAAAAATTTTTTAAAGAGTGTAGCTGATGTACAATGTTGCCTTAGTTTCTGCTCTACAGCAAAGTGAATTAGTTACTATTGTTGTTTGGTAGCTAAGTCCTGTCCGACTCTTTGGGGCCCCATGGACTGTAGCCCTCCAAGCTCCTCTGTCTTCCACTCTCTCCTGAAGTTTGCTAAAATTCATGTGCCTTTAGGTGGTGACGCTATTCCAGCATCTCATCCCCTGCTGCTTCCTCCTCTGACTTCCGTCAGTTATACCTGTGCACATATCCACGCTTCAGTCTAGATTCCATCCCTATGTAGGTCATTACAAACCACTGAGCAGAGTTCCCTGTGCTATACACTAGGTTCCTACTATCTTTTATATATTAAAGCCAAAAATTTTAAACTTAGGAAAATCATAAATGCCAAGGACTGCTGCAAAATCAGAGATTATGCATCATCTAGAAACACACATAAAGACACTAAGGTGAAATTCACACGAAATGAACAACCGTCAGTGCACAGCTGAGAGGCACGCTGCATCCTCACAGCGCCTGGCAACCACCATCTGGCTGACCACAGAGCACCCTCAGCACCAGAGACAAAGCCCTGACCTCCATGCTAGCCACGCCGCAGCCTCACGCTCCAGCCCCTGGCGACCACCAAGTGACTCTCTTTCCGGGGATCTATTTATTCTGGACATTTCACACAAATGGAATTATACAATTTTTTGTCTAGTTCAGTTCAGTTGCTCATTCGTGTCTGACTCTTTGCAACCCCATGAATCACAGCACGCCAGGCCTCCCTGTCCATCACCAACTCCCAGGGTTCACTCAAACTCATGTCCATCGAGTCGGTGATGCCATCCAGCCATCTCATCCTCTGTCGTCCCTTTCTCCTCCTGCCCCCAATCCCTCCCAGCATCAGAGTCTTTTCCAATAAGTCAACTCTTTGCATGAGGTGGTTTGTCTAATTAGTTGTTTTTAAAATACATTAATATTTATACTAAGCACGTAAAAAGTAATAACTTACTTACTGGGATGATTTGAGAGAATAGCACTGAAACACGTATATCACCATATGTGAAATAGATGACCAGTCCAAGTTCAATGCATGAAACAGGGCACTCAAAGCCGGTGCACTGGGATGACCCAGAGGGATGGAATGGGGAGGGAGGTGGGAAGGGGGTTTGGGACAGGACACATGTACACCCACGGCTGATTCATGTCAATGTATGGCAAAAAACACCACAATACTGTAACGTAATTAGCCTCCAATTAAAATAAATTAATAATAAAAAATAATAACTTAGCTGAAATTAGAGTATCTTAAAAAAGCAAAGTGGTAAGACTCAATCGCATACAAATAATTCTATTAAAAAATGAGCCAAGGATCTGAACATTTTTCCAAGAAAGACACACAGATGGTTAGCAGACACATGAAAAGAGGCTCAACATCATTAATCATCAGAGAAATGCAAATCAAAACCTCACACCTGTTAGAATGGTCATGATGGGTATCAACAAAATGACAAGAAGTGGCGAGTGCTGACGAGGGTATGGCAAAAAGGGGATTCTTGTGCACTGCTGGTGGGAATGCAAACTGGTACAGACACTATGGGAAAAAAGAGCACAGAGGTTCCTCAAGAGATAAAAAACAGAATCTGATCATATGACCCAGCAACTCCATTCCTGCCTATCTTTCCAAAGAAAATAAAAGCACTAGCCTGAACATGAATACAGCTGCCACGGTCACTGAAGCACAACAGCCGAGGCTCAGACGTAACCTGAGTGTCCATCGGTGGGGGGAGGGACGGAGAAGAGGTGGCGTGTGTGCAAGGGTGTATTACTCAGTCACTAAAGGAAAACGCTGCCACGCGCAACCACATGGATGACATGAGGGCATTATGCTAGGTGAGGTGAAGTCAGAGAAAAGCAAATACTGTATTCAACTCACCTACATGTAGAGTCTAAACACAGTGAACTCAAGATACAGAGAATAGACAGGGGTGGGCAAAATGAATGAAGGCAGTCAGCAGTACAGACATCCATTTATAACACAAGTAACTCCTGGGGATGAGACGGGCTTCCCTCATAGCTCAGAATCCACCTATAATGCAGGAGACCCCGGCTCAATTCCTGGGTCGGGAAGATCCCCTGGAGAAGGCATAGGCTACCCGCTCCAGTATTCTTGGGCTTCCCTTGTGGCTCAACTGGTAAAGAATCCATCCGCAATGCGGGAGACATGGGTTCAATCCCTGGGTTGGGAAGATCCCCTGGAGAAGGGAAAAGGGATGAGATGCACAGCAAGGTGACCACAGGCAATAATACTGTGCTGTATGTGAACATAGAGTAGATTTTTAGAGTTACTCATCACAAGAAAAAACTCCATGTGAGGTGACAGATATTAACCAGACCTACTGGTGATCATTTTGCAATGTATGCAATTATCAAATCATTATGTTGTAGACTCGAAACTAACGTTACACACCAATTACACCTCAAACAAAGAAAATGTCTACAATTCCAAGAGCTCAACAACAACAAAACTCAGAGCAGAGTGCTCACAAAGGCCCAGGACCTTCCTGTGTAACATGCTCCTGACTGCCTCTGCTCACGGGGGCCCTTCTGTCCATTTCAATCCCTGCCTGTCCCCCAACCTGCCTTCTCCAGGCTCCCCCACCTCAGGTTGCTGGCTGCAAACACTTCTACTCAGTGAGACACCACTTTGCCTCATACTTCCTATACCTATTCTCTTTCACTATAATTATTGTTTTATAAATTCAGTGGTTCCCATCTGATGTGAATTCTCAAACTATCATTTTATATAAATTGTATCATACACATTTAGGAAAAAACATGTATGAAATGCACCAAGAGTGTTTTAAATTCCCATGCAACTTTCTAGGCAGTGTTGCCACCCCATGGAAGGGACAAGACTTATGACCTGAAGTTACTTGAGGCATTTTTTTAAACTGTAACAGTTTAAAGAACCAGTAAAGTCAATAAAAAATATACATATATATATATACATGTTAACAGCAGTTAAAAAAATTATCTTACACTATTTGCACTGCAACATTTTTTCTTCCAAAGGGGGTATGAAACAGCGCTTAGAAATCCTCAACATTACAAACATAATCTGGCTGAAGCCCAGCCCAGAACTCCCCATCAACCCACCCCCACCCACACCAACACCAGCAGCACAAAGAAGACCAGAACACCCAGGCCACAGGTGTGCCCAGAGTCTCCTGACCAAAAAAAAAAAAAAAAAACCACTGGAACAGAGTTTCAGAGGTCAGCAGAGTGACGCTTTGCCGGTATTTTCCCCAGAGTCATAATCAAAAGACTTTCTGGGGCAAGAAGACTGGACTCCTGGGAGACCAGAAAACCTCCCAATAAGACTTTAAAGACCTAAAGATTTTTTCGGCTGTTTAAACAGAAGCACAAAACTCATGCCACGCCAGAGGCTTTCTTCAACGTACTCAGTACTGTAACAGACATCAAGACCCTCTTCAATATCAAGAAGAGCGGAATAGACAAACACTGCAAAGAAGAGCCAAAAGCCTGAGTGTTTAAAGCTGAGCTTTTGCAGGCAGCCAATGACGAAACTTCCTGTCTGTCTGTATTCAGATTACTGCGCAAGCTGAGATGTAAAATAGAACATTTAAGGCTCAGCCCAGGGTAGTGAGCAGAGATGGGAACGAGCTTTCAAACTGTCCAGGTAAATGGAGAGCAGGAGCCCATCCAGGCCAATGAGGCAGAAAACCAGTTGAGAACTATGGCTGGACAGCTGACTGAGGCCACTCCAAAGCCAGGGACCCAAAGCAGGAGGAGACCTGGGAGATCCGGAAGTCAGGCAGAAGAGAGCCCTGCCCAGAGACCGAAGAGACGTGTTCATATACCTTACGGGCCGAAGAAAAAAAGAGAGGATGAGTCCAAACACATAGTAAACACAGAAATTCACGAGTGAGCATTTCCCTCTTCAGGGCTCAAGGCAGACAGACAACCGGCTGCGACATCAATGACTGAAAGGCCGGGGGGTCCATACTGGCACAGGCCATTAGACACAGCCTACAGGAAGTGCTTTCTGACCATGCACTGCCTCAAAACCCAGTGCAACATCTGTGCTGGGAGACATGGGGCTGAAAACTAGAGCAAGTCTGGAGTAGAGGAGGGTGCCCCTCACTCCTGCCCCCACACTCTCCTATTTAAACACCACCCTCAGCTTCCCCCATCTCGTGCAGTCCAGGTCTCTTAGACCTCTTAGCAAATGGAAACAGCCGTTTAAACTCATTTAATGCTCTAACTACTTGAGAACCAGACCAGAGGGCTCCAGCGTGGGCTCATGGCAGGCTCCAATCCTCCTTGCAATCTTGCTGGTTGTACTTCCTGGAACTTGCATTTACATTGCTGAGCAAGGAATGAATTTAAATCCATCCAGAATGGGGAACTAAGATAGCTGTATGTCAACGGTAGCCAAGCCAATTCTTTCTTCATTTTATAACTATTTGGAAATTATCATTTTTTAAAGTTTTAGTGAATAAATCTGAATGGTTCTGGAGCTCCTGATGGGATCCCTGTGTGAAAAGTCTCCTAATTACTGATCTGCTAAGCTTTTCTACTGCATAATGCCGATTCTGATTTTTGTGCATAATCACCCCCATTTAACTAAAACTTGCATAGTTACAGTACTGGACAACTTTCAAAATATCAAATCGATTATTCCATCCTTTAGTTTCTAATATCATGGTTCTTGAAAATTGCACTTAAGATTTAAGTTCTTCTCTCACAAGGAATCAACTCCTGAAATTTTCTGTATCAAAACCACCTGTGTTATGCTTGTAAATTTTTCCCCTTAACTCCCTAATCTAAAGTCTTTTCAGTTAAAAAGGCAGAAATTACAAGAGTGTAAGCAGGTTAGGTACATGCCTTACAGATGATTGAAGGGGCTGTCATTAATCATATAGTCTCTATTTAAATAGTTACTCTAAGAAAACTAGATTCCACATCTCAAGTCCTGGACAAAAATGGTCACAGTGGGCTGTGGATGACAAGATCCAAGAGGAATCATCATTACCAGGACAAAGGACACCAATGAGGAGACACTCGCATGAAAACGCAATTCCTAAAGCCCTGAAGTCAGACCTACGACTCACCCCAAAGCACTGATCTGCTCAATAGTTACAAATACCACCGAACTCACAACGTATCACTGTCACTCTGTCTGTCACTCTGTTCCCCTCCCCTGCCCCCGGGACGCGCTGCAGCAGGAATTTGTAACACTTTCTCCCCAGGTTTCAGGGCAGGGCTGGCATTCTTATGTTTTCTGTTAACAACCATTAAGAATCTGAAGCATCAATTTTATCGAAACTGGATGGTTATTAGGCATTGACTACAGAACAGACATGCCAGAGAGTCACCTGGAGGTTACAGTGACAAGGAAGGTGTGGCTCGTGGCCTGGAGCTGCCTCCCTAACTCCAGATGAAACTTAGGATGAAGAGACACCTCGTGGGGGAAACCTCAGGCTAAGACAGTCCAGGGGGAGCGCACAGAAACAACTTCAGCAGGGCTCCTGAGAGCCTCGGAACAGGCAAGGGAGCAGACGGGATGCACAGGGAGAGGCCGGGACTGGAGCGCCAGGAGGTTAGAGGAGGAACTGAGGGAGGAACAAAGACAACCCTCAGACAGGTCTGAACTCAGAGTTTAGACCTGCTGTTAGAGGGAGACCAGCAGATGAGTTTTCTAAAAAGGGGGGAAAACCAGCAGCATATGCACAAGGAGAGGTATGCAAAGAGCGCTCTGCCGAGACACACCTGGGGCCCAGGAGCCACGAGGACGGGTGGAGTGTGAGGGCCAAACCCCAGGACCCACAGTAAGGAAAGCCGGGGCCCAGGGTCCTACTATTGGGGCCCGGAGGAAAGCCGGGAGAAAGAGGAAAGCTGGGCCACTCAGCAGAGCGTGGGGCCGCGCAAGGCTCTGAGGAAGGCACCCTGCCCAGAGCAGCTTCGTCCTACGTGGGTCCGTGTGCGCACCTTCTGGGCGATCATACTGCAGATCTCAGGCAGGAAGTCCTCGCTGAGCAGTTTGTAGAGCTGGCGCTCTCGCACAGAGGTCCTCTCCCGGAAACTCTCGGTGACCTGTCTCCACTCCTGCTCAGTCTGGCAGAGGAGCCACCAGGAGCCTTGCCCTGGTCCCTGGGACCCTAGAAGAGAAAGTCCAGGTCAGGAAACAGGCCCATGGACCTCCTCCTCCTCCTCTCTGCCCTCAGGTTCACTGGCGCCCTGGGTTACCAAGGCTGATAATGTATACTTCAGACGTTCTGGCTGCTCTCCTGTTCACAACTTAAGAGCTATGAAGTCAGTACAAACACAACTATGGTGACCTTCAGACTAATAACCTCGAAATGTTCCGATGCATCTGCTGTTCTACATACATGGCTTTGAGCTTCAGGAGTGTTCCCTGTTACATTGAGATACTGTAATTGCTTTTTCTCCTCAAATGTTTGTTTTAGATTACAGATTGCATGAAGTCTACATAAGAACACAGTACACATCCTTATGCTGTAAAGTATTTCACGTTAAAAGAAAGCTCTTGAGAAGCTTTGCATTCATCCCAATGTTAGGAGCCTATTACGCTGGGCCTGGGAAGGAGCTCAAGTGAAGTGACCTGATCCTGATCTCGAGTGATTCGTGAGGAGAGGTGGACACAGGGCGACAACGTGCGAGGGGCAAGGAGGCTGGCAGGAAGACTACTGCAGTGGTCCCAGCAGCCTGCACTAGACTCTGGAAGGTGACGTAAGCCCTCCAACCCCTACGAAGGCCATTACCGTTTCTCGTCTGCAACTCAGATGCTGAGGAGTTCTCTTCCTGCTTGTCACTAGAACAAAGCAAAGGGGTCACCATTAAAACAAAAACACGGCCAAAATTTTCTGTGCTTCCCTGGAAGGAAGGCACACTGGCTTCCTATTAATACCAGAAAAGTGTGTGTGTGTGTTTGCGTGTAATGCACATTGGCTTACTATTAATACTAGGAGAGTGTGTGTGTGTGTATAAGGCACACTGCCTTACTATTAGTATCAGAAAAGAGACTGTGTGTGTGTGTGTGTAAGGCACAGCAGCTTACTATTAACACCAGGTGTGTGTCTCTGACACGTCAACAGAGCAAAGTCAGGAACACGGAGGCGGGCAAGTTGGCAGAGAGAGGGGAAGGGCGACACACAGGAATACAGCACCACTGCCCAGGAGAGGAGCTCAGTGTCTACAGTTAAAGGCCAAGGAAAGGGCTTGCTACCCGACCAAGGCCTGCACTGAACAGGAGCCTGTTGAACTGACCCCCACAGCAGGCTGACGTGAGCAACACAGGTTCTGAAGCTGCCCACCCCCACTCAAGGCATGCCTCCTTGACCTCAGCAAAGTCAACGCAATTCCCTGGAAAACGGGACCGTTCATGATATGAGACACAAACACGCTCAGTGTTACGTGACCAACAGTGTTGTCTCCCTAGACCACGAAGGACATACTCTGGATGCTCCGGCCCTGCACAGCCTCCTGGAAGAATGGAAATGCCCCGCGTAGTTGCTGTGCAGCAAAGGCAGCCACAGGCCGCACTCACCCACTCCACAGAAAGCGCGGCTGATGTGACTGAGGAACTGAACTTTAAATTTTATTTATTTTTAAAAAAACATTAGAAATTATTTTAGGGACTGAACTTTCTCTTATTTTCCCCCTTCTACATATATCTTACTGTATTTTTTTTCATCATTCTTAAAAAAAAAAAAACAAAAACCTTTTTGGAGAAGGAAATGGCAACCTACTCCAGTATTTTTGCCTGGAGAATCCCCATGGACAGAGGAGCCTGGCAGGCTACAGTCCATGGGGTCGTGAGGACTCGGACACAACTGAGCGACTACGCACACAGTTAATAAAAATGAATGGTGTTTAGTGAAAAAAAAACAAAAAAAACTTAACTGAGGTATAGTTTCAGGTGTACAACAAACACAGTGACCACACGTTTAAAGATTACACTCCATACACAGTTATTATAAACCACTGGCACATACCCGTGCTGTGCAGGGCGGCCCACCAGCCTCTGGTGTGACGTACTCATTTGAAGCTCTGTCCCCTAGCTCGCCCCTCCCCTTCTGTTTCCCCACTGGTCACCCCAGGTTTGTTCTCTGTATCAGCTTTGTTCCATTCATGAGTTTTACCTTTTAGATTTCACAAAGTTTTATTTAATTTAAAAATACTTCAATACTGCACTGGATTCAGAACGCTACAGAATAAAGTCACCAGCAGAGGGCAGCACAGGAGCACCGGGCTTGTGAGGTGAGGACACCCCACTGTGGCTCTCTGATTCTGAGGCTCAAGGGAACCAAAGATGAAGGCACAGAACAGCTTGCTGGATTTACATGGACGTGTAGGCTGCTAACATAACCCAGAAACTGATGTCTTGTGTATAAAACACAATGACAAGACTATTTCTCACAAATTCTGGTGGGAGGAAAGCTTGCATTCTATAGTCAAAATTTCAGAAAAGTTAAGTGGAACATTGATTGTTAAAACAAACAAACAAAAAATTCTGACTGACTGATTCATAATCAAATCCCTAAAAACATTTATTAGCAGTTAATAAGCAACACAGTGAAATCTGGTCCACTTCAGGCATTTAGCTTATTTAAGCAGTTCTAACAATAAACCAGAGAACAAGGAAGCAGTTTGCCCTGTGTTATTAGAATTTTTAAGACTGTGACTTAACTTCCATAAGTGAATAATTATATATCTAATCCTTAAGTAAAAGGTATAAAAGTATTTTTACATAGTACAGGTCAGACCCTCAAAACTCTTATATTGAGATTCACATGGTGGATATTCCTAAAAGACAATGACATACTAAAATGAAATTTCCCAGGACTTCCCTAATGGTCCAGTGCTCAAGATTCTGAGCTTCCACTGCAGGAAATCCCTGGTTGGGAAAACTAAAATCCTGCCTGCATGAAGCACACTGTGGCCAAAAAATTAATTAAAAATTTCCCAAAATATAACAATCTTTTTCTTTGCTAAAATTAAATACCAAATAAACACTTAAAAATTTTTAAGGTCTCATCTTAACAAAATGAGTTCTAACACAATAAAGCACGTTTACTACTGAAGCCTCCTTACCAGCAAAAAACTAATAGACTCACGGTATTAACTCTCCCACCTCCTGTGCAGAAATCAGGGGCAAAGGGATCTGAAGGACACTTTCTGTGAGCAGGTGCCTTCCACTGCCAGAGCCCCCACTGCCCAGGGGGAGGGCTCCCAGACAGCTGGAAACTTGAGAGGGGCCAGGCCAGGGACCCCAAGGACTCCAGTGCACACCCATGTCCTCCCCGAGACACAGAGAGCAAGCACAGGGCGAGCCCTTCCAGCATAAGGGTTTGGGTTAGGGACCTTCACACACCAAGATTTTCTCACCTCATGAAAGTTTCCTCCTGTAGTTTTTTCCGTTTGGGGGGTCTTCCTCTTCTTTTACCTGTTTTCCCAGGAACATTTGAGACATTTTTTTGTCCTTCACTTTCCCTAAGAAGTGGTACATTAAACAGAAATGTCAGTTGTCTGGCCACGAGGTTACTAAACAGGACAAAGGCAGCAGTTACGGGGACAGGACAGGGCGACCTCACGTCTTCTGTTATTATTAATAAAACGTGGAACCAAGGAAACGGACGTCTCCCACACGAATATCTGGGCTGGTAAAGAATCGGCCTGCAATGTGGGAGACCTGTGTTTGATCCTTGGGTTGGGAAGATCCCCTAGAGAAGGGAAAGGATACCCACTCCAGTATTCTGGCCTGGAGAATTCCATGGACACGGGGTCGCAGAGTCAGACATGACTAAGAGACTTTCACTTTTCAGGCTTCCCTAACAGCAAAGGGTCCAGCAACCTGAAGTGCGGGGAAGATGGCAGCACAGCTCTGGGACGTTGCCCGAGGCCTCTTTCTTGCCAAGACCCCAGGTAGGATGGGGTTCTCCAGAACCCACTCTGCCACGAGGAAAGGCCCAGGGCGCGCTGGCGCTGCTGAGAACTGGCACCAGAGTTGCCACCCCAGGGAGCAGGGCTGGAAAGTCCTTTGTGCTTCTGTGTGACGTGCCTCCTTGCAGGCATGCTGCTACACACAGCTCACTCCTCCATGAGAAAAGTTAAACTGTGCAGTGGAATTCGGAGGCACTGGACGTTAATGGCAGTGGCGACAGCAACATGACCTCCAGGAAGGTACCTGCTCAGAGAGAGCTCTCCATGGGAACCCCCTTGTGCCGGGTCCTCCTTGTACATTCGCGTTCCATAGAAATACCAGTAGAGGGCCCCCGAGCTGTCCTCGCCCAGCGGCTCCACACGGAGACTGTCTGCGTCCAGGCCCTGCGCAGGTCAGGGAAAGAGGTTTGGGCAACAAGAGAAAATGGAAATGAGAATCTGAAATATATTCTCACAGATCCCTCACATTACAACGCCCAAACACCTGGGGTAATTCTCATTCCGGGTCCAGACATATCAGACCAGGATAAGGCGCCTGCTCTAAGAATAGGATGTGGAAATATTTCAAACCCTTCCCATCCACATTACTGCTCCCATGTTCCCAAAAACAGAGAAAGCCAAAAGAATTCTGATGAACTTGTGACACATCTGGCTTGGACCCACACCAGAAGAGACAAGCCCGACAGGAGAGTCAGTGCTGCGGCAGCCTCAACCCACACGATGCTGGGCTACCAGCCAGCCCAGCCCAGCGCACCCCACTCACCAGCATGACCTCAGTGCCAGCCCCGGTGACTGAGACCAAGGCCTTGGTGAAGGCGGAGCTGAGCTGGGCCACAGATCTCACCACGGTTCCCACCCAATCCCACAGGCACCCTCGACCTCCCAGTGAGGGCAGGATCAGGTGAGGCAGAGGTGGCCAGAGCCCCACCCAGCACACTTCTGCTATGTGCATGCAGCGTGTGTCGGGGATGGGGTCAAGTCTTTGGGAGGTGTCATAAATCTTAATTATGCCAAGTCAAATTTTAGACCTCAGGAAATGACATTCAGTGACTAATGTAACCGCAATTCTGGCTGGTGACAGAGCAGACAGGCGCCTACGACTGTTCCCATGTCAGCAGGGACCCAGGATGTGGAAAGGGGGACACACCAAAGCGGCCAGCACAACCCAGAGCCGGCTTCCCTGAACCGCTGCTCCAGGGAGGGTGCCTGTCAGTCACGCACCTTGAGGAGGTCGAAGACGTCGTCTGCATCCAGCCGGTAGTCACAGAGGCGGTGGAGAATCTCCACTCGGGTGCGCAGGGGCAGGTCCTGGAAGCTGGCCTCCCGCAGAGGGTTGGGCTTCCCCTCCTCCAGCTCCCAGCGGTAGTTGATGATGTCCTCCAGGTAGCTGTGGAAGGTCTGAGGCCTAGCCAGTGGTCCCAGACACAAAGGTGCGTGAATACCACACAGAGGATTGGGGGGGTGGGCGCTGGGGGCTGATACATCTTCAACAGTAGCAGAACTGAAAGCCCCTGGAAGGGCCTGCGAGCCCCTCGAGGAAACGCTCGTCACTGCACCATCTCCGTGGAGCTGACAGCGTCCAGTCCCAAAGATTACCAGTGTCTAAGCAAGTTCCTCACAGAACAGGTTGTTCTGCACGTTCAGCCACAAGCAGCACACCGTGCGGCGGTAGCTGCACGTGTGCAGTGTCAATGGCAGACACCGCAACAGGCCGTGTCGACCGTCACCTGCACAGGCAGACGCTATGGAGCTCAAGAGGCATTCGGTTTATACAGGCAGACTCTACAGACCTCAGGGGCACTCGGTTCAAAGTCAGGTCCACGACTTAAGAGGGCAAACAGCAAAGAAGGCCAGGGTCTGCCTGGCTTAATCCATTCATATTTCATGTTCTGATGCAAAGGTAGAAAAACCCTCTCCAGAACACAAGCATGAACAAGCAAGAACACGGAACACATTCATGTGCTATTACGCGTAACCTTGTAGGCATGATAGAAAACACTATATTCTAAATTTGAGAGCTTTTTCTGCAGGAAACATTTAAGACAGTTCAATGACAACTTAAATTTCTGACTAGTACCTAAATGTGCCTTGTATATAACAGGGTTTTATGCCTGCCTGCGTGCTTAGCGGTGTCTGACTCTTTGCAACCCTATGCCAGGCTCCACTGTCTATGGAATTCTCCAGGCAAAAATACTGGAGCAGCTGCCAAGTTTCCTTCTCCAGGGTATCTTCCTGACTCAGGGACTGAACCTGCATCTCCTGTGTATCCTACACTGCAGGTGGGTTCTTTACCCACTGAGCCATGGGGAAAGCCCCGGTATGTAACAAAGTAATGTTTAATTGTTAGATAGTTACTCTATATCTCAACTATTAAAGAATCTGGATACAATTTCACCTAATGCTTGATCTAAAAACATTTTTCTCACTGAACAAATAGCTCCAAAGGAATTATGTAGGTCAATATCTTTAAAAGAGGCAGTTCCCATGTTATTTTATAATCTATGGTCATTATAGCTGTAGAAAAAGTCAGAAGAAATATTCTTAGAAAAAAACAAAGGGCCTTAGGCAACTAAGAAATGAAACATCTTGCTTCTTCAAAGAGAGAAGGAACTTTATTTCCTTCCCACTGATACCTCAAACTAGCATAGAGTGAATGTGGTTAGCTCCTCGAAATCCATCATGCCACCAGGAAACAGGGTTCTCAGCCCAGGGACTGGAGGGAGCCCTGCCTGCGGCACCTGCAGCTCTTACAAACTGAGGCCACTCAGTGCAGGGCGCTTGTTCTGGACGGTTATCACCAACCCTTTCGACAGAACAAAAGACTGAAGCACATGGTCCATGGCTATGTTCCTTCTTGTCTGAAAGAAGCTCTAAATGCTAGTTAATCCGCCCCCCCCCCTTAAAATAGTCTGCAGGAGAAAGAGAGACATAACTATCTATCCACACTCCAGGGTGAGCATCTCAGAACCCCAGCAGAGAGCTGCTTGCTTTGCTTTCCACAGAACAAGCTTCTACCAGGAGACCCAGGTGACCCAGGAGGTGTGACCAAGCAGGGAAACAACCTGCCTGAGGATCATCAGAGTGAAGGACACTGCCGCGCCAGTTCTGAGGCATGAAAGGGCATCTGCAGTCCACGTGCAGGGAGCAGTGAGGACCTCGCATCCCAGTGCCAAGTAGAGACTAAACAGAAAACTTCAGTTCCGTTCAGTCGCTCAGTCGTGTCCGACTCTGCAACCCCATGGACTGCAGCACGCCAGGCCTCCCTGTCCGTCACCAACTCCCGGAGTTCACTCAAACTCATCTCCACTGAGTTGGTGATGCCATCCAACCATCTCATCCTGTCGTCCCCTTCTCCTCCCGCCTTCAATCTTACCCATCATCAGGGTCTTTTAAAATGAGGTGAGGCCACCTTCACATCAGGTGGCCAAAGTATTGGAGTTTCAGCTTCAGCATCAGTCCTTCCAATGAATATTCAGGACTGATTTCCTTTAGGATGGACTGGCTAGATCTCCTTGCTGTCCTACACCACAGTTAAAAAGCATCAATTCTTCAGCGCTCAGCTTTCTTTATGGTCCAACTTTCACATCCACAAATGAAGAGACTAACTTTTGGTAATTCCTAAAAGGCCCCATAAGAACATTAGAAAACTGCTTATTCATAAAGATCATAGAACAATTCAGCCCAAAACCACTAAACGCCTCTTTTGTAGGACCTATATGGTACCTGCCATGTCTTGAAATCAATTAAGAAATCATGACAATTTCAAATTCAAGGAAAATATGACTAAGATATTATATCTATATCTATAAGACATATTATATCTATATCTATAAGACATATATGTATTTCCCTATTAAAATATAACAGATTTTGTGTATATAAACGCTTATGCTAGGTAAAAAAGAAGAGTATCAAAAGTCATCTAGAAATTTTTAAAAAGCCACTTGGAAAGCTTTGTCTTTAAAAAGATAAAGAATTGTCTTTAGCGGAAGCCAGATGGTACCTTAAATACTATTTGTATGAATTGGAAGTCTGGAGTGTCAAGTTTAAGGTGAGAAATGGTACAGTAAGAATTCTAAACAGCTTCTGATGATTAAAGATGCACCCTGCTACCCCAGAATCACTCTCTCTCACACACACGCACAAGCACGCACACACACACACAGATATATACATGCACCCACAAAGTCTATAAAGTGAAATACTTAACAGAAGAAACCATCGAAGGACAAAGGAAGAAAAAAAATAAGAAGGAAACAGGTGAAGAGACATTCATTAGTCATTTAGGGAATGCAAATCAAAAACCAATAAGGTACCATGCCACACCCACCAGATAGCTAAAATTAAAGAGACAGGTAAGAACAAGTGCTAACCACTTGTTAACTCAGAGAAAGGGGAATGCTCGCACACTGTTAGGGGGAATGTAAAATGATGCAGCTGCTTTGCAAATATTTGGCAAGTTGCTCAAAACTTAAAACAGAATTACCATATGACCCAACCATTCCACTCTTAGGTACACAGCCAAGAGAAATGAAAACTTCCATCCATACAAAAGTACACTAATGTTCCTATACAGCAGCACAATTCACTATGGTCAAAAAACTGAAACAGCACCATGTCCATGAACCGACAGATAAACAAAACATACAGCAGAGTACTTTCTGACCATAAAATGAATGAGTCCTGGATTCATGATACAGTGTGTTGGAAAACATGCTAAATAAAATTAGCCTAATACCTACACGTATGTCTTCCACCTACAGAAGCACCTAGAACAGGGAATCAACAACACGCACACAAAGCCCATGAGTTAGTGGGCCTGGTGACTGCAGGGAGCGAGGAGCACAGCTGATGGGTGTGAGCTGTCTTATGAGGCTGACGAAACGTTCTGGAACTCAACAGCAGTGATGACTATACAATCTGTGAATGTTCTGAACACCCACCCATGAGCTGGGCACTTAAAAACCCCAGAGACACAAGTGGAAAACCAACCATACCAATAATTACACTAAATGTAAGTGAACTAACAAGTCAAACACTGCTTAGTAGGAAATTTATAGCTCTGAAATGCCTATATTGAAAAAAGGCTCATAACCAGTACTATAACTTAAGAAGAAAGAAAAAGAAGAGTAGGCCAAAGTAAACAGAAGAAGTAATAAAGACAAATCAATATAACAAAAAAGATTTTAAAAAGAAAATGAACAGCAGGTAAGGTTAAAAGTTGGTTCCTTAGTAAACATTTTAAAATTTGATAAACCTGTAGAAAAAATCAGCTTCTAGAGGGAAAGAGAGACAGCACAAATTACAACATCAGGAATGAAAGTGGAACCACTGTAGATCCTACAGATATTAAGAGGATAAGAGAATATTATGAATAGCACTACGGAAATAAATTTAAAAACTGGAACAGACAAATTCCTTGAAAAATGCCAAAATGACTTACCAAAGTCATGGCTTAAGAAATAGACCATCCAGAAGAAAAAGGAACCCTCCTACACAGTTGGTAGCCATGTAAATTGGTACAGCCACTATGCAGAATAGTTTGGAGGTTTCTCAAAAAACAGAGAATAGTGCTAGCATATGATCCAGCAATCCCACTCCTGGCATATATCCACACAAAACTATAATTCAAAAAGATACATGCACCCCTTATGTTCACAGCAGCACTATTCATAATATCTAAGACATGGAAGCAACATAAATTTTCATCAACAGATGATTGGATAAAGATGTGGTACATATAGACAACAGAATGTTACTCAACCGTAAAAAGAATGAAATAATGCCACTTGCAGCATCATAGATGGACCTAGAGATGATCACACTAAGTGAAGTGAGACAGACAAATACCATACGACACACTTACATGTGAATTCTAAAATATGACAGACTTACCTATGAAACAAACTCACAGACATAGAAAATAGACATGTGGTTGCCAAAGAAAGGGGGTGAGGGGGGAGTGATGGATTGGGAGTCTGGGATTAGCAGATGCAAACTGGTATATACAGAATGGATAAACAACAAGGCCTGCTGTATAGCACAGGGAACTATATTCAACAGCCTGTGATAAACCACGGAAAAAATGGAAAAGAATATGAAAAAAGATATATACGTATGATTGAATCATTCACTTTGTTGTACAGTTGAAATTAGTGCAATACTATACTTAAATAAATTTTTTTTTTTTTTTTTTTTTAAAAAGGAACTTCCTTGGTGGTCCAGTGGTTAAGAATCTACCTTCCATTGCAGGGGCCACAGGTGTGATCCCTGATCAGGGAACCAAGACCCCACATGCTGGCTAGTGTGGCCAAAAATTAAAATTAAAAAAAATTTTTTTTAAGAAATAAAACACCCAAATAGCCTGAATCTATTAAAGAAACGGAATCAATAATACTCAAATAAAACCTTGCACAAAGAAAACTGCAAACCCAAAGGCTTTCAGTGGTGAACTGTTCAAAAGAAATTACACAGACTTTTTCAGAAACCAGAGAAGGGAAATGCTTCTCCACCCATCTGCCAAACCTGACAAAGATTTCTAAGCAAACAGAAGTACAGGCCAATATCCTTCATCAACATCCCCAAAACAGTAGCCAACTGAATTCAGCAAGAGACAAAAGGGACAGCACTTCATCACACTTCATGGTGAAAGGCTGTGTACTTCCCCCAAGATCAGGAACACCACCAGCATCGTGGCCAGCACAGTAAGACAAGAGAAGGAAGCTCTTGGGACAGAGGCTGAAGCAGAAGCAGACAACAGAAACTCCTCGGTTATCTGCAAGACCAATGAAGCCTCAGTAATAAGGTCAACATAAAAAGATCAACTGTATTTTACATATACTGGCAACAAGTAGCTGAAAAATATAAAAGCTCAAGCACAAATGGAAAGATGCCTAATATCTTTACACTGAAACCTTACAATATTCCTGAAATTAAAGAAGATAAACAAATGTTGAGATACATATCACGGTCAAGGACTGGGGAATTCAACATTGGTCAAAATGTCCATTTTCTGTAGCAGGCCTTTTTTGGGGGGTGGCAGGGCTGATAACTTGATTTTTAAATTTGTATGCTAAAAACCCAGAATAGTCAAAACACTTAAAAAGCAAAACTAAAATTTAAAAAAGGTGGAGAACATTCTCAATTTCAAGACAATCTGATACTTGAATAGACTGAACATGCATGAAATTCATGAGTAAAAAAACGTGGACACTGACCTTCTGCTTCACACCATAGACAAATACGAACTCAAAATGCATCATAATGTCAACTGCAAAAAGTTGAAACTATAAAACTAAGAGAAAACCTCAAAGAAAATCTATTGACATTAAAAGTATGTCCTGATTTGGAAATATTAATAACATACTAGAAAAAGCTGATAGATTAGACTTCAACAAAATTAAAGCTTATCGTTCTTTAAAATACAGTGTCAAACAAATAGGTAAGCTACACATCAGGAAAAAACACTCATAGCCTGTTATTTACGTCATCATCAGGGAAATGCAAATTGAAACCACAATGAGTTACCACATTACATGCAACAGAATCAGTAAAATGAAAACCTGGGTAAAATTAAAAATAACAAATGTTGGCAAAGATACGGAGCAACTAGAGTGGTCAAGAAAACAAGTCTGGCAGTTTCTTAACATCAAACATACTCTCCTATGGGACCCAGCAATTCCCAAGAAAATGAAGAGACGTTCACAAAAACCTGTGCGGATGTTCACAGCTGCTTTATTCCTTACAGCCCCACTGGAGTCTGCACACAAGTCCACCAATTAGACAGAACACCTGAGATATTTTTGCACTGGATACAACTGAAACTCCTCCCTCAAAGGAACAAAGTACTGGCATCAACAGCAGCAACAGCGAGCACCACGCGCTCTGGGCTTCCTGGAAGACGCGGACACGCAGAGTGATCCCAACCAGAAGAAGCTCTGCTGCTGCTGAGAGTGATCCCAACGAGAAGAAGCTCTGCTGCTGCTGCTGCTAAGTCACTTCAGTCGTGTCCGACTCTGTGTGACCCCAGAGACGGCAGCCCACCAGGCTCCCCCATCCCTGGGATTCTCCAGGCAAGAACACTGGAGTGGGTTGCCATTTCCTTCTCCAGTGCATGAAAGTGAAAAGGGAAAGTGAAGTCGCGTAAGGCAAAACAACATGCATCCGTAGGAACCAGATCACTGTATAGGATACTGTGGGTTTCTCTGGGAGGGTGGGGGTTAGATTTAGTGCACAGGGGCACTTTCTGGGGAGATGGAAATGTCGTATTATCTTGAACAGCGTGCTGACTGAGTTCAAGGAATTAGAAACAAGAACCTATTTTTCTAAAAACGGGCATGCAAACTATGACCCATGGCCCAAATCTGGCCTGAGTGTCTATCTTTAGCCTGTAAGCTAAGAATGTAAAAGTCATTCTTTTTTAAAAGTTGGGAGAAAAAAGAAATCAAAAGAATATTTCATGACATATGAAAATAATATAAAATTCAAATTCCAGTGTACATAAAACTCTAAAAAAAAAAAAAGCCACAGGGACCTCCCTGGTGATCCAATGGCTAAGACTCATGCTCCCAATGCAGGGGGCCTGGGTTCAGTCCCTGGTTAGGGAAGTAGATCCCATATGCCACAACTGAGACACGGCACAGCTTGCTAGTTAGCTACCTAGCTAGCTACTTAAATAAATGAGCAAAGTAAAAACACTCACACCCAGTATCAGCCATGAAGCACTGCTCTCCCCACTACTAAAAGCTCCAGACTGCTCTAAGGATGTCATAAATAATTTAACTTAATCTCACTCAATATTATTATTACTAAATAAATTTAGTAATGGGTATGCTTATCATTCCCATTTTACAGGTGAGGTAAGTAATACAGAAAACAGAGAGAGATGATGGAACTTTCTTCTCTCTCTTTAGTTGCTAAGTTGTATCTGACTCTAGCAACCGCATGGACTGTACTTTGCCAGGCTCCTCTGTCAATGGGAATCTCCAGGCAACAATACTGGAGTAGGTTGCCGTTTCCTTCTCCGGGGGATCTTCCCAACCCAGGAATCAAACCCGGGTCTCCTGCACTGCAGGCAGATTCTTTACCAGCTGAGCTATGAGGGAAGCCCTTTCTTGGCTCCACATAATAGCTAAGTCTTAGAAGCAGCAAACGAAAGCATTCATTTGTACAAAATCCTCTCTATTTAGGGTGGGATGAAAAGAAAGCGTCCAAGAATACTGAGCACATATTCGCTCTAAATGCACATGGATACCACTGGAGAGACAGAGTAACAGTCACTTCGGGCAGTTCCTTTCAGTGGACAAAGTAAAATTCATTGCGATGCTTCCTTGTCTGAGTTGCATAAATTCACTAAACTGCAGAGTAAGGAATGTGCCTTTTCTGTGTATTACTACATATCATCATCAAGTTTTTAGAAGGCTGAAGCCTGACTCCAGACTACTTAATTCAACTTGGTCAACCAGATCTCAAACTTACTTCACCATTCAGAAACGTTTTTTGTTTCAGTATACTCATCTACTTTTTTCTAACACAAACACTTTATGTTTTCTGAAATGCTGTGACATATCACAGGTATGCTCTGACGAAGGCCAGAACCAACACTTGCCTCCCTGGACCAGCACAGAACAGCAGGACCAACGCTGCGCCACACCACCCCTCAGGACAGGGTGATGATGAGCACTGAGGGCACGAGGGGGCTGAAGGCTCCCCGCTCCTTCTGTCCTTCAGAGACTCGCAGTTTCCTTCAGCAGCAGCAAAGTCACCGAAGCAGTGCTGGCAAAAAGGGAAGACTGCTCTCCGTTACACCACCCCCTGAAATTTCAGGACATCTGACTAGGATCATTTGTTTGTTTGTTTGTTTTTAAATAAATTAACATCTGATTTCAAAAGAAATTGTTTAGGAGTAACCAACACAGTGCTGTCACGAGGAAGAAGCTAATGTTAAGAGGCTAGGCACCAGCACACGGCTGCAAGAGACAGAACCCATGAGGAGGCAGCTCTGCAAACTGTAAGCAAGTATTTCTTGTGCTTGATCATCGCCAACACACCTGTGAAGACAAGGCCTAAGTATGTAACAGGAAATTCCAGTACAGATTCCAAATGTGCACAATGAACTAGGAAAGGTGTGCGCTGGACAGCTTGCCAGGCTGGAGGCACTGGGTTGTCACCTTCACGCCCTCACAGGCCTTTGTGCTGTGCTCAGCTCGCTCCTCAGGCCTCATCCACTCACTCACTCCTTCCAGGTCTCCTGTGCTCCGTACCCTGGGGACCACACCTCCAAACTTGTCACCCAGCCTACAAGGTCTACCGGGCTCCCACTCCTGCTGTGCTGTGGCCCCTGGACTCCTTGAACGGCTAGGCGTGCAGAGACGAGTGGGGAAAGAAGGTGGCGGTGGGCTACACAAGCCCCACACGTGCACAATGACAACCAGCCAAGGCGATAGCAGCCCCCAGCTGGGGTTGGGCCCTGTCTTCCCTCCAGCTGAGAGGTGTCTCAGATGATTTCCAACAGAATGGGGTTTAATCGTGAAGTCTCATTTTATATGGTGGCAATGAATCAAAATTTAATAGGGCCAAGATTCTGCAGCTCAAGTCAATCACATTTCTGAACCACATGGGACCTTCTGCAACCCCTAGGCACTGCTCTAGGGCTTCAAGCCCCAGGCACAGCCCTCCCACCTGCACTTCATGAGTGGGTCTGTTCCTCCTGCATTCACCCACTTATTGGGCTCTGCCTTGGGAAGCACCCACGTGAAGACTCAATTCCCTGGCCCTTTTCTCAAACACCTGCGTGCTCTGCAGACTTTAGAGCACTTGCTGTGGCCAGAGCACACACTCTGTGGTGGGACCTAGGACTGAGGGTCCTGAGGGCGTCTGTCCTACAGCACCCTGGCCAGAGCAGGGTGAGGCCAATGGAGCCCTTGGACACTGATGAGTCGTAGGTGAAATAAAACCACCTCTGGAGTGAGCAGCCTGGAAATGCATTGTTTTGAATCTTTTTCTGGGGGGCCATGCAGCATGTGGATCTTAGCTCCCTGACCAGGGATTGAACCTATGCTCACTGCAGTGGAAGTATGGAGTCTTAACCACTGGACCACCAGGGAAGTCCTGTATTTCTTTAATCTTAAACGGACCTTTCTTTTGACTGAGTGACAATACTTCCAGAAATTTAAAATAAGAGCATAATTCACTAGGTGTACAAGCCTTTATGTCCCAGGCTACGTGAAATATGTCTGTAACAGTTAAGAGTTAAGGCAGAAATGTTCATCTACTAAACGGGTATCTGACAATCCCATTTAGAGAAACATCAGTTATGATAACTAACTGTAAGACAGGAAAAGGTGAAATCATATACACCGTATGCCTACAACAGTGCTTAAAAACCACACAAACTCCCAAGCCACAGCTCAAAAAGCAAACCCTTCCTCCTTGTGTCTGAGTGATGAGGTGTACGGTTCCTCCTGCGCTTTGTTCAGCATGACAGCCTGGACGCCCCTGGGGACGGACAGCACGCTCCAGAGCACCCAGGAGAGCACCCCCACCGCGTCAGGGTGGCTGAGGATCACGGTGGGCGCGGGAGCAGCTCACCACCCTCACTCATGTTGTACCCACAAGTTGACTCCCAGCCCAGACAGGCCCCTAAGAGTGAGCTTACTACAACAGAAATATTCCACATACTGCCTTTTGTTAACTGTCTGAAAACTACAAACCATAACACCCCAAACTTCTGTTTAGATTGCGGGACCAGGACTGGGAACCCCATCCAGTCTCTGCTTCCCAGAAGCGTCCCGCAAGTCAATGCCATGTGGGAATGAGATAAAGCGAATGGCTACTGAGTCCCTGGAAACAAGGGCTGAGGCCTGAGCAGGAAGAGCCTGTACTTGCTGACAGAGATGAAATCCAGCTCCACGTTTCTACGTGTCTCACGTGTAAGGGAGCGGGTGTACTTGGCGGCTACAGTGTGAGAGGTCCAGAAGCTCCATCTCAGAATGATGCTACTGTTCACAGGAACAAGAGACATAGACCCAAGGGGCAGAACTACAGTAAGAATCTAATTTTGTTAGGCATCAATTTACCAATATTGGAAAAAAAGATGAGAAAGTAAGGCCTACACTGAGAGGAAAACACTCCATGTGACTGTGGTAGCCGGGGAACCGAAGGGTAAGGGCTCTAGAATTGCGAGAGTGGAAAAAAAGAATAAAATGAAAACTCAGCTGCAGAAGCAGCAGAAGGCAGGGCACAGAGCCACGTGTGAATACACTGTACATCTCGGCCAATGATCTGCTCAGGTTTGCTCCAGGAGATATGAAACCTCACTAGGACTGGTTAATTCCTTCCGCTGCCAGGAGAGAGAGGACTGGGGTTACTCACGTGATGTCCCTTCGCTGATAGCAGCCCTGGAGCAGGCGGGCAATCAGGTCGCTGATGAACTCCACGTCATCTCTGTGGAGAGCTGCTTCTAACTCCTGAGGAGGGGAGACAGGGACGAGAGCTCAGACTCAGAGGCAGATCCCCAGCCCTGCCGGCGGCACCGCCCGCCCAACCACCGCTGGCCGTTCTGGCCTGGTGCAGTTCTTTGATTTTCCAGGCGTTCACTCCCCTACTGCTCTTACCAACCTCCATCTCTCTCATCTGCACCGGCAGACACCTCTTTTTATAAGTCAGTACCATCGCTTCTCGGCCTTTTGGCTAAGATCAGGTGTATAACTCAATGCCAGCACAGTCACAAAAGAGCTTAACTTATGTAAACAGGCTGTATTGCTTTCTATTTTAATGCAGGAGTGTAATGGAGCAGATATGTAATTGATCAGAAAGCATTCATTTACTGAAGAGTTTCAACAAGTAAGCCAACTGCAACGGCTCTCCAGAATCATGCCACTTGGAACGTTTCTGTGTGCACACAGCCTGTCGGACCTAAGAGCAGTGAGGCACTGCCCGTGTGTGGGGGGGGGGGGGCGAATCCCAGGGGACGGGCACATGGGACTTAGGCAGAGACAGCACACATACTCTAAAGGAGGGTTCACTGAGGAGCTACAGGGACAGAGGTGACAGCTGGGATTCGGGAGACCCTATTCCTTCCCTTCTCAAGCTCCCACAGTGAACAGTCACCACTCCCAGGACACGGGCCCACGTCCAGCCGGAGGCCGTCCACCTGCTGGGCAAGCCGACTCCCCAGGATCCACTCTGCTGGTGGTGTGGCTGGCTCATAACCAGACTCTGAGGGTCTTGTAAGCGGGCCCCAAAGCACCAAGGGCACCAGCTTCTGACCTCCACCCTGAGGAGCAGGCAGTGCACAGAAGAGGAGGTCCACTTCTACTAGAAATACAGGGAAGGTCTTTTGCTCAACATTTAATCCTTCTGTGTATTATTCTATGTTCAAAAGTTCCCAATTTGTAAACAGCCCAAAAATGTCATGTGACACAAGCATTACCAAGCAGACTAACGGACAGAGACAAACAACGGAGCCACCCTGAGAAGGGAGGGGCCCCGGGCACCCTCAAGGCCAGGGCCTCAGTGTGCAACAGTGCCAGTCCGACGGCGGGCGTGGCCGGGACGCGCGCACCTGCCACAAGGGCACCTACTCTTCTGGGCAGACACCAGGGATGCTGGTGGGACACCAGGGATGCTGGGTGGGCCTGAAACACCTGCCATGTGAGCTCTGAGAGGGCCTTCCAGCACCTATGAATACAAGTCCCACCCTGCCTCACATGTCACCCACAGGATACTGAAACGCACCAAACACAACATTCCTTTGTAGACGTACCTCTTCTATACTGTGCCTCAAATTCAGAAGCACCTAGAAAACAGACCAAATCAGACAAGGTGACTCGGGAGAGGCACTTTCCCCGGGGCCCTGCAGGACCCAGCCCGCAGAGTCAATGCTCCGTCAGAGGCGGCGGCGCTGCCCCTGAACCCAGCTGTCCTCCCCACAGCAGCCACAGGTGACCAGAGCTCCCTGCATGGCCTCCGCTCACAGCCCTGCACCCAGCGTCACAGAGAGACAGCAGAAGCAGGACAGCAATTTTAATCCCGCTGAACAAAAAGAGGACTGGCTTATCAGTTAAAATTTTTTTCACTTCAATGGATACAGAGTTTGAGATTTGTAAGATCAAGACGTTCTGGAACAGATTCATAACAACATGAATAGACTTTATACTACCAGACTGTGCCCTGACACTTAACACTACTGGGCTGTGTGCACTTACACACACACAGCGCTGGACTGTGCCCTGACACTTAACATTCCTAGACTGTGCACGCTGACACAACAATACCGGACTGTGTCCTCACACTCAGCACTACAGACTGTGTACTTATCACAGCTACCAAAGTAGAGTTTATATATCTTTGACCATAATTTGCGGGGTGGTCCCACAGCCCCAGCTCAGGGGAACCAGCCCCTGAGAAAAGACCTCCAAGGAAGCGCTTGGTGCCCAGGCCTGGAGGCCAAAGTGAGGCTCCCTGGGGGAAGAAGAGTTCCCAGAACTTGCCACATTACAAGTATCCACAGGCAGAAGCTACGGTGATTTAAATGAGGTGATACTTATAAAAACCAGACCAGCCTGATGCACAGTGAATGCTCCATAACATGTGCGCACTGCAGTTAATTCATTCTCAAGTGACAGTGTGTAGAAAAACAGACTGAAGAAACAGAAAGTGCTCTTTTCAAAAATCAGATTTCTGAGCAACAGAAGTTCAAACTTTAATACATGGCCTGTATGCATGATGTTTTTGAACTGTGGTGTTGGAGAAGATTCTTCCTGCTGCTGCTGCTAAGTCGCTCCAGTCGTGTCCGACTGTGTGACCCCATAGACGACAGCCTACCAGGCTCCTCCATCCCAGGCAAGAACACTGGAGTGGGTTGCCATTTTCTTTCTCCAATGGAAGAAAGTGAAAAGTGAAGTCGCTCAGTCATGTCTGACTCTTCATGATCCCATGGACTGCTGCTTACCAGGCTCCTCCATCCATGGGATTTACCAGGCAAGAGTACTGGAGTGGGTTGCCATTGCCTTCTCCAAGAAGACTCTTGAAAGTCCCTTGAATTGCAAAGGGATCCATCCAACCAGCCCATCCTAAATGAAATCAGTCCTAAATATACACTGGAAGGATTGATGCTGAAACTCTAATACTTTGGCCACTTGATGCAAAGAACTGACTCATTGGAGAAGACCCTGATGTTGAAAGATTGAAGGCAGGAGGAGAAGGGGACCTCAGAGGATGAGCTGGTTGGGTGGCATCACCAACTCGATGGACACGAGTGTGAGCAAGTTCCAGGAGTTGGTGATGGACAGAGAAGCCTGGCAGGCTGCAGTCCACGGGGTTGCAGAGAGTCAGACTGGACTGAGTGACTGAACTGAACTGATGCATGAGGCAATCAAACTACCTCCAAATCCAGGTTATTCACAGCTTCACCACTTCCACCTTCAGCCCAGAGCCCAGGCTAAGGCAACCAGGGTTTTCAAACACTCTTCAAAAGCCCCGCCCCGCCGCTCCTCCTCACTCCACACCCCCTTTTGTATTCCCTTTTCACTGTGGGCACTGAGCTGTGAGCACAGAAATCTGAACTCTGCCAAGATGCTCTGGGACAGGGGTGGGGGGAGCAACCAGCAAATCACCAAGAAGGGATCAAGCAGGGCTCCTGAGGGTCACACTTGCCCTCCTTGCAGCTGGCGTCACAGCTCATTAGGGATGAGCCTGTTCAGCCCTGGGACCTGGCAGTAGCTGCTGAGAAAAGGACCTCAGGGTGAGCCAGGGAGGAGTCGGCGGGTAGAGGCCTTGAGCTTGTGTCGTGGAAACTTTTCCCCAAACAGGGAGAACATCCTGGAGAGGCAGCCCAGGAATATCACTAACTCCTCTACGCCAGCACCGCTCAGCAACTGCTCTGCTCTCAAAGCTCAGGGCAGGGACTCCTAGCAGTGGACCCAATCCCGAGATTCCGAATCTTCTTTATCTTTTGTTAAATAAGGTAGTAAAGACAGAGCAACTTTCTTTCCCTCAACTCCAAGGAAGAAGGGAGATGATGGACACGCACACTCCAGGCACAAAGACCCCACTCAGTTCCCCCAAGGAGGGAAAGGCCTGAGGAAACAGCTACCCGGGCCTCACTTGATGTAACAGGCCCAGATCTTTCTCACCTGCACAGGGACCAGCTGCAATGCAGTGGGGATCACAGTCAAAGGTGGGGGCTTCCATGCATGCCCAGGAGTGGGCTCACACAAAGGAGGTGCAAAGCAGGCCCTCTGAGGGCCATCCCAGCTGCTCTCTCAGAGGCTGCCCGGCGAGCAGGCCCAGGCTTCAGAAAGCAACCCTTGCATTTTGGCAGCTGATGCTTCTAACCTGGTATATAAATTACCTTCATCCCAAAGGCTGCTCGAGACAGTTCACACTGTATTGGCAGCTCTGCGCTGCAGACACGACAGCCATCACCAGTCATGACATAGGGAGCAACTTTCTAGAAAGGAAACCACACAGTTCCCCTCAGGCTGAAAAAAACTGACCAAAGCAATAAATGTATAAACCTACATGAATATGCTTGTCTGAAAAGGTATAAATTATCAAAGCTGGCTCCAGATATTTAAATAGGGGTCTGAAGTTACACACATCTTCTCCCACAGGCAAGCTCCAGAATACAAAAGTAACTGCTGAGCACTGAAGAGATGGGAGCATCTCAGCAGCCCAAGAGGCTGGTGCTGATGAGCCTCAGAACAGGGTCGGAATCTGGACTTCATGTGGAGACTGTGCCCTGGAAACCCAGGGCATGTGGCTCATGGCGCAGCTTCCTAGAGAGCTGGTTTCCTCTGATGGTTTTGTTTTCATAATTGTAGCTTGTGGTCATTTGGAAAGGTATACTATTTTTAACTTAAACATGTGAATGAATTTCAAAAATAAAACTGGAGATGTAGTCAGACAACTTATCAGCCAGAAGCCCTAGAGCCCTGGGGTTAAGCAGTCCCACTCCTTGTTCACCACTGGACTGGTCAGAAATTAATTTAGGTGTAACCAGTGAAATCAGGGAGAGAAGCAAAAAAGACTGGAAGTTAATCTGGGCGTGCTGTGCAGGCCAGGGCAACACAGGGCCAGGGTGAGACAGTCCCAGGCCCAGCCCAGGGAAGACACCAAGGATGACAGTGAGTCAGGGCAGAGGGGGTGAGAGCGGAGCTGCAGGAGCGAAGTTCATGAGATGCTGCCAACTGCAGGTGGAAGGCAGCAGAGAAGAGGACACCTCAGGGAACAACTGTTCACACCGGGCCCCAGCCCCTCAACAAGACAATGGATCTACCTGATGAGACACTGAGTGGGGCGGGGACAGATACCAAAGCGGGGAACACCCTGGCTGTTCATGTGTGACCACGCCCTGGTCTCCTGGGTGGCAAGAGCGCAGAAAACGGAGCGCATGACGTGGATGTGCGGGCCCTCTCATCTGCCGGGCAGCTCGGCCTCCGTGGCCACGTGACAGCGGCTCACGAGGGAAACGGCCCCTGCACCTAAAGATACGCTCTGTGCCTGGCTCCGCAACTCGTGCCCAGGCTGCCAACAGGCTGGGAGACACCCTCTCGGGGAGCATCGCAACTGGGAGGGGACAAGCGGTCCCCATTCCCGGGAGAGACGGCAGCGCTTGAGAAGGAGCTTGCTCAGCAGAGGAAGGGCCAGGACGTGAGGAGAGAAGACCAAAGACAGAAGCCCTGGAGCAATCAGGCTGAAGGATGAACGGGACTGGAGGTTTCCAGAAATGCCTGCCATCAAACTACAAGGAGAAATCAGTGAAGACAGGACAAACTAGCAATGACCAGGGTGTGGTTATAACTGAGAGAACAGTTCTGAACTCACTAGAAAAAGAAAAAGAACGCACTAACCCATCTGGAAAATTATTCAAGAAATGGGAATACCAGATCTGACCTGCCTCCTGAGAAATCTGTATGCAGGTAAAGAAGTAACAGTTAGAACTGGACATGGAACAAGAGACTGGTTCCAAATTCAGAAAGGAGTACATTAAGGCTGTATACTGTCATCCTGCTTATTTAACTTGTATCAGAGTATATCAGGCAAAATGCCAAGCTGGATGAAGCACAAGCTGGAATCAAGATTGCCAGGAGAAATATCAATAACTTCAGATAGGCAGATGACGCCACACTTATGCCAGAAAGCAAAGAAGAACTGAAGAGCCTCTTGATGAAAGTGAAAGAGGAGAGTCACAAAGTTGGCTTAAAACTCAACATTCAGAAATCAAAGATCATGGCATCTGGTCCCATCACTTCGTGGCAAACAGATGGGGAAACAATGGAAACAGTGACACTGAGACTTTAGTTTCTTTGGCTCCAAAAACACTGCAGATGGTGACTGCAGCCATGAAATTAGAAGACGCTCCTTGGAGGAAAACCTATGACCAACCTAGACAGCATATTCAAAAGCAGAGACATTACTTTGCCAACAAAGGTCCGTCTAGTCAAGGCTATGGTTTTTCCAGTACTCATGTATGGATGTGAGAGCTGGACTGTGAAGGAAGTTGAGCACCAAAGAATTGATGCTTTTGAACTGTGGTGTTGGAGAAGACTCGAGAGTCTCTTGGACCGCAAGGGAGATCCAACCAGTCCATCCCAAAGGAAATCAGTCCTGAATATTCATTGAAAGGACTGATGCTGAAGCAGAAACTCCAATACTTTGGCCACCTGATCCAAAGAACTAACTCTTTGGAGAAGACCCTGATGCTGGGGAAGATTGAAGGTGGGATGAGAAGGGGACAACAGAAGATGAGATGGTTGAATGGCATCATCAACGTGATGGACATGAGTTTGAGTAAGCTCCAGGAGTTGGTGATGGACAGGGAAGCCTGGCAGTCCGTGGGGTTGCAAAGAGTCAGACACAACTGAGCGACTGAACTGAACCCGTCCTCATGCTGTCTAAAGGAGTCCCCAGGTGCTGACCCGGGCCAGTCCCTGGTGGCACGGCTCTTCACCAGGCTGGGGAGAAACAACCCCTCTTCTGATTCTCAGCTCCCTGATGAGGATGTGGGTCTGGGTGTCAGGAAGGTGGTGTGTTGAATGACAGATATCCATTTCAAATAAATAACAATGTCCTACTCCACAGCACAAGGAGCTACATTCAGTGTTCTACGATAAACCATAGTGGAAAAGAACAAGAAAAAGAATACATATGTATGTTTAAGTGAGTCGCTTGGCTACAGGGCAGTCATTAACACAACACTATCGTCGAAAAAGCAAGAGAGTTCCAGAAAAACATCTGTTTCTGCTTTATTGACTATGCCAAAGCCTTTGACTGGGTGGCTAACAATAAACTGTGGAAAATTCTGAAAGAGATGGGAATACCAGACCACCTGACCTGCCTCTTGAGAAACCTATATGCAGGTCAGGAAGCAACAGTTAGAACTGGACATGGAACAACAGACTAGTTCCAAACAGGAAAAGGAGTACGTTAAATCTGCAAATTGTCACCCTGTTTATTTAACTTATATGCAGAGTACATCAGGAGCAATGCTGGGCTGGAAGAGGGACAAGCTGGAATCAAGATTGCTGGGAGAAATATCAATAACCTCAGATATGCAGATGACACCACCCTTATGGCAGGAAGTGAAAAGGAACTAAAAAGCCTCTTGATGAAAATGAAAGAGGAAAGTGAAAAGTTGGCTTAAAGCTCAACATTCAGAAAACAAAGATCATGGCATCTGGTCCCATCACTTCATGGGAAATATATGGGGAAACAGTGGAAACAATGGCTGACTTTATTTTGGGGGGCTCCAAAATCACTGCAGACGGAGATTGCAGCCATGAAATTAAAAGACGCTTACTCCTTGGAAGAAAAGTTATGACCAACCTAGATAGCATATTCAAAAGCAGAGACATTACTTTGCCAACAAAAGTCCCTCTAGTCAAGGCTATGGTTTTTCCAGTAGTCATGTATGGATGTGAGAGCTGGACTGTGAAGGAAGCTGAGCACCGAAGAATTGATGCTTTTGAACTGTGGTGTTGGAGAAGACTCTTGAGAGTCCCTTGGACTGCAAGGAGGTCCAACCAGTCCATCCTAAAGGAGATCAGTCCTGGGTGTTCTTTGGAAGGAATGATGCTGAAGCTGAAACTCAAACACTTTGGCCACCTCATGCGAAGAATTGCCTCATTGGAAATGACCCTGATGCTGGGAGGGATTGGGGGCAAGAGAAGGGGATGACAGAGGATGAGATGGCTGGATGGCATCACCGACTCGATGGGCATGAGTTTGAGTGAACTTCAGGAGTTGGTGATGGACAGTGAAGCCTGGAAGGCTGCGATTCATGGGGTCGCAAAGAGTTGGACATGACTGAGTGACTGAACTGAACTGATAATTCATCTAGACTTCAATTAAAAATAAATTTAAAACAATAAACAAATGGTCATTCTGAGACCCTGGGGCCACTGACCCTGTCAGAGTTTGCATCTGCACACTGAGCGCCCGGCTGGTCGCCTGAAAGCACTCAAGGCAGAGCCAGCGCCAGGCCCTGCAGCAGCTTCCACGCAGGGACACCTGAGAAGCGTGTCGGGTGTGGCTCTGCTGGGCTCTTCAGCAAAATTCTCTCACAAAACAGTCATGAGCCTTTCCTGGTAGCTCAGTGGTATAAAGAATCTGCCGCCAATGCAGGAGACAAGGGTTCGATCCCTGGTCCAGGAGGACCCCACATCCCACAGAACAACTAAGCCCATGCACCATAACTACTGAGCCCTGCTGCACAACCAGAGCAGCGTGTTCAACGAGAAACCAGAGCAGCGTGTTCAACGAGAAGCCCGAGCAGCCAGACAGCAGCTGCTGCTCCCCATGCCTAGAGCGAGCCCGCACACAGCAACGAAGACCCAGTGCAGTCATAAATAAGTTATTCTCTAAAAAACAAGTTATGTAGAACATTAATACTGATCAAGTTCCTTCTATTACAGGACACTCACACAACTGTTTTATTTTGGGGTAAGAAATTAAGGAAGAGACAACAGCTCGAGACAATTTCAATCAATGCTAGTTCTGGCTGCCTGCAAACACCACCGACTGAATCATTTTACAAGGAGGTTCCCTGGGTTGATAACAAGAGTTGAAAGTCACGTTAAATAGAAACATACAAGTGCTTATGTTGTAATGACTATGACTATACACCCATGGAGCAACTGAAAGCCAAACTATCTTTTACTACCAAGCGAAAAGGGACTTGGAACAAATTTTTCAGAAATTACATTAAAATTCAAAAAGACAGAAGTGAGGCTGAAGTATTCTAGAAATCTGCCCTTGAGATCTTCAAAAGTGGTTCTAGTGATGAAGAAATTTCTGGAAATAAGGATGGAGGGAAAGCAATTATTTCTAAACTTAAAAATCCAAATGTTATCTGTTGTGTGGCAGAAACCAACACAACATTGTAAAGCAATTATCCTCCAATTAAATTTTTTTTTAATTCAAAGGTTTATATAAAATCCCCAAAGTAAAATTTCCAAACAGAAATTTGACTATTTTATCTCTGTTATGAGAAGTTTAAATACACTATGACACATCAATGGTCCACAGTTTGCCTGAATCACCACGTTTCAAAGACGGCGTATAGCGTGAATTTAAGCACCTGTGGAAAGTCTTCATGTCAATGCTACTACAGAAGGAATTAGGTCAGAGTTCTTAATTCCTACTCTTTCCACTTCACCAAAAAGGCAGAGACCATTAACGCCGGAAAGGGGAAACAGTATGAAGAATGATACTGAACAACGACCCCATTTCTTCTGAAACATGGCTTATTCAACATTCAAACAGACCAGAGTCACTGCCCACCGTCTCCACCACCAGATCCCCTCCCAACCAGTTACTAACGCAAATCCTCCAGGTCACTTCAGATGCAGCCTTTTCATCTCCGGGTCTCTCCTCCTCGTTTTCCCTCCTGTGTCCCCTCATCCTCCACATAAAAACTGGACTCTTTATCAAGCTGATTAGAAAAACAAAGAAGCCAATGTTTTCCAGTCAAAATTTACCATTGTTGGCAGTGGGAAATGTAAACTTCACAGGAGGAGGCAGTTGGAAGGTTTTAACAAGAAAGATACGCCTGAGGTTCTTAACAATTAGGTAGATGACTCTGGGTTTGATTCAGGATTTTGATTCAAACAACCTGGAGAATGGAGGCATGACACAGGCAGACAGGAAAGAAGGTGGACCATGGGCAAGGAAAGGACAAACAAGGCCTCCACATCCACGCGCCTGGCCACTCTTGCTGCCTCCTGTTGTACACGTGTCTGTGCAAGCGCCTGGGACAGCCAGGCCAGGACACAACTCGACATCAAACATCATACATCCACGTGAGACTTTACTCCTGATAGTGTCCTGAGTGTAGGATAAATGTTGACGGCTGCCAAAATTACTAATGCGGGGGGGGGGGGCCCGGGGGGCGGGGGGGGGGGGGGGGGGAAGAGGTGTAGACGCCCCCAGAGCAGACCCACCTCTTCAGGGATGCACAGAACCTTCTGGCCAGGCCACTTAGACAATGCATAAATTGGACTAAAAACACTCCAGGCATGTGGTCGCCCTGAAAACTCTCTCACTAGTCAAGAACTTCATCAGCTGGCCTTAAGCAACAAGACTCCTGGTTAATTATCTGCCTCCAACTGAGAAACCAGTAGCTCTGGAACAGTGAAACGGCACTAGATGACTGACTGAACCTCGGGGGTGGTTGAAAAGAATCTGTGCAAAATATCGTAGCTAGCACCAGTGATGTACACTCAGCCTCTTTCTGACCAATCTGCACCTGAGCCAGCTCTAAGGCCCAGGCAGGAGGAGCAGGTAAATTTGTCCATGCTCTCCTCTGCCCTGACCTCCCTCCTTCTCCAGGCCTCAACTCCCTCCTCTTCCGCCTCTGCAGGCTTCCCCTCCAGCTCCTCCAACTCTACTGCAGGCCTCCTGCCATTCATACTCCACTCCTTCCTCAGAATCCCAAAACCGGGGACCAACAGAAGGACCCAACCCCCAGAGGGCCTAGCAGCAGAGCAAGCCCAGCACAAGGAGCTGCCGCATCCCATAGCTCTGGCAGAAAGCCTTTCAGTCACCCCTGACCCTTCTCTCATTTTACAGCCTACGCAGCAAGGGGCCCAGCGGCTCTCCTGCAAATCCAATTCAGAAACTGTTGGGTCCTCTTCCAGCTGCTCTCTCAGCATCAACCCCTCAGGGCCTCCTAACTGGACCCTGCCCAGGGACATGACAGGCCCAAGTCAGAACAAATCTCCAAGGGGACCCTGTAGGCAGCCCCCTGCAGACCCTCAGCCTTCTGATCCCAGTCCCCATCAGCCAGCCTCCTGCCTGCTCCTGCTCCTGGGGGACCCACAGTGCTCCTGCCACAGGCTGGGTGGCAGGACCCCCCCGTTCTGCACCTGCAGGGCTGCCCCATCCCTGTCCAGTCCACCTACTGGGCTTCATTTTTCTAGTGAACCGATCACTTATTTATTATATGCTCATTTCTTTTCTTCCTTCCACTGTTATTGTGTAAATCCCTTGAGAAGCTTCCTGGTTTTTACATATGCCTGTTTCCCTAAATGCCATGAGTAGTATTTAGCACTTGTGTTTGAAAACTGGTAAGGACCCACACGGAGAAGGCAATGGCACCCCACTCCAGTACTCTTGCCTGGAAAATCCCATGGACAGAGGAGCCTGGTAGGCTGTGGTCCATGGGGTTGCTAGGAGTTGGACACGACTGAGCGACTTCACTTTCACTTTTCACTTTCATGCATTGGAGAAGGAAATGGCAACCCACTCCAGTGTTCTTGCCTGGAGAATCCCAGGGACGGGGGGAGGCTGGTGGGCTGCCGTCTATGGGGTCGCACAGAGTCGGACACGACTGAAGTGACTTAGCAGCAGCAGCAAGGACCCACAAGCCAAGATTCCAGACTGAAGACTATTTAAAAAAAAAAAGAGAAGCTCTAGCTATCCTGAAGGACAATAATTTAAAATACAAATATGGAGAAGCATATAATGGAAATAAAAGCATCTGAAACATTTAATGACCACTTGGAAGTGTGGTCTGAAGTCATCTGTGAAAACTCTTTTCCAAAAATTTAATCTGGAGGAATTCACTTATAAAGCAGGCACAGGGGTTGGTCTCAGGTTAAATTAAGCTCACAGGCTCCAGGAGCCCTTCCAGGGTCAGTGCGGTGCAAACAACCTCAACTGACCCTTTCAATATTCTCTGCATTAAATGGAGAGCTCACGGCGAACTAACCAGCAGTACTTTTAAAAACTCACAGGTCTGTCCCCATCTTTACAACAGTTTTATTTAGTCTCTTCAGTTAGAAAGAAGGTCCTTCCTTCACGCCTGCCCACTACCCTGGGGAAGAGGGGCTTTCTGGTCCAGAGGCAGGCCCACAGGCCACACCCTTCTGCTGCTGCTTTCACCCAGAGACAGGCCACACAGCGCACGTGTGGTGGACAGGGGTGTGCTGTGTTTCTTTCTCTGCCTGAGGCACCATCAGCTATGAATGCTGAAAAGGGGGCTTGAAAAATTACATCTCAGGAGCTGACAGATTATTAAGAAAGACTTACTTTGCTGGACAACTTACTGACATTGGTGAGAGGCAAAACTAAGTAAGCTGCTGTGCAGCAAAACAAGTTGCTTTGAAGGAAAAGAATAAACTGAACCAACACGGGAGGAGAGACATGCTCCTCCCATGCAATTAATTGAAACTTCTGTACAAACTCAACTTTCTGCTCTGCTGACAAACGACAGCTCGTTACATGCCTGGAGGAGAGACCTTCTTTCCTTGATGCTGGGAATGAGGGGGCACCCACAACTGGGAGCAGGGCTGCTGTCCCCAAACAGGTCTCTAGGACACAGCAAAGGAAAGGGAAAGCTAATCCAAACCTGAAACCACCACCTGCAAGTCTGGGTGGAGATGGGAGACCACTAACAGTGAAGAGACCCCAAGGGGCCATGTCCTAGGCAGGAAAAGTACTGGTGCAAACGTGACAGAGTTCTCCACTCAGAAACACAGGATGTGAAACACAGGATGCAGCTCCAGTAGGAGGCACAGAATGTAAAAGTCGCCCAGTTGTGATCGACTCTTTGCAACCCTACGGACTATACAGTCCATGGAATTCTCCAGGCCAAAATACTGGAGTGGATAGCCTTTCCCTTCTCCAGGGGATCTTCCCAACCCAGGGATCGAATCCAGGTCTTCCACACTGCAGATGGATTCTTTTCCAGCTGAGCCACAACGGAAGCCCAAGAATGCTGGAGCAGGTAGCCTATCCCTTCTCCAGGGGATCTTCCCGACCCAGGGATTGAACCAGGGTCTCCTGCATCGCAGGCAGATTCTTTACCAGCTGAGCCACCAGAGAAACCCTATGAGGCACAGACTCAGACCCTAAGAATAGCTGGCAAATGACAGAGACACCACAACATCTAAGCGTCTCCATCCAGATGCAGAAACTAGAAGCTTCACACTTAAGTAAGAAGGGCAAGAAAATTGAGCCCCTTAAATCAGGCCCCCTCTCAAGGTCCAAAGTGAGACTCCAGGTTACAAGTGTAAACTGACAGGTGTCACAGGTGACAGGCTCCTGAGCAGAGGGTAAAGCTGTTCCCCATGGGGATGTGAGTCAGCAAGCCTGGAGACCTTCTCTGGCACAAACAGACCCGCTGCCTCCTGCTTGGCAGTGGGATCCACTTTTCAGCTGGACCGTCCACCCTGACTCCCTGCACCTGCGCTCTGGCCTGCAACGTGGATGTGAGCTATGAGGCTCATCGCACATCACTCTGGACCAGTCACCCTGCCGTTGCGAACCACAGTCCCACAAAACGTAGTGGCTTCAAACCACCACCACTATGTTCTCTCTCACCCCGCCCTCAGTGGGTGCGGAGCTTGGAGCTGCCTGGCCTCAGGGCTCGCGTGTGCGGTCACCAGATGCTGGCCGGGGTTCCATCAGCTAAGGACCATCCATGCTCCCAGGGCTCACATCCATGGCAGGCACTGCGTGACAGTCAGTCCCCCTACAGCGGTCTCCACACAACTGCCGGAGCGTGCTCGTGCTCTGTAACACACGAGCCGTTCTGCCCCAGTCTCAGAAGGCACACCGCCCCTCCCGCTGGATTCCACAGGCCCTGTGCATCAGCCTGATTCAGACTGGGAGAGACAAGGATCACCGGGACATGTCAGAAGCTGGCTGTTTCACACTCTTCTAAGTTGCAGTTACTAAAAGCCACTAGTACTAAGTTTGTCTCTGAAATCCACCATCAACATCCAAGCTATAATACTGAACTTCTCACTCACCGAATAGTAAGACCACCGAACAAAAGCTGGCATATTGAGTGCAGCACTTTAACAGCATCATCTTTTAGGATTTGAAATACCTCAGCTGGAATTCCATCACCTCCACTAGCTTTGTTCATAGTGATGCCTCCTAAGGCCCACTTGACCACATTACAGGATGTCTGGCTTTAGGTGAGTGATCACACCATCATGGTTATTTGGGTCATGAAGATCTTTTTTGAATAGTTCTTCTGTGTATTCATGCCACCTCTTCTTGATATCTTCCGCTTCTGTTAGGTCCATACATTTTTGTCCTTTATTGTGCCCATCTTTGCATGAAATGTTCCCCTAGTAACCCTAATTTTCTTGAAGAGATCTCTAGTCTTTGCCATTCTATTATTTTCCTCTATTTCTTTGCACTGTTCACTTAGGAAGGCTTTCTTATCTCTCCTTGCTGTTCTCTGGAACTCTGCATTCAGATGGGTATATCTATACTCTTCGCCTTCCACTTCTTTCCAAACCTATCTGTAAGGACACCCCAGACAATCATTTTGCCCTCTTGCATTTTTCTTGCGAACGGTTTTGATCACCTCCTCCTGTACAATGTTATGAACCTCCGTCCATAGTTCATACCTGAATGGCCTAGGGGTTTTCTCTACTCTCTTCAATTTAAGCCTGAAGTTTGCAATAAGGAGTTCATGATCTGAGCCACAGTCAGCTCCCAGTTTTGTTTTTGCCGACTGTATAGAGCTTCTCCATCTTCGGCTGCGAAGAATATATCAATCTGATTTCAGTATTGACCACCTGGTGATATCCATATGTAGAGTCCTCTCTTGTGTTGTTGGAAGACGGTGTTTGCTTTGACCAGTGCATTTTCTTGGTAAAACTGTTAAGCCTTTGCTCTGCTTCATTTTGTACTCCAAGGCCAAACTGCCTGTTATTCCAGGTATTTGCATTCCAGTCCCTTATGAAAGGGACTTTTTTTTTTTTTGGTGTTAGTTCTAGAAGGTCTTGTAGGTCTTCAGAGAACCATTCAACTTCAGCTTCTTTGGCATTAGTGCTTCACAAGTGACGGCAACGTCGGCTAGCTCACACTAAGCCCTGGCTACGTGATAGACGCCGTGCCACACTCTCCACACCCACTACCACGTCCCTACCCAGCATTTACTAGGAATATCTGAGTAGCAGGAGGACAACTGGAACCAGAGGTCAAGTTGAGAAAGACGCCTGACCTGAGACCAAAAGGATGTAAAGCAGCCAGCCACACAGAAGACACAAGCGAGGGCTTTCCAGGCAAATGAAGCCACGGCTAAAAAGCTCTAAAGAGCTGCAAGGCAGGAGTAGACCTGAAGTGCAGGATGAAGTCGGCCTCGTAAACTGAGACACGAAGAGTGTATCTTCTGTGACAATGAACAGGAAGCTCTTAGGCAGCAAACTGACAGTCTGGATTTGTTTATTACTCCAGCTGCTGGTGGCATGTCCACTAGAGATTGGTTAGAAGTGAACGATGATCCAGACATGGGATGCTGGTGGCTGGCCTAGAGCAGCAGCAGGTCAAGGGAGGAAAAGAAGGGCAGATATTCCAGATCCATGCTCAGAGTCAAACTAACACAACGGCTGGAAGGCAGGAAATATGGAAGGCAGAAAAGAAGCAGGTGACTAAGAAGATAAAGGGATCTGGGTGTAGGCAAAACTTCAGTACATGGTGACATTTTTTACAGTGGATAACATTAGATTAGAGGTTGGAGAAATCAAACTGACACAGCAACTTACGAGGAAGAGGGAAGTGTACACACAAGGGATGGTGAGGTACACACAGGGGATGAGGAGGTACACAGACAGTACTTTTGGAAACATACATGTGACCAGCAGTTAATGACATCTTTTCATTGCACAGGCTTCTGCACTGTTTCAATGTTAAGAAGTTGAGGTAATGTACCACTTTTTTCAATTAAAAACTATCCTTTTCAGCTCCAGAGATATAACTGACAAAAAATGTAAGATACTTAAAAAGTAGAATTTGATACACATAGACACAATGAAAAGATAACCACTATCCGCTCATTAACACATCTGCCACCCCACTTATTTACACCCCTCTTGGGGGTGGGGAGAAATTTAAATTCTACTTTCCAGAAAACCTCATACAATACTGTTGCCAACTACAGTCAGCACCCTCTGATCTCTCCTCTTGTAACTGGAAGCTTAGGCCCTTTCACCAGCCTCTCTCCATGCCCCCCACTTCTAGCAGCCCGTCTTCTGCTCCGTCTCTAGGAGTTCCATTCAAACCCACACATCAGTGAGATTACGCAGCATTTCTCCCGTGTCTGGCTTATTTCACTCAGCATAGTGCCCTCTGGGTTCATCCATGTTGCTGCAAATGGCAGGATTTCCTTCTCTTTAAAGGCTGAATAATATTTCCCTGAATGCACATACCAGACCACACCTTCCAGATCAGCTTCAGTGACAGGCCCTCAGGTTGTTTCCATAAGGCTGCAATGAATGTAGTACAGGCATCTCCTCAAGATGATGACTTCCTCTGGATTACATGGTAATTGTATTTTGAATTTCTTGAGGAACCTCCATACTCTTTTGCATAGTGTCCGTACTAGTTTACATTCGCACCAACAGTGCACAGGGATTCTTTTCTCCATATCCTCGCCAGGGATAGCACTAGCTATCATTTGTCTTTTTGTTAACAGCCATTCTGACAGGTGTGAGATGACACCTAACTGTGATTTTGATTTGCACTTCCCTGATAATTAGTGATGCTGAGTACCTTTTCATACACCAGGAAAATGGTAGAGGAGTTAACACCTGGGAGTGAGCATGACCTTCTCCCCCTCCCTGTGGGCACCTTTCCATCATCCATCCTCCTAGGCTCTCATAGGATTCTTATTGCGTAAAGGGACCCTGCCTTTTCTTTCTTTCAAGATTAATTTCAAAAATAATAAAATCATTTAAAATATGATTACAATTACTAACAAGTTACAGCTAAGAAGAATTTTAACAGGGAAATCACCCTGTGGAATACTACCAGGTGGTAAAATTAAGTATGTGGAACTAACCTAAAAGCACACCACTCTAACCTGATGTACAGCTATCAACACACTTTCTTGTTTTTATGCATTGCAAATATAAGGATTTCTAGAATGCTTGGGTCAGAGGTTTCGTTTTTTAAGAAAATAAGCTCAAAAAGAGGAACTTAGAGATGCAGACAAAGGAATATGTCAAAGCAAGACTGGATCACAATTAAATGGGCCCAAATAAAGAATAGGGAAAAGGTTCTTTAAAGTAAGAAAAGGGTTTTTCCCCAAGTTAAAAAATAAAAATCTACCTGAACAAAACACCAGCAAATTCTCCCAATTATTACTTATTCCATCATTAAGCCAAAATTTGAATGGTTCTATGGAATTGTTAGGGGAAGCACACTGACTGAAACCGCCCACCCTGGCCAGGCACCATAGTAACCATGTGCATGAGTTGTTTTATGACAGGAGATTCTGATAAGGAATACGGAACTAATAAGCCACCACCAACTGGAAGAGTTCGGGAAAGGTCAAAAGGAGACACCACGTCCACTTCCCAGAATCCCTCTTGCTAGCATCCATCTTGGCTGCATGATGCGTGCGCCACCAGGAAAGACTCTGAATTAGAATGATTGGCCAAAGACCACCTGGAAACTAACCCCATCACCATAAAACCCGAGACTGCGAGTCACACAGCAGAGCAGTTCTCCTGGGTTCCCTTACTCTACTGCTCTCCACCCGGGTGCCCTTTCCCAATAAAATCTCTTCCTTTGTCAGCACATATGTCTCCTCGGACAATTCTTTTCTGAGTGTTAGACAAGAGCCCAGTTTCAGGCCCTGGAAGGGGTCCCCATTCCTGCACCAGAATCATTTCCTGGTAATTCTTAAACACATTATTTATAATTTCTATTAAGAAAATTCACATATGAAATATGATTATCCTATGCAAAGAATAGTAATAGGTAAATATCCTACAATGTTAAGACTTCCCATATAAACTTACAATTCAATCACTGCAGTGCTGGCCCAGGAACAGACCCTCGGATAATGGAAGAGACGTGTATGAACCTAACAGCATTTCAAATAACAGAAAAAAGATTAATCAGTAATGATTCTGGCATAACTGGCTCATTTTCTGGAAAACAGTGGATTGCAATTTAACACTACACACTTGATTTAAATAATAAAAGCTAACAATATCAAATAGCTCAACTGGAATTCCATCACCTCCACTAGCTTTGTTCGTAGTGATGCTTTCTAAGGCCCACTTGACTTCACATTCCAGGATGTCTGGCTCTAGGTGAGTGATCACATCATCGTGATTATCTTGGTCGTGAAGATCTTTTTTTGTACAGTTCTTCCGTGTATTCTTGCCACCTCTTCTTAATATCTTCTGCTTCTGTTAGGTCCATACCATTTCTGTCCTTTATCGAGCCCATCTTGGCATGAAATGTTCCCTTGGTATCTCTAATTTTCTTGAAGAGATCTCTAGTCTTTCCCATTCTGTTCTTTTCCTCTATTTCTTTGCATTGATCGCTGAAGAAGGCTTTCTTATCTCTTCTTGCTATTCTTTGGAACTCTGCATTCAGATGCTTATATCTTTCCTTTTCTCCTTTGTTTTTCACCTCTCTTCTTTTCACAGCTATTTGTAAGGCCTCCCCAGATAGCCATTTTGCTTTTTTGCATTTTTTTCCCCTTGGGGATGGTCTTGATCCCTGTCTCCTGTACAATGTCAGAACCTCATTCATCAGGCACTCTATCTATCAGATCTAGTCCCTTAAATCTATTTCTCACTTCACTGTATAATCATACGGGATTTGACTTAGGTCATACCTGAATGGTCTAGCGGTTTTCCATTAGTCTAAATTTGGTAATATGGAGTTCATGATCTGGGCCACAGTCAGCTCCCGGTCTTGTTTTTCTTGACTGTATAGAGCTTCTCCATCTTTGCCTGCAAAGAATATAATCAGTCTGATTTTGGTGTTGACCATCTGGTGATGTCCATGTGTAGAGTCTTCTCTTGCGTTTTGGAAGAGGGTGTTTGCTATGACCAGTGCATTTTTCTTGGCAAAACTCTATTAGTCTTTGCCCTGCTTCATTCCACATTCCAAGGCCAAATTTGCCTGTTACTCCAGGTGTTTCTTGACTTCCTACTTTTGCATTCCAGTCCCCTATAGTGAAAAGGACATCTTTTTGGGGTGTTAGTTCTAAAAGGTCTTGTAGGTCTTCATAGCACCGTTCAACTTCAGCTTCTTCAGCGTTACTGGCTATGGCATAGACTTGGATTACTGTGATATTGAATGGTTTGCCTTGGAAATGAACAGAGATCACACTGTCGTTTTTGAGATTGCATCCAAGTACTGCATTTTGGACTCTTGTTGACCATGATGGCTACTCCATTTCTTCTGAGGGATTCCTGCCTTCAGTAGTAGATATAATGGTCATCTGAGTTAAATTCACCATTCCAGTCCGTTTTAGTTCACTAATTCCTAGAATGTTGACATTCACTCTTGCCGTCTCTTGTTTCACCACTTCCAATTTGCCTTGATTCAATTCCAGTTGAGCTATTTCAAATTCTGAAAGATGATGCTGTGATAGTGCTGCACTCAATATGCCAGCAAATTTGGAAAACTCAGCAGTGGCCACAGGACTGGAAAAGGTCAGTTTTCATTCCAATCCCAAAGAAAGGCAATGCCAAAGAATACTCAAACTACTGCACAATTGCACTCATCTCACATGCTAGTCAAGTAATGCTCAAAATTCTCCAAGCCAGGCTTCAGCAATACACGAACCGTGAACTTCCTGATGTTCAAGCTGGTTTTAGAAAAGGCAGAGGAACCAGAGATCAAATTGCCAACATCCGCTGGATCATGGAAAAAGCAAGAGAGTTCCAGAAAAACATCTATTTCTGCTTTATTGACTATGCCAAAGCCTTTGACTGTGTGGATCACAGCAAACTGTGGAAAATTCTTCAAGAGATGGGAATACCAGACCACCTTACCTGCCTCCTGAGAAATCTGTATGCAGGTCAGGAAGCAACAGTTAGAACTGGACATGGAACAACAGACTAGTTCCAAATAGGAAAAGGAGTACGTCAAGGCTGAATATTGTCACCCTGCTTATTTAACTTATATGCAGAGTACATCATGAGAAACTCTGGACTGGAAGAAACACAAGGTGGAATCATGATAGCCGGGAGAAATATCAATAACCTCAGATGTGCAGATGATACCACCCTTATGGCAGAAAGTGAAGAGGAATTAAAAAGCCTCTTGATGAAAGTAAAAGGGGAGAGTGAAAAAGTTGGCTTAAAGCTCAACATTCAGAAAACGAAGATCATGGCATCTGGTCCCATCACTTCATGGGAAATAGATGGGGAAACAGTGGAAACCGTATCAGACTTTATTTTGCGGGGGGGTGGGCTCCAAAATCACTGCCAATGGTGACTGCAGCCATGAAATTAAAAGATGCTTACTCCTTGGAAGAAAAGTTATGACCAACCTAGATAGCATATTCAAAAGCAGAGACATTACTTTGCCAACTAAGGGCCGTCTAGTCAAGGCTATGGTTTTTCCAGTAGTCATGTATGGATATGAGAGCTGAACTGTGAAGAAGGCTGAGTGCCGAAGAATTGATGCTTTTGAACTGTGGTGTTGGAGAAGACTCTTGAGAGTCCCTTGGACTGCAAGGAGATCCAACCAGTCCATTCTGAAGGAGATCAGCCCTGGGATTTCTTTGGAAGGACTGACGCTAAAGCTAAAACTCCAGTACTTTGGCCACCTCATGCGAAGAGTTGACTCATTGGAAAAGACTCTGATGCTGGGAGGCATTGGGGGCAGGAGGAGGAGGGGACGACCCAGGATGAGATGGCTGGATGGCATCACGGACTCGATGGACGTGAGTCTGAGTGAACGCCAGGAGTTGATAATGGACAGGGAGGCCTGGCGTGCTGCGATTCATGGGGTCGCAAAGAGTTGGACACGACTGAACAACTGAACTGAACAACATCAAAACACGGTCTTTCTATCCAGAAGAAAATTAAAACGGCCCAACGTGACCCGTAAGTAGAGTGTAGTAAAGACCAATATCCAGTAAGTAAAACACTATGCCAGAGCACAAGTGGCCTCTGGTACAGATGGAGCACGTTAAACCCAATCTGCCACGGCATAAAAGAAGAAACGGCAACAAAGAACTGCTGCCACTCGTCACAAGTTCCAAAGGAAAAAAAAAAAAGAGTAGTTCCATTTTTGCCTAGCAAAGTGGCCAAAACAGCAGGGTCATATAGTGATAGTTTATTCCACACTTCTGAAACAAGAAAATGGTACTTTTGTGAACAAAAATTATTAAAATGAATATTGAGACAGTTTTCATTACTGTACTAAAAAGAACACTGGAAGCATTATTGAAAAAGCTGGGGTTTAGCACCCATAGTGCAGTAATTAACAAGTTCAGTTCTGTGACTGTAAAGTCACTTTTGTCTAATTTAAAACTCTGGGTTACAGTCTGAGACCACATCATCGAACTCATCACTCTTCTTTTCAGAACGTTCATAAGAAAACATAAAGACATTAACTTAAGCGATGTTTTAGAGAAGTATACCTCCTCGTGTGGTCTATGGACCTGAACTTCTCGAGGGCACTTACTAAAAAACAACAAACATAAGACTCTTTCCAAACTAGAGTCGGGGTGGGGGTGGTGTCATGGAGTAAGACATAGGTAAATTATTAAACCTCTAGGGAGGCAACACTTTTTTAAAAAGGTTTCATCACATTTGAATATATAATGTTACTCTATACAAACAGGGATGTGTGTGTGTGCGCGCTCAACTGTGTCCAACTCTTTGCGACCTCATGGACCCTAGCCCATAAAGTTCCTCTGTCCATGGGATTTTCCAGGCAAGAATGCTGGAGTGGGTTGCCATGTCCTTCTCCATATAAATAAGAGTAAATGGTTTTTTAAAAGCCTACCACAGCACAAAAGTCATTTCATAAACTAGAATAAAACTATGTGGTTCATGTATTAAAATGATCATCTAAGCACATCCATGCCTTCTACCATATTCCTGCCTTTAGAAAGGTCTAATTCATCCAGCAGCATACAAGACCTCCAACAGCCAGCCAGCTCTGCCGCCCCAGCACACATCACCTGCCATGTTATCAGACCCGACAGCCCTGAGTGATCACAGAGAGAGAAACACGGTCACCTGGAGATACACTGCACCACCTTCTTGCACAACAACTTACCAAACAAATGTTCCACACAAGACAGGTTAAGTCTCCAAAGACTGTATACACATCATGGTGAGCACCTCAGTTTTGCAGCAGTGGCCCAGGAAGACTAGCTAAAGTGCATAAAAATCTACCTGGCTCAATCCAGCCCTGGGAATGAATGAGGGATTGATAGAAGCTATAGCCAGTCTCGGCTTCTCTGCCCCAGACTGGCGGAGCCGGGTAGGATTTCATTCCTAGTAAATCTTTTGAGAGACAACGGAAATAAAAAACTGTTTTCTGACAACTCTTTGCTCTGCACCGTTCCCTTCCACTGCTCCCCAAGGAGACTGTATTCTGTACCGGATCAGGCTACTGCTGCTGTTTCGTCTCTGTTTGACTCTTCTGTGACCCCCCCCAGACCGTAGTCCACCAGGCTCCTCTGTCCATGCGATTTCCCAGGCAAGAATACCTGAGCAGGTTGCCATTACCTTCGCTGGAGGATCTTTCCTCACCCAGAGGTGGAGCCCCCTGTCTCCTGAACTGGCAGGCAGATTCTGTACCTCTGGGCCACCTGGGAAGCCCACCAGATCAGGTTCCATATCCAATAATCAAGAGGCCCAAGGAGTCAACAAGCAGACCCAGCGTGAACGGGGCCGGGACAGCACAGGACAGATCTGGATTCAACTCAGTTACTAGAGGTATGACCTCGAGAATCATCACTTCTGAGGCTTTTCAGTTTTGTGCCATAAAACAAAGAAAGAGTTCGATTTTTCAGTCACCGGGGCAAATGGGACAAATAACCAGAAACGTAACTTAAAGCACGTGTACCTGAGGACATCAAGTTCAGGTGCAAGGAAGCCCTTTGATAAATCATTAGGATTGCAATGCCTGAGCAATGGTGTTTGTTTATACTTTTTACAAAATGCTGTAAATGACTGTGTACGTACATGCATACATACGAAAACAGTTTATATAAACTCAAAAGGCAATCATACTATTCATTCTAGGTGTTTCATAAATGCGATCTTTTTTCCTCCTTGTTTATCTTCTACCTCAGTAATACTTCATCCTTCTTGCTTTTCTTAATGCACATAAAGTCACATATATGGTTGATACAAATATGAACGCAGATTACACAAAAGCATATGACGGGTGGCTTTTTCTTAACTGATGAACATCACCCATACTTCTCCACACACTGCCTTCCTCTCGATCTTGTACACATTCCTCCACATTGACAGGTAGAGTTCCAACTCATTCTTTGAAAGGCTACCTAACAGACCATGATATAACATGTTCTGTTCATTCACTATGCTACAGATGGACTTTTTGTTCATTTTGGTTTCCATTTTTTGCTACTTATAACCATGTCACACTTCACTTTCTTGTTCATAAGGCCTTGCTATTGTTTTCCAATATGGGCTAAAATCCCGGCAGTGCTAACAGAACGAAAGAGTTTGCTCTAAGATCAGGAACAAGGCAAGGATGCCCACTTCAAGCACTGCTATTCAACACATACTGGACATTTTACAAAGAGCAATGAGACAAGAAATAGAAACAAATGCCACCCAATCAGAAAGAAGTTAGTAAAATTATCTGTTCACAGATTATATCATCTCATATGTAGAAAACCCTAAAGGTAATAATAAAAAACTGTTAGAATTAACAAACGAATTCAGAAAAGTCACAGGATACAAACTCAACACATAAAACTCAGCTGCATTTCTATATACATGAAAACATTTTTTTAATACAAAAATGATTCCACTTACATGAGCATCAAAACAGAAATACTTAGGAATTAATCAAGGAGGTGTAAGATTTGTATTGATCCAATAAAAACTACAGAACATTGTGAATGAAGTTAAGGCATAAATAAATGGAAACACATCCCATGTTCACTAATTAAAGGACTTAATGTTATGAAGATGTCAATACTACCATACATTTAATGTAATCGCTATCAAAACCTCAGATGTCTTTTGCAGAAACATCATAAAATTTACATGGAATCTCAAGGGGACCCAAATAGCCAAAGCAATCTTGAAAAGGAACGTAAGTGGAGCACTCTCACGTCTTCAATACAAAACTTACTACAATGCTACAGTAACCAAAACATATACGCCAATGGAATAGAGTGCCCAGAAATAAAATGTCTGCACATAGGGTCAAATGACCTTGACAAGAACAGTCTTTCCAACAACTAGTGATGGGGAAACTGGATAGTCATGTTGAAAAAAAAAAAAAACTAAATGAGAGAAGTTAGACCTTCACCGATGCGTCTGTGAGGCCTCACTGAACAGGCAGGTCACAGGCTGGGCAAAACGGACCCAGTGTGTAACATCACACACACAAAAGTTCATTCAAAATGGATCAAAAATCTAAATGTGAGACCTAAAACTATAAAACTCTTAGGAGAGAACATGGGGCAAAATATTCATGAATTTGAACTTGGCAGTGATTTCCTGGATATCACAGGCAGCAAAAGTAGACTTCCCCAAAAGTTACAAATTTTGTACATCAAAAGACATCAACAGCGTAAATAGGCAACTTACAAAATGGAATATTTGTAAATCATACATTCACTACAGGATTAATATCCACAATACACAGAGAATTCATAAAACAACAACAACAAAAAATCAACAATAAAATTAAAAGATAGGCAGGGCTTTCCTGGTGGGTGAGTGGTAAAGAATATGCCTGCCAATGCAAGAGACAGGGGTTAGATCCCTGGTCCATGAAGATCCCACATGCCTTGGAGCAACTGAGTCCCTGAAGCACAACTACTGAGCCTGTACTCCTGAGCTGGGGGGCTGCCAACTACTGATCCCAAGTGCTACAACACTGAAGCCCACACGCCCTGCAGCCCGTGCTCGGCAAGAAAAGAAGCCCCCGCCACAAAAAGCGTGTGCACCGCAACTAGGGAAATGCCCACGCGGCAACAAAGACCCAGCACAGACAAAGAGAAATAATAAATACTGATTTTTAAAAAAGAACGGGCAAAGGACTTGAATCGATATTTCTCCAAAGATACAAATGGCCGATAGGCACATGACAAAATCCTCACTATCACTTATCATCAGGGGAGAAAAATCAAAACTGCAGTGCGGCATCACTTCACATCCATCGGGATGGCTACAACGGGGAAAAAGTGTTAGCAAGAATGTAGAGAAGTTAAAGCCCTTTGTACACTACTGGTGAGAATGTAAAATGGAACGACCACCATGCAAAGGTGGGTCCTCACAAATTAAAAATGAACCGTATGTTTAGTACTTTCACATCTGGGGTTATACCCCAAAGAATTGAAAGCAGGGTCTCAAAGAGATATTGGGTGCACCTGTTAACAACAGTATAGTTCACAATAGCTAAAATGTGGAAGCAAATCTAGTGTCCATTGATAGATGGACTGATTTTTTAAAATGTGGTTTAGGGACTTTCCTGGTGGTCTAGTGGTTAAGACTCTATGTTTACACTGCAGGGGAGCAGAGTGCCATCCTTGGCAGGGGAACTGGGATCTTGCATGCTGCATGGACACCAAAATAAAAACAGAAAAGTCTAGAGATACAATGGAATATTATTCAGCCTTAAAGGACAAAGATATGACATATTCTACAACATGGATGAACCCTGTGGGCATTATGCTAAGTGAAATAAGCCCACCACAAAAAGATTTCACTTATATGAGGTACTTAGAACAGTCAAAATCAGAGACACATAAAGAGAATAGTGGTTACCCAGGGCTGGGGGAGGGGGAATGGGGACTAAGTGAACAGGTATAAGGGTTTCAATTTCATAAGAAGAAAAGTTTTGGGGATGGACGGTGGCAACAGGTGCATGTTATGAATGTACTTAATACCAATACACTGTAACCCTTTATAAGTGGTTAGAATGATACACTTTCATGTTATGTATATTTTATGACAATTTTAAAAACTAAAAGAAAAAAAAGAGAAAGCCACAATGAACTACCACAAACTTCCCAACCCCCAAATTCAACGAGTAACCACTCTGGGACAGAGAGAGTGTTTGTGTGTCTATGTTCTAATTTTACTAGAATGTCAGATTATTTTCCAAAAAGGCAGTATCAATACCATTTCCCAACAGCAATGTACTTTTCTCTTCCAGTAAGATTTTTGTTGTTATTTGGTTGTTAACTCGTGTCCAACTCTTTGTGACCTCATGGACTGCAGCACACCAGGCTCTTCTGTCCTCCACCATCTCCCAGAGTCTGCTCAAACTCATATCCATTGAATCAGTGATGCTATCTAACATCTCATCTTCTACTGCCCCCTTCTCCTCCTGCCCTCAATCTTTTCCAGCATCAGGGTCTTTCTTTTCCAATGAGTCGGCTCTTCGCATCAGGGGACCAAAGTATTGGAGCTTCAGCATCAGTCTTCCCAAAGAATATTTAGGGTTGACTTCCTTTTGGATTGACTGGTTTGATCTCACAGCTGTCCAAGAGACTCTCAAGAGTCTATTCTAGCATCACAATTCAAAAACATCAATTCTTTGGTGCTCAGCCTTCTTTATGGTCCAAGGCTCACATCCACACGTGACTTCTGGAAAAACCATAGCTTTGACCAGACAGAACTTGCAAAGTGATGTTGCTTCTTGACCCACATACAAGTTTCTCAGGAGACCAGTCAGGTGGTCTGGCATTCCCATGTCTTTAAGAATTTTCCATAGTTTGTTATGATCCACATAGTCAAAGGCTTTAGTGTAATCAATGAAACAGATGTTTTTCTGGAACTCCTTTGCTTTCTCCATGATCCAACGAAAGTCAGCGATTTGATCTCTGGTTCCAGTCCTGTGGCCACTGCTGAGTTTTCCAAATCTGTATACTGAGTGCTGCACCTTAACAGCATTATCTTTTGGGATTTTAAATAGCTCACCTGGAATTCTACCAACTCTACTAGCTTTGTTTGTAGTAATGCCTCCTAAGGCCCACTTTCAAACTGCAGGATGTCTGGCTCTAGGTGAGTAACCACACCACTGCAGTTATTTGGGGGCTCTAAGACCTTTTTTGTCGTTCTTCTCTGTATACTTGCCACCTCTTCTTAATCTCTTCTACTTCTGCCAGGTCCTTACCGTTTCTGTCCTTTATCACGCCCATTCCTGCATGAAATGTTTCCTTGATCTCTAGCCTTTCCCATTCTATTGTTTTCCTCTATTTTTTTGCACTGATCATTTAAGGCCTTCTTATCTCGCCTTGCTATTTCCTACCTGTATAATTTCAGCCGGTCAGAACGGCATCTTTTCAGGTATTTCCTGGCCATTTATACTTGTTCTTCTGTGACTTACTTCTTCATGTCTCGTGCCCATTGTTCCACTGGGATACTGACTCTTTATAGTCACCTAGTTTGCCAATATTTTGTTCTTAAATTTCTTGTATGTCCATTGACTTAATGATATCTTTTGTTACACGACTTTTTTAAACTTCTATGACCTAATGTTTGTCTTTTACATGCTAGAGAACAGGGGCCATCAAACTACAGTCTGCCACTTACTACCATTAAGAAATACAAAATTTTATTGAAACACAGCCTTGCCCAAGGTCCTATTATGCAACAGACAGTGTCTGGCCCTTTACAAAAAAAAAAAAGTCACCAATGGGTGCTATAAAATGTCAAGAAAATGGAGTGCCTGGTATGTCTCCTTTCCTGTCCACCTCCAGAAGAACTGAAGCTCCAAAGGACTTTTATTTGTTTTATTCATTGACATACTGCATAAAACAGTATATGGCAAACAGTACCTATGAAACTTTCAGAATGAATGCAAGGTCCTCGAGCTTTCATATTCTTATTTAGAAATGTAACCAAATATTATGAAATTTTAATAGTACTGCAATAAAAGAAAAATCCCAGAATTCCCTGGCAGCTCAGTGGTTGAGACGCCACGCTTTCACTGTGCAGGGGGCATGGGTTCCATTCCTGGTCGGAGAACTGGGATCCCGCTTGTCATGCAGCATGGCCAAAAAAAATTGTTAGAGGAAAAATTCTTTTTATTAGCAACATGTGATTTTATTAAGTTTCATTGTTAAAAAAAAAAAAATCAGTGAGAATCAGTACACCACAGTTTTATAGCTGAGAAGTATCCCAATAGTAAGGTCACCCCATATGGGAAACATCTGGGGTTCACTATGATGTCTTTAAAAAAAAAAAATCAATAAATTGTTTTAGAGATTCTTTACATACAGGCATCAACACAGAGTACTCAAGACACTTACTGCTTATAAGTTATTCTTCAGTTAACAAATCTGATCAAGGTGTCTAAGCATTTTCACCTTAAAGAATCTGATGAGGAGGAGGAACACGCCCCACCGAACTTGATAACCAGCAACACATACAGCTTTAGGTTCTGGGCTCAGCTTATCTACAATAAACACAAGACAACAGGCTCATTTTAGAACTCAAACCATAGGAGACACATGTCATCTGGTGCTTTTTCCTCGTTATTTTGCTTCCAAGCATAACTTTACAGTGCATTGTGAGACTACTATGTGTTTTATTCAACTTCACTTCAGTCGCTCAGTCGGGTAGGACTCTTTGCAACCCCATGAATCGCAGCACGCCAGGCCTCCCTGTCCATCACCAACCCCTGGAGTTCACTCAGACTCACATCCATGGAGTCCGTGATGCCATCCAGCCATCTCATCCTGGGTCGTCCCCTTCTCCTCCTGCCCCCAATCCCTTCCAGCATCAGAGTCTTTTCCAATGAGTCAATCCTTCGCATGAGGTGGCCAAAGTACTGGAGTTTCAGCTTTAGCATCAGTCCTTCCAAAGAACACCCAGGGCTGATCTCCTTCAGAATGGACTGGTTGGATCTCCTTGCAGTCCAAGGGACTCTCAAGAGTCTTCTCCAACACCACGGTTCTAAAGCATCAATTCTTTGGCGCTCAGCCTTCTTCACAGTCCAGCTCACAGCCATACATGACCACAGGAAAAACCATAGCCTTGACTAGACGGACCTTAGTCGGCAAAGTAATGTCTCTGCTTTTGAATATGCTATCTAGGTTGGTCATAACTTTCCTTCCAAGGAGTAAGCATCTTTTAATTTCATGGCTGCAGTCACAATCTATAGTGATTTTGGAGCCCTCCCCCAAAATAAAGTCTGACACTGTTTCCACTGTTTCCCCATCTATTTCCCATGAAGTGATGGGACCAGAGGCCAGGATCTTCATTTTTTGAATGTTGAGCTTTAAGCCAATTTTTTCACTCTCCTCTTTCATTTTCATCAAGAGGCTTTTTAGTTCCTCTTCACTTTCTGCCATAAGGGTGGTGTCATCTGCATATCTGAGGTTATTGATATTTCTCCTGGCAATGTTGATTCCAGCTTGTGCTTCTTCCAGCCCAGCGTTTCTCATGATGTACTCTGCATATAAGTTAAATAAGCAGGGTGACAGTATACAGCCTTGACATTCTCCTTTTCCTATTTGGAACTAGTCTGTTGTTCCATGTCCAGTTCTAACTGTTGCTTCCTGACCTGCATATTCAACTTAGTAAAGGAACAAAAACTAAGCCCAAAATATAATGTATAATCCTTTCAATCTTTGTCTTTATGTCAAAGTCTTCTTAGTAAAATACTGGAGGGAAATACTCCAAGATCACAGAAAAAAATCCTTATAACCCTTGTAACATTACAGTCTTAACTTCTCTTACCCCACAAAATAAACACTGTCCTTTTAAACTATTAAATTACACTGAACAGCATCTATGTTTCATTGCTATGGTCAATGAAGATGGGTTAATGCTCTCACCACATATAAGTACAACCTTCCTTCTACTTTGTTAGACACTTTGGACACATTGCATAACCCCTAGTAACAAGCAGTAATACTCTTGCACTTTCAAGGTTGACAAGTTTTAAAAGCTTTTTTAACCCTATTTCTACTGATAGTGAACAGTGTGACGTCAGGAAAAAAGACACCTGGGTATCTTATACCTAAGAATAAAAGCAGGAACTCCCCTTACTAAATAAATCTATCTATAATAACCTACCACTAAGAAAAAGGTAAGATCATAAAGAAGAAAGAACAGAAAATGGACAAGGAATAACAAAGAAAGAAAGAAGAAAAATCTGTCTTCAGGTTCTCAGTGACTGGGGTGGGGGGAAGAAAAGTACCGAAAGAAGACTCTCACGATGCCATATATATCCAGAAAAGTGTGTATACAGGGTGATTACAGTTCCAAGAAGCTGGAATTTGAACTGAGACTGAGGCAGTGGCACGCAGATGAAAGGAGGCCCCTTTAACACTTGCTCCTGGAGGCCAGCAACGCTCAGCAGTTGGCTGGAGACTAAGCCGGCCCGTCCTGTGGAGATACAACAAAGGGACGAAACAAACTCGAGTCCCCAGGGACCCCTCCCGACAACGCGTGAAACAACTTGATAAATGATGGCTCTGTCGGAACGGGCAGGACCGGGGGAGGTGGAGACGTCTGGGAGCAGAGGGGGATGTACCTCATTTAGGAGGCCGAGGGGGAGGGGGAGCCGGAAGGGAGGCAGAGTGGCAGAGAGAAGCAAGACCACCTTATCACACAAGCTAAGAGAACCTGGGATCCACCAGAGAACCTGGGAGCAAACACTCACAGCCCACCCAATGCCCAGAAACTGAAGTCCTCAGAGTACATCGAGAGATCGCACGAGGCACCAGGATTCTAAGGGCAACGTTTTCACCTTCTGTGGCCCATTTTCCAGCCTCAAGGCCAAGCTTAAAAAAGCACTGTACTCCGGTTACTTCATTCATTTGGGGATGACCTGAAATATAAACTCCACCCCAGAAATATAAACCCCACCCCCACCCAGCCTGTGCCTAAAGGCTGCTGATTGGGAACGAAAAAACAGAACACAGAGCCCAAAGTTCAGCTCAAGCCAAAGGAACTAATTAATTACCCTAAAACAGAAGCAGGGGTAGCTCACAAGGGGATCCAACCCTTAAACCCTCCTCCTTCCCTTCCTCTAGAGTGCGTGCAGGACTATGAATACAACCTCTCCTGCCTGATGACTGCCCTGTGTGGAGAAAACTCCGTCAGCCTGAGAAGCAGGCATAGGAGGTACCTCCTTCTGAGAGAAGAGCTGTGGAATTAGCAGTGGTTCAAACACGGGTTTTCAAAATCAGTTACCCAAAGCGTAATTAACTCACTCAAAAGGAACATGGCCTAAGCATCTGATGAAAGGCAATCGAGCACATTTACAAAGATACAACTCAAAGGTAGAGACAAACAGGAAGCACGTAAACAATCTTAACTGACTGAGTCTTTTCAAGTCTCTCCAATGTGTCCTGATGAGCCAGAAACAAGCACTATGAAATACTGCAAGCTGTATCACTCCACCTAAAGCTTATCAAACAGCTTTGACTGTAAGGTAAGGTAAGGTAAAGTCGCTCAGTCGTGTCCGACTCTTTGCGACCCCATGGGCTGTAGCCCACCAGGCTCCTCTGTCCATGGGATTTTCCAGGCAATAGTACTGGAGTGGATTGCCATTTCCTTCTCCAGGGGATCTTCCCAACCTGGGGATCGAACCCGGGTCTCCCACATTGTAGACAGACGCTTAACTGTAACTAAGCATAATTAAAAGTAACAGCAAACTGCATTCCAAGAAAGTGAAATTAGAGGATTTATCTTTGCTATGCCCAGTACCTTCAGAAATTACTGATAACTCATATACGATGGCCCCAAATCTAATTTATTACCATGTATTTCAGAGCATCTGACATACAAGTTCATGCTCAGAGAAACACTGTATAGTCTAAGTGACAGGACAACCAGAGAAAATAACCATTTCAGCAGGTTAAGTTGGGGGATCCTGCTCCCAATAGTTTCATTCTTCTTGGGGTCTTGTAGAAGGCAATCCAGGCAACAGACAGTGAGTCTAATTCAGGCTAAATGTATTTATGATCCATCCAGAATTTCCATTGCATTAAACAAAAATTTGTTCAGCAACCAATCTCACTTGTTAATTCCTCAGAAAACTGCCTTTTTAGGCTCTGTACAGCTCAAAAGGGGCTCCAGGCTTAAGAGAGAAGAGGTGCTGCACCGTGAATCTCACTGTGAGACAAGTGCAGCCGATAGCCCACCAAGCACAGGCCTGCCTTCCAATTCTACCTCACCTTGCAATCTTGCTGCCAATGTCTGAGGCTTGTAAACAGCATTCCTGTGTGGGGGCTGTCCACCCTCATCACATAATTTAAAAAGGTTTATGGGTCAACTGGTCTGTGATACCTAAGAGATTAGAAGCTGGTAGCACGAGGAAATATTTGTTTGGTCAACAGTTTTACTGTTTTGTTTCACTGGTTGCATAACTTTTTTAGAGGTCTGGATCTCTCACCTCTGGAACAATCAGAAGCTCTAACTCTGCCCCCATGGTTCTCTGTGACAAGATTCAGCTGCAGCTGATTCAGCCACAGAGGAGACGTGCACCCTCCAGCTTACCAGCTGGAGCCCAGCCTACCTCATCACTCCATCGGCAAGTCGCCCACCTGGCTCTGTGGGAGTCCCTGCCGTCACACGCCGCTTGGCAACCACAGTAAACAGCGACCCAGGCTGCAGGAGGACAGGCCACTTGGTGCTCCTCTCCAACGTGAGCAGGCCTGGTGATACCAGTCACTCTCCTCTTCAGGGCACCCCACCCAAAGAAGCAATTTTCGCCTCCTTTGAGAAAATATCCCCTCCTTCAAAATGCACACGATCATATGTGAATGTTAACAACAACAATGAAATGACGGGAAGAATGTCTTAATTTTAACTTCTCTGACCAAATCAAGACATGATATGTTACTGACCAAGTTTTAAATACCTTCATCAGTTCTCCACATAAACTTTTGACAAACCCTGGGCATTACACCAACAGCATTCCCATAAAATCTGTCAACTGTTACTGACACAAATTACATATAAAAGTGTTTCTAAGAACTTTTTAGATGTAGCCTTCACATACACCTTGACTAACCAGTGATACCACTCTATCAGTTAACCCTCCCATTTCCCATGATACGTAAGCAAAGAGTAGCAAAGAGGTACCAGGGAAAACACCAGACACTACGTCTGCAGACCTCCCTGGAGCATCTAGGTCAACGGTAAGTCTTTGAAAGCTATAATCAAAAAGACAGATAAAAGCAAGTGTTACTGAGGAAATGGCAAGGATGGAACCCTCACACACTGCTGGTGGAAATGTAAAATGGTGCAGCCACTTGGGAAAAGTCTGGCAGTTCTTCAGGAGAAATGAATACCTACATCCACACAAAGGCTTTTATACATGATGTTCATAATAGCAGCATTATTCACAATGGCCCAAAGTGAAAACAACTCAAATGCCTATCAGCTCATGAATGGATAAACAAAATGTAGTGTATCCAAAGACCAGAACACTCCTTGGCAACAAAGAGGTGAAGTACTAACACCTGTCTAGCACAGAGGCCCCTAAGTAAAAGAAGCCAGTCACAAAAGGCCACATTTTGTACTATTCCATTTACCAGAAATGTCTAGAACTGGCAAACCCAGACACAGGAAGGAGATCAAAAGTTTCTGGAGGATGGAGTGGGAGAAGGGAGTAGAGGATGACTGTCCAGAAGTCGGAAGTTTCTGTTAGAGGTAGTGGAAAATGTTCTAGCATTGATTGTGGTAATGGCTGCACAGCTCTGTGGACACACTAAAACCAATAAATCGCATATTTTAAATGGGCAAATTGTGTGGTTAGTGACTATCTCAATGAACTGTTACCAGAAAGAACCAAGTCTTTGAAAAAATACCAGAAAGTGTAGTCTGTATTTTTTGGTTGTGATTGTGGTTACGGTTGTTTTTTCATTTTAAAGTAATGCTCCAATAATTCAAAATGGAAATACCTTTTTTTAGTGTACTGAATTCAGGTTGAATAGCAGTGTATAAAAGCAAAGTACTGATGGTAGTTATTCAGCATCTATATACAAATCATTTTATGTTGAGGTTCAAAAAGGAATGGACCTCCCTGAGAAATTAACGGATTTAAGCAAAGACTAGGACGTCATGGAGGATGACCTAGACTATCAATTCACTGAGAACAGGAAATGTTTGTGTAATAATCTCAGTGTCAGGCACTATGCCTGCCTGATGCTTCACACATCCACTAGTTGTAATCCTGCCAACAACCCTGCAAGATGGGTGTCACTATCTTCATCTGAAACAGCCAAATAGCCTCAAGACCAGAAGAAACAGTTCAACTCAGTAATCGAAGCTTCAGCTTCCTGATCCATGAAATAACGATGTTTCCTAAATCAGAGCTGTTTTAAGAGCTCTATGAAACAAGGTGTATTAAGAACCCGGCATTATTTGCAGCAACGTGGAAGGACCTAGAGACAACAGTACTAAGTGAAGTACGCCAGGGAGAGAAAGAGAAGCACCACATGACATCACTTATACGTGGCATCTAAAATGCGGGAAAAGTCAACTATGAAACAGAAACAGACTCAAAGACCCAGAGAACAGGCCTGGGGCTGCCAAGGGAGGGGAGTGGGGAAGGGAAGGACTGGGAGGCAGGGATTCGCAGGTGCAAGCTACCGTATATAGGATGGATACACAGCAAGGTCCTAGTGTACGGGGACTAGCCTGTAATCAACATTCAACTGAATAATACTCAATAGCCTGCAGTAAACCACAATGGAAAAGAATATGAGAAAGAATGTATATTTAACAGACATAGTAAATAGTCTCTTTTACCCCGCCTTCAGTGAAAACAGACAAAGCCTTCAGAAAGCTACCAAAAACATGTATAAGTGATGGGGGTTATGATCCTATTCAAAGGTCATCACTACTGTCACTTTCACCAGGGCTTTCTGAGCAACAAACTAGGAAACATGGCATTCACAGACGTTACTGTGTTGACCAAACAAAATAAGTTAATCTGACATACATTTAATGATGTGTGTTACCATAACTGTGCTAAATAATAAATCTAAATGGTGGCAGCGATCGTCCGTAATTATTATGACTTATATAGGAAGAGTGACTGTTTTCAGTAATTGCCATCTTCTGAAAACCACAGAGACACTGCAGCCACACCCACAGAGACAATAAAGCTTGCTGTCATCCTCCTCGCTGCACAGCATGACTAGAGCTCAGGGTAGAACCCTACTTTCCCCAGCATTACAATCTGCTGCGCGGCCCCACTGAGAGAGAGCTGGCAGGAGAGGAGGGGGAATCAATCACTGCCTGAGAGACAAGGGCACTGGGTGTAGCGTGCTGGGGGTTGAGGGGAGAGGGTTAGAGCGTGATGAGCCAGGCAAGGATGAGACAGCTCAGAGAAGCTCTTGGAGAACTGGGGGCAACAGAAGAGCAACAGGTGGAATGATGGCCACAGGCCCCACGGGACGGGGTCATGGGTAGGGCAGCAAAAGGCAGGAGCACGCCAACAGACTCCACGTGCATGTTCACCACGTTGCTAGAGCAGATAGTCATCATCCAGCACCCTACTGTACATCTGCCCAGGTTAACAGGACTCATCTATGAAAGATATACTGCAGCTAAAATAGCCAAAAAAAAAAAAAAGAGTTGCCCAGTAGCTAGTAGTCTGACATAATCTGAAGAGCCAGAGACAATCTCTTAAAAAGTTAGTGTGGGCTTCCCTGGTAGAGAGCCTGCCTGCCAGCACAGGAGACACAGGTTATATCCCTGATCCAGGAAGATCCCACAGGCCATGCAGCAACTAAGCCCTCTCGCCACAACTACTGAGCCTGTGCTCTGGAGCCCGGGAGCGGCAACTACTGAGCCCACACGCTGCAACTACTGAAACTCTTGAAATGAGAACCCCCACTCTCAGCAACTAAAGAAAAAAAAAAAGCCCACGCATCAAAGACGACCCAGCAAAGACAAAAAAAAATAATTTTTTTAAAAAAGAAAGCTAGTTGTTTCAGAAAGCTGGAACAAGAGTCCCCACCCCCAAGCCTACACGTGGAACCAGTAAAGTTAGGGCAGAGGCATAAGGTGCTCAGGAGAGAGGGGATGCACCATGTGCTGCCATGCAGGAGGCCTAAGAATGCATGCAGTTACTGGGACCAGATAAAAGTATGCCCCCCACTAGGCTGGGGGGAAAGGAAAGAATGCATATTGTAGGGGTCTAATGCTCACCCCCTGACTGTGTGGTCCTGGTGTGTGTGTTTTGAGGGGGGTGATATCACTCTAAGGGGCAGGAGGAACTCTTAGGGAAATGCCATCGTTGATACTTTGTTTGGGTGCTGGTTACACAGGTGTATCCAACTGTTGATATGCAACTGTATATTTAATAAAGTGGATTAATTTTTTTTCTTAAGATTGGGAAGTTAAATACATTCTATGTAGATTTCTTCTCAAAATAAGTAAATTCAAAGTTTAGGCCATAAATTCATGTACAGCGGTACAGTGGTAAACTTTGCAATATACAGAAATCCTGGCTACCCAGAAGTTCCACTTCCAAGGAAACTCCAGGAAGCCACAATTTACCTTTCACCCTAAACAGAGACTGTAGCAAAGACACTGATTTAACATTTCCCCCTCACTTTTTGCAAAACTTGACCAGTGAATTAATCTATGATACTTTCACTAACTACAAGTTATTAAGTTGCTACAAAATAATATTCCTTGGAACTAAAAGTAATTATTGCTTCTCCAAGAAATAAGTACTGTCCAGAAAACTTTCAATTTTATAAAGTGAAACTTAATTACCAAAAGGTGACCCAATGTTCGTGGCTGGCCGGTATTTAAATTTATAAATGTGCTCTCTATTTGAATTCATACCACAGAAACTTGCTGAATTTATGTAAGAAAGCCCATCAGAAATTAAGCCTCTTCCTCAAGAAAAAGGATGGGCAAGACACTCACCAAACCTACGTGATGAAGCAATTTTAAAATTCTTAAAAGAAGTTCCTCTGTTGTGAAAGAACGCACCTGACAACTTCAACGTGACATTATATCAGGAGACTTTAAAAAGGCTAGCCCCCTAATCACAACCGTGCGCATCTGACATCACCGGTACTTCATTACCTTAAAAAAAAAAAAAAAAGGCAAAGCACTGTAACAACCTAAGAGTCCGAACTGCAGAAGTAATTAGGCAAACAGTATCCATCCATTCACTGCGTGACTGAGATCGGAATCCAGGCAACTTAGAGCCCAAGCCCTCAACTAACGTCCTCCATTGCCTCACCCACTCTATCATTCAGGGCATTACCGAGGGGAAGATATTTATCAATATTTGACAGCCAAGTAAACCAATACAAAAATCAGTAAGAAATAATAAAGGTATAGAAAAAGAAAACAAGATATACACTCCACTTCTCACAAAGACAAGCAATTCTAAATTCAGTATTAGTAATCATTTTGAAAAGCACTAAATAAATATAAAAATCACTACTCCTTTCTTTGTGTCTCTAACTTACCTTTGACCCTTCAAATATCCTTAGCTGCCTAGGTTCAAATATTTTACATGAAATTCATCACCATTAAAGGGGCTGTGTTCATAGGTATTTCAGTAAACAGGGCACTCAATTCCCTTAGCACTAACTGCTGGCTTCATAATTTCACCATTTCAGCCTCTCCAACACAGAATGGGAATGATCTGGAAACAGTAAAAACAATCCTAAAACGTTTCTTCCCAGACATCATCAGTATACTAGAAAACCGTGGCCTCGGGAGGCAGTGATGAAGCCTCAAATCTCCAGTGAACAAAATTTAAATGGAAGAAGGAAGTTGGCTCTCAGTGGACTACAGATGGATGGATGGATGACTGATAGATTAAAAGCTTGACATTATTTACAGAATAAACCAAACACAGAGATAAAATTAAACTGCTGAAGTCAACATTTTTCATCTCCAAATTCAGACCCACTTATAACACAACCATCATCTCAGGAAGAGGTACTACCAGGCATGTTCCTCCCCACCACCAAGCAGGCTTAGAGCAGAGGCGGGATGACTGCTGGTCCAGTGAGGCCTGGACTGCCACAGCAGACACCTCCCTGTCTTTTGCTCTGTGTGGTGGACATTTCAATGGTAGAATGTAGGGTAACGAAAATGAGCTATGTATAATACAACAGCATGCACGTACGATTTTATTGAAAACACAGTTGATTATCATCATCTTATATTAAGAAATAACCACAAATACAGACAGAGGAATTCTTTAGTACTGCAGAAATGGCTTGTAAAAGAGGATCTACTGAACGGGCTGGTGTGGAGCTGTGCTGCATACTGAAGGGCTGTGAATGCCGGCTGGGAGAAATCTAATGAGTCACAATAAAGTACAAGTTTCTTTTCCCACTGAAATAACTATTAACCTTATATATAAAAATTAATACCATATACTACAAGGTCCTATATATAGCATAGAGAACTATACTCAATATCCTATAAGTTATGATGGAAAAAATTTTTTTTAATTTTGTATAACTGAATCACTGCTGTACAGCACAAACACAGTAAATCAACTATAGTTCAATTTAAAAATTTAAATACAAAAAAAATGTGTACCAGGCAATGTAGATAACCTATATTGAAATCCTGAATGGTCACACTTCTGGGTTTACCTTATTCAAGTCACTTTATTGGTGCTGCTTTCTGGTGGTATCACTAAAGTTACCGCAATCCGCTATTATTACACCTCTGCTACTGACTTGAGGCCAACACAAATTATATGAAATAAAAAGGTCAAAAGACTTTTGAGATAATCACAACTGAATACAGTATATCACTTCCAGACTATATTACATAAAATGGCAAATTTATCAAGAATAGTGAAATATACTCTTATTCAGCTAAGATCTATCACGATTTGTTCATCTTACTAGCAAGCCAAACTGTTCCAATAAATGCACTCTGCCTATCCATAACAAAGTATCCTTACAGTAAAAACCTCTTTGTATGCCTAGTGGTTAGCACACAGATGCTATACCATCGGAACTTTCTGGAAAACAAAGTCCTAGGTTTTCAGATTCTCACTGCACTCTGACGCACTCTACCGCAGGTGACGTTGTCTCCAGGAGTCCCAGGGGCATTTGGCCACATTATCTCATTTCAGCTTCAGCCCAGAAAGTGCACATGCGGCATGCAGTCGCTCAGTCGTGTCCCACTCTCTGCAGCCCCCTGAACGGTAGCCCGCCAGGCTCCTCTGCCCATGGCATTCTCCAGGCAAGAACACTGGAGCGGGTTGCCATGCCCTGCTCCAGGCAATCTTCCCGATCGAGGGACTGAGCGTGGGTCTCGTAAGTCTCCTGCGCTGGCAGGAGGGTTCTTTACTGCTAACTCCACCTGGGAAGCCCCAGATAGTTCCCACGTGGTACTAAAAGGTGATATTAACACGACTTCATGCAAGCACATTTGGAAGAACATGATCTCTCTTTTCCACTATAATGTACAAACATTTGTTTCCCTTCTCTCTAGTTTATAGTAAGAGGGGAGATTTCAGATACTGTACAATAGTTTTGTACCTTGTATCCTCTTTTATGGAATTATTTCTATAGGGGAATTACAATTTTATCTTGAATACCATGAGTTTTACAACACAATGAAATAACTGGAAGAGACCTAGGGCTTAGTGGAATAGGCAGTGTAAAGCACTCCTCTGGAATCATTTAGAAAATGGTATCTGTCTATGGGTACCTCTCTAGAGGAACAATATAAAATATGAAGGAAATTACAAGCCCTGTCATACTGCCTGCGTTCCAGTGAATTATACCCAAAATGCCAGTCCTGTCCCAATTTACATATGGATTATTCTGTAAGTTTCAAGAGTCTTTACTTGAAATGTGTAGCAGGAAAGCAGTTCACCTAATAAGCAGCAGCATATTGAATGAAAACACTGGGCCAAAAAGGCAGGGCAGAATACTGAATGTTCTAAGGGAAGAAAAAGGACACTGAAGTCAGAGACTCGGACGAAATGCCAAGTGCCTGTCAACAGGCACATTTCACTGGCAAGAAGAAAATCGTTTCATCTATCAATTCATGTATTCAAACGCTTAAGGGCCCACTGCTACACACGAAAGGCACCAATACAAATGGCTTCTAAGGGAACTGAGTTACCGCCATACTTTTCCACCATCTAAATAAGAGACAATTTAGTAAGAAGTATTTTAAGAGTTGTGTATAGGCAACTCTTAACTTACAACCACACTTCAGGAATTCATCACTGGTTACAGATTCCTCACACATGTAAGCATGCCCCGAAAGGGAAGATCACCAAGAAGGGCTAAGATGAATGATGGACAGACTTGGCCCCGATGAGCTATGATCCACTCCAACTTCTTACCCCAAGTTTTCTCCCATCCTACAGAGTGAGCAGAAAGATTACATCTGCATCTGCTCAAATTAATCTTTTAGGTACATTCTTTACCAACTAAGGTAATTCACATCAGTAACAATACTTGCAATACACCTCAAAACTTGGTCATCTGAAACCGTCTTCCAGAGACTTGGACTGATTCTAGATTCTGTCTTCCAAGTAAATGTATGTGAAACTTGGACTAGCTTTCAGAACATCTGGAGAGGAGGGTCGGTCTAAAATGTCAGACTGAATACCAAATGGAAAACTGGACCTAAGGTCCTGCAGCAGAGACGGTCCTCTAAGACCAAACACCCACTTTCCTGCTGCCCAGACCAGAGTACCCAAACAGTGTGTGTGTTTGAGGGGTGGAGGCGGGGAGCAAGCCAAGCAATGGTTGGACAGTGAGTGTGACCGAACAGGTCGCCTAACGCCAAGACAGAACAGTGCATTAAGGATCCAATTAGAACAGTTAAAAGCAAAGTCTAAGCATCACTTGAGGTCTTGACCAGTAAATGCCTGGAAAAGGGAACCTTGCAAGGAAGACGCACCCCTCCAGCACCATGAGGACACAGCTTGTTCCTGTTTTCCCCATACTCCAGCTTTCAAGGTCAAAACTATGAACTTGCTTTCTCTGTTCTCCCACAAGAATAACTTTTTGATTCTGATCCCTTTATAGGAGGTTCACAATGATCACAGGTCTCCCTCATCTAAAACTAGCCTATGGGCTCTGCGGGCGATGTGTTTCCAACAAGGTCAAGGAAAGGTCTGTGTGTCCCAAGAGCGGCAGTGGGGCTAAGCCCAGAGTCTCTCCACCTCAGAGCGGTTTTAAAGAGTGTTTCCTGAAGAAAACTGTAAAATGGCTAATCAAAAAAGTCTGACTGCAGTCCATCTTGGAGGACAGAGTGCAGATGTATAAACACTGCAGTACCCACCCCATCGGCAGAAAGGAGGTGGCTGAACCCCAGAGAAAGGCAGCACACCCCAATGGAAACGGCAAGTCATGCGCAAGCTTCTTGAGTGACTTCAAGGGCTCTGCGGGATACAGCAGACTTCCAGATACAACCATCCCAACCTCAGAAACCCTCATTTGTGGTTGGCTGAGCTTCCAGAAAAAAGGGCTTACCGGCTGACCCCACATCACGGGGCAGGGGCTGCGGGACAGAGGGTGTCTTTCTATCTTCCATCAGTTAGATCTGCTGAAGACCGGAGGGCTCTGAAAGGGTCCTCGTGTCCCTTCCCCCAAAGGGAAAACCCAGCAAGTGACACTGCTGCTCTGGGAGCCAAAGGCTCAGGCTCCTCAGCCCTGCAAACGGGCGCCAGGCCCAAGCCCAAGCCTGCTTTAGGCACACACAGCACAGAAGCAGCTGCAGGGCGCAGGGTAGGGCAGGGAACGAAAATGCAAAGCAAAGTCAGAAACAGAGAATGAAGTGTAGCTCTAAGAAAACAACTGGCCGTGGCTGCACTGCCGAGTCCCAACAGTGACAATTCCTGTGGCCTTACTTTGGGGAACCAGACTAGATACACAGAACTTACCCTTTCCCAAAGGTAATTTATTGTAACTCCTAGTTACAATACCTAGTTACAACACCGAAACTGCAGCCACAGCTATTGATCATCATTCATTCAACATGCAAAAAGAAATGAGGTAAATTATTAGAATATCAGCCATGACAAACAAAAACATCACTTACTGATTTCTACAGCAGTACTGAGTATTAACACAGAAAATGTTCATTATATATGACTTTAAAAAGAAATAAAACTATATAATATGTTATAATGGGCTTCCCACGTGGCTCAGTGGTAAAGAATCCGCCTGCCAGCGCAGGAGACACTGGAGGCCTGGGTTTGATTCCTGCATTGCGAAGATTCCCTGGAGTAGAAAATGGTGACCCACTGCAGTGTTCTTGCCTAGAGAATCCCATGGACAGAGGGGCCTGGTGGGCTACAGTCTGTGGGGTCGCCGAGAGTCAGACACAGCTGAGCGCACACACACACATAAAGCAATGTTATAACACCACCACATATTTTGAAAGCATTCAATGTATGTCTGCATGATACAAATAGATCTACACTGGCTCAAAATAATTATAAATAATCATTACACTTTTTTGCCCATTTCAATCCCGTCTCTGCACTGGATATTTCCAGGTCTATCTAACCTGACAATTACTTTCAGCAAAACCCAGCTTTTGCATCGCACATCCACTATATCGCGTTCATCTGCTGAGGGGAGGCCCAGATGGTCTTTCACACCGGACTGGACAGCAGGAAGTGATGGACTCGCTCCAAAGAGCAAAGCCTCCGCCTGTGGCCTTCTGTTAACCCTCCCCGTCTCATCCGCCCCGTTCTCAGTTCCTGTATGTACCCTCTGCATAAGCAAGCAAGCTCTGTCCTCCAAGTGTCTCTTCCCATAAAGCAGGGAGAAACAGCGATACAACACTAAATTAATTCTCAAATAAAGCGATGCTCTTACATTAGCCTCCTAGTCCAAAAACATTAGTCTATGCTTGGTGTTAAAAGCTATAGCAGGTACTCAGAATACATAGCCCCTGATCACAAAGAACTAATAAAACTTACAGAGTCCAACTAATAAAACAGAACTCATAAATATGCAACAGAGAGAAAATTATAAAGTATTTTTAACTGCTAGGCTTGGCTCTCATTTCCAACCCCAACCGAACCCACCACCTTACTGTACAACTCTGGGTAAAGTCCTCATCTGTAAAATGGGAGTTAAACCTAGATGATCTTACCTTCCAGAGTTCTAGAAACAACCAATCAGGGAAGGAAAGATAAATGTGGGCTTCTAGTATGAGTTACGAGTTTACCTATGAGCAGACAACAACTGAGACTAAATACCAAGTGAATATGGCAACGGGAAAAAATCTCCAGTCTTACTACACAAGCAGAGCAATCTGAAAGCAAACGCAAAGAGTATACTCGCCTTCCTCCCATCACAGAAACCCCACACGTGGGTTACTACATCCACAAATCTACTGTCAGGAGAGGAGAGGAGAGGAACCTGTGTGTGCAGCAGCTCTGTATCAGGCACAGTTACGAAGACAAACATGCAGTAGGCACAGTCTCTGATTTGAGGAAGTTTATTCCATTTCATTCATTCAGTAAATATTTACTGAGCACCTACTATGTACACAGACAAAGAACATGTTCCAGGCAAGAGTGAACAGGACAGACAAGATTACTGGTCAAAAAACTCGCAGTCCTGGGTGTACACAAAAAAACGCCAACTGCAGGAAAAGAAAACTGAGGAGAGCAGTATGACAGAGAGCGACAGGCAGGAAGAGAGGCAGCGCCACTCTAAACTGGCTGACTGTGAACAAAAGCGTGTGTAATGAGAATTTGCTGTATTATTCTCTCCACAATACTCACTCGAAATTTTTACAACAAGCCAGACGGACAGGATAATCAGTGCAGGTTTCACATGTGAGATGACACGTGAGCTAAGATTTGAAAACCAGTACAAGGCATGTCTCCCTATGCCCTCCAGAGAGAGGCAACTGCTAGTGCAGAGGCCTCAAGGAGCTGGGATCCTTCATGAGAAAAAAGGGCGCCTGTGCCCACACCAAGAGCCAGGGAGAGGAAGCAACAGGCCAGGGGTGGAAGCAGAGCCTGTGGAGACCCTATTACACAATGGTAAGGAATTCCAAGTTTACTCTAAACCCAAGAAGCAGCCACTGCAGGGTTTTAAGCAGGAATGAAAACATAGGAATATACTTGTTTTTGTTTTTAATTACAAAGCAATACAAGTTAGGTGCTAAATGATTCCAAACACATTTATGTTTAGTAATGGTATGAATTTACCTCCCTAATCACTTCAGCTCCTAACTTCAAGCACATCAGTGTAAGGACATGTAGTTCAGTACCTGGGGAAGTGGCTCAGAAGCATGCCGGGAAGAAAGAATCAGCGAGAAATTAAATTCCGTTACAGACGTTCAAGGGCTTCCCTGGGGGCTCAGCTGGTAAAGAATCCGCCTGAAATGTGGGAGACTTGGGTTCAATCCCTGAGTTGGGAAGATCCCCTGGAGAAGGGAAGGGCTACCCACGCCAGTATTCTGGCCTGGAGAATTCCACGGACTGTATAGTCCATGGGGTCACAAAGAGTCAGACACGACTGAGCGACTTTCACAGACATCCTTAAAAACTCTGAGCAAACAGATTGTCGGCTAGAATTTCAGACTCATGTAAAGCAGAAGAATATTCTGGCTACTGGGCCAGCAGCCGCGTAAATAAAGGGAAAAGGTCATATGAATGATTTCCCCTCATCACTGACAGAAAAGAATGGGGACCCCAGACGTCATGCCCATGCTCCTGACTTCTCATCCTGTTTATTTCTAAAAAACCTTATAAAAAGAATTTAGAATCCACAGAGACATTAAAAAAAGAAAAAGAAAAAGACTCCACACAGACAGAAGCAGATTAGTGGTGGCTAGAGCTGGGGCAGGGAATGGAGAGTTGTCTAAAGAGTGTGAGGTCTCCTTGTGGAGTGACGGATATATCCTGGAATACAGAGAAAAAGCAGTTGGATGACATACTGAATTTACTAAATGCCACTGGATTCTACACTTTAAAGTGGTTAATGGTTAACTTTATGTTATGTGGATTTTCCTTTGAATCTTTTAAAAAGTTGAAAAGAATGAAAAATAAGAGCAGCTGATGGCGAGTATGTACATCACTGGAAGCAGTTTTAGATCCAGGTTCTGATCAAAACTCAAGATAAACTGAACACAGACCGTTCTTAAATTCAGCAGTATTGACATTTCGGCCCAGAGCACTGTTCTGTTTTGGGGACTGTGGATATCTGGCAATTTCCTGGGCTTCTAACCACTGGATACCAGGGGGCCCCCTGTCCCAACTTGTGGCAACTAAAAATGTCTCAAGACTGTCAAAGTCCCTTTGAGGGGCACGGCACCCTGCTGTCAGACAACCACTAATTTTTCTGCATCTGAACTGCCTCCACCACCAGAGGCCCATCACCTTACCCGAGGTCTCTTTCATTTCTGGAATTCTAGTCCCTATTTGGTTCACCACCATCGATCTATAACCTAGTGCAGCCTTCTCTTCCACTAACCTTCCTCTGTGTCTTACAAGGCTGCCTCAAGGATATGAAATAACCAAGGGAATGCTTTAGTGAAAGCTCCTCAAAGAGTAAAACTGGCTGGCCGAAAGAAGTGCTGCTATAGAAGTTCTTCCATTAAGACTCTGAGATCAGTTAATAAAGGAATATTCAAGTCAGAGAACTGGTTTCCAAACCTGTAATTTTGTTTTTATTTAATATGCCTCTTAAATAAGATCGTCTCTTGAAATTAACTGTAACATCTTTTCTCATAGTTTTCAAGGATTTTAGGTTCCTCTGTATTCATACATGAACACCTCAGGAATACTGGGCAATAAAGGGTTAACCTACTAAGTTCTGTGTATGCTCAAAGAATTACAACCAACTTCATTTAATTATTAAGTAGCCAATAAGCTAATCTCTGTGGCTGGTTAGTGCACTAATGAAATAAGGCCTTCCAGCTCAGAGCTGCCATTCTAATCAGGAGACTGTTCTCCTCAGCTAGTAGAAAGAGATGGCAGGATCTAAGGACTCACATTACGAATTTGGGCAAAGAGAAAAGAATCTATGTCATATTTCACTCTTTTTGTGTTTAAAGGTACCCAAGCTCCTGAACTAACATTTAAAGAAAACTCCAGCCAACGATAGCAGACCACACATTCTTTTCAAGTACACATTAAATAACTAGCAAGCCCACGTTATGAACCACAATACAAGTCTCAATCAACTTTAAAGGATGCCAACTTGAGGCAAGAACCTGTGGAGTAGAGGAGGCATGTATCCCCAAAAGGAAATAATAGACAAAAACAACAGACAACCCCACTAGCAAAGACAAACATATCCCCACATACATGCTGGCTACTGGTTGCTTCTTTTAGTGAGCTGCTTCTCTACATGTTCTTGACTTTCTCAACTATTACATTTGCTCTTACTGTTATAATGTCTTATATATTAAGAACATGTACATGTTTTCATATTTACTGTACATCTTTTTTCTTCACAGTTTAATTTTGCATTAAAATTATGAATATGAGAAGTTAAAAAAAAAGATGCCAACTCTACTTGTCTGACCAAAATAGAATTAAGTTAGAAATCAATAATAGAAAACTATTCCCAAGTATTTGAAACTAAATTAACATACTTCTAAATAACTTTAGGAAAACAATAAAAATAAAAGGGTGATAAGCCTGAATGCGTTTTCCTCAGATGAAGAACAAGACAAGGATGACTGCTCTGGTTGCTTCTATTTGACGTTTTATGGGAAGTTCTAGACAGAGCAATAAGGCAAGAAAAATAGAAGGTACCCAGATCAGAAACAAGCAGAACTGTCTTATTTACAGACATCATCACATCATTTATGTTGAAAACCCAATGGAATCTACAAAAATATTGCTAAAAAAGTGAATTTAGGATAATTACAGGATATAAGATCAATATATAAAACTCAACTGCATGTCTATAAACTAGCAAAAAACAACTGGAATCTTTTTAAAATGTACAACAGCATGGACTGCCCTGGCAGTCCAGTGGTTAAGACTCCACACTTCATTACAGGGGTGCACTGTGGAACCCTGGTTGGGGAACTAAGATCCCACATGCTGTGAAGCACAGTAAAAAAACAATTTTTTAAATGATTAAAAATTTTAAAAACGTACAACAGCATAGAAAACAAGTATAAAATGCTTCAGGAAAAAATCCAACAAAAGGTAGGACCTAAACTGAAAAACATAAAATTTTTCTGTGAGAAACTAAATAAAATCTAAACAAACAGAAAAGACTAAATACTATTAAAAGGTCAATTTCCCACAAGATCTGTATATTCCTCACAATCCCATTCAAAATCTCAACATAATTCTAAAATCCATATGGAAGTACAAAGGACACAAAATAGAGTGAATATCACTAACATTATTTAATTTTAAGAATTATGACAAAATTATAGTAATCAAGACAGTGTGGTATTAGCCTAAAAACAGACAAGCTCAATAATGAAACAGGATAATGGCCCAGAAGTGAGCCCACACATATGTAAGCAACGGACTCTTTATAAAAGGACAAAGGCGATTCAGTGAATAAAAGGACGTCCTTTCAACAAATGGTGCTACAACATACACAAAACAAAACAACAGTTGTGATTAATGCCTCACACCATAAGCAAAAATCAATTCAAAATGGATCATAAATCTAAATATAAAATCCAAAACAGGGTTTCCCTTGTGGCTCTGTGGTTAAAAACAAAACATCCACCTGCCAATGAGGGAGACATGGGTTTGAGTCCTGGTTCGGGAGGATCCCACATGGTGCAGAGCAACAGGGCTGTGCGCCACAACCGCTGACCCTAGAGCCTGGGACCCGCACCTGCTGAAGCCTGCGAGCCCTAGAGCCCACACTCAGCAACAAGAGAAGCCCCAACTGCAACCAGAGCGCAGCCCCCGCTCGCCGAAACTACAGCAAGGCCCACGTAGCAACAAAGACCCGGCACAGCCAAAAGTAACACAGCAGTATTTTTTAAACAATAAAACTTAAAGAAAATATTAAGAACAGCTTCCCCAGTGGTCCAGTGGTTAAGACTCCACACTTCTACCACAGAGGGTGTGGCAGGGAAGCTGCACATGCCTCGAGGTGCGCCCCCCCCGCAAAAGAAAATGTAATAGAAAACCTTTGTGACCCTGGGCAAGGAAAAAATGTCTTACATATGATGATAAAAAAAAGCACAACCATAAAAGAAAAAATGGATAAATTAGAATTTGAAAATTCTAATTTATTAATTAGAAAAGACAACTCATAGACTAAAAAAAAGAAAATTCATAGAATGAAAGAAAAGATGTGTAAAATAATAATTCTGACAAAGGACTTCTATCCAGATCACATACACCTAACAGACTAATTTTTAAAATAACCGAAATGTCCTAATAGAAATTTCATCCACAATATGTGAATCACTAACAAACACATGAAAAGGGGCTGACTATCATTACCATGAGGGAGGCAGCACTCCACACCCACTAGACGTCATAATCCCACAGACAATACTGAGTAACCATGATGATGGGAAACACGAGCTCGTGCAGCCACTGGGGTGATAAGTTTGGGGGTTTATTATAAAGTCAAACACAACTCCAATTCCACTCCTAGGTACCCAGCCAGGAGAAAAGAAAACACATGCTCACAAAAATACCCATCAGCAAACACACACAGTTATTATTCATACCAAACAAACAGTGGAAACAATCCAAATGTCCACCACCTCACAAAAAGATCAAGAGAGAAGAGGAGTATATCCTTATAGCAGAATAACTCAGCCAGAAAGTATTCAAGGGACTTCCCTGGAGATGCAGTGGTTAATACTCTGCAGTTCTACTGCAGGGGGTACAGCTTCAGTCCCTGGTTGGGGGACTATAATCCCAAATGTTGTACAGCCAAAAAGACAAAAAGGGTTCAAAAAAGAAAAATTGAGGACGTATCCAAAAGACACAGGCTTACCTGAAAGAACCACAAAGGCCAAAGCTAGGACGATTTGGGCAACAAAGCTCACAGAGCAAAATGAGTATCCAGAGTCTCCAGCTGACAGTAACAAACAGGCTGAGGAGACATGTTGTCAAGCAAACATAAAGCTGAAGGCAAGATAGAAAACCGAATCAAAGATGGACACGTATTCAAATAAAGTCTGAGTTTAGTTAGCAGCACTGTACCAAAGTATCTTCGTTTTGACAAATGTACCCTGGTTGTGTAAGATTAAACATCAGGAAGGCTGGGTAAAGGGTATTGAGCAGGATTCAGAAAACTAATGCCCACTGACCAAACTCCACCAGCCACCTGCTCTTATCAAGGTTTATTGAGGAAGCTCCCCTGTCGTCCAGGGGCCAGGACTTGGCGCATTCACTGCCAGGGCCTGAGTTCTGTTCCTGGTTGGGGAATTATGATTTCGCAAGCGACATGGCATACCAAAGGGGAAAAAAAAACACAAGTATCTACTGGAACATAGCCATACCCATTCATTTACTTACTGTCCAGCTATGGCCGCTTTTGCCTTACACCGGCAGAACTAAGCAATTCCGAGAAAAGACAATCTGTCCACAAAGCCTAAAATACTTACTATCTGGCCCTCTACAGAAAAAGTTTGCTAACAGGGTAATACATGAACTCTCGGTACTGTGACAATAACTTCGGTAAATCTACAATGATTCTACACTATAAAGGGTTCGGGACTTCCCTTGTGGCTTAGTGATGAAGAATCCACCTGCCAATGCAGGAGACACAGGTTTGACCCTTGGTCTGAGAAGAATCCACACGCCACAGAGCAACTAAGCCTGTGCACCGCAGTTACTGAGGCCTGGTGCCCAGCTACCAAAGCCCATGCGCCCAGGAGCCCGTGCTCAGCAAAGAGAGGCCACCACAGTGAGAAGCTCGCTCGGCAGCTAGAGGAGATCCTGCTCATTGCAAGGGCAAGGCTCTCTTGGGGTCCCCTCAACCAACTGTACAAAGACAGATGAGATTATGATTACACAGACATGCAGCCAGTTACTTAAGAGAGACCCCACCCCCTTCAGAACAACCTCTCCTCTCTCTCTGGCCTTCCCAGGCTTGCTGGCTTTCCTCATGTTCCCAAACCTGGGAGAAAAGCAGATGGCAGTGAGCACAGGACTCAAAATGCTGCCCTTGTTTAAAATAAAGATTTTAAATTCAAAACGAAGTGCTCTGCAGGAAGCTGGACATTGCAAAGCGCCTCCCCTAGTGGCTGGGAGGTAGTGATCTCTGGCTTCCTTGATCTCAGCAGCACTCCTTAATAGCCCCATTCATGGAAATCGCTACCCCCTACTCCAGAACACCTCGTGGCTGCATGTTTCTGAGCTCTCCACTTCCCTCATACCTTTTTTTTCTCTTGTGTATTACAAACCTCTTTTCCTCAGTGAGGCAACCTGAGTTTGGGATAAAAATTGAAGATATTCCTGAAGATTACACTGCAACTACACTCAAGGAGCAAAGACCTAGATTTTTCAACTTCAAGGAAGTTAAAATATTTTTAAGAAAAATTTATAAATCAAACACAAAACATTATCTAATACCTGGTGGTGGTTTAGCTGGTAAGTCGTGTCTGACTCTCGTGGTACCGCCTGGCTCCTCTGTCCATGGGGTTTCCCAGGCAAGAATAATGGAGTGGGTTGCCATTTCTTTCTCCAGGGGATCTTCCCCACCCAGGGACTGAACGAAGGTCTCCTGCCCAGCTGGCAGACTCTTTACCAACTGAGCTACCAGGGAATTCCGTTTATTCTAGACATGATCCCTGCAGGTACCACATAGTAGATACTGTCAAGGTCCTCAGAAAGTCTGAAGAAAAACGAGAAAGCTCAGACAAAATATGGAAGCCAGATGTGGTTTCTAGATTTTTTTAAAAGTAATACTATTTTAGAAGTTAATATAAAATATATCCAACTATGATATGTTCACTTGAGAATAAGCCAAATAAAGAAAAAATAATCACCACAGAAGCTTCAGCTTGCCAGCTTTAAATTTGAAGATATGCTTACGGAACGTGTCTCTTAAATCTTAAAGATTTCTGAACAAAATTCAGAAAGTATGACTAAATATATTTACTTTAGTAAGATCCACCATTTCCATTCATGGTGTACTCATGCCTAAGCACACTCCCAATGCTCCACCCAAATTTCCACTCACCTCCCACACCATCCAAATCCTAAACACCATGCACAAGTGTCTTCCCAGGAGAAAACCCGGAAATATCAGAGCGGAAAACAACTCGCCTCACCTAAAGATGAGAAAGCTGAGGTCCAGAGAATGGAAGAGACCTGCTAAAGCTAAGACCTGGAGTGAGGCCAGGCTCCAGCAGCCTGGCGGCCCAGCACCTGCCCCAAGCAAGGCCTTCCTCCCTGCTCCCCGCCCCTGCTGAACCAGACCAGCTCACACCTCCCAGCCCAGTGCTTCTCATGGGTTCTTACGCACAGAAATCACCCAGAAACTTCACTTAAATTCAAAGTCTGAAACAGTAATCTCAGAGTGAGGCCTAAGATTCTGCATTTCTAACAAGCTCCCAAGCGATGCTGCTGCTGGTGGTCCTAGGTCCACAGATGGAAGGGAAGGTCTGGCAGCGTGTGATTCTATCCTAACCAACTCAGACTTTTACTTCCTGTACAATCTGACTCCTGAGTCTACAGGAAATCTCCCTAGCCCTCAGTCTTCTCATAAAAATTCTGTTCTATAAGGCCCAAATGATAGAATTCATACATCTATTCAAAATTCTTGGCATTTACTGAATTTTTGGTGAATAGCTAATTTGAATACAACTTTTAAGTTGGCATTATTCAGGTATTTAACATGTTTTAAGGCACCTAATTCCCGTATTAATTCAATGGGTAAGTATGTTATCCCCGCTTTTAGAAGTGAGAACGCTAGCTGTGACAGCAGTCACCGTCAGAGCGCAGTGCCCCACAGGTGCAGAGCACGGCCAGGGGAGTGAGCCCGGCTGGCTCCACAGCCGGCATTAAGCACCTCCCTCTCCAGAAATGCTGTTAGTTTTCCTCCTCAACTCCAAATCCCAGTTCACAATTTCTGCCACACGTTTCTAACTTGAGGCTGTGTGTAAGCCCAACCTCAGTGCATCCCACATTTACACCTTCACCCCGGTCGCAATCCTCATCTCAATGAAGAGTGACTGCCTCTGGGCGGCCCCCAGGCCAGAGTCCGAGGACTCACAGGATGGGAGTCCTCCCTCGTCAGGTCCACACCCCCTCCTCACAGCACTGAGCTTTACAACCCCCACACTGTCCTGAGGTGAAATTCACAGATAATGATGCCTTCTTACAACCATAAATATAATTTACAACCATAAACATAATTGATATATGACCCCAACTATCATCAAGAGAAGACAAAAATTAAATACATAATAAAAAGTATTCCAAAATGTAAATGCTTAAGCATGGACTCACTAGAAGACACAGCAGTCATATGTTAAAACAGAACCCAAAATAAAAACACAGACCAACACTGAGCTGAGGTGTAAGCAATTAACTACGATCAGTGATGAGTAAGATACAATACAGGATATTCCCAAACGATGAAAAACTTTCATCAACGTATCAAACAAAACAGTATGATCTTCCCTTGGTTCTGAACAGCGGCACTACTAAAAATCTTGGTACATGTTTTAACACTGCAAAAACTACCTTGTGTTGACAGGTGAAACCGTGAGTTTGGATTTAAGTCCCAGTTTTTTCTCCACCTGCACGAAAGACCTCAGGATGGATGTGTGACATCCAGCAACCCCACGCCCATCCTCTCTCTGCCAGTGCTGCCTCTGACCTCTGGCACCAAAAGGCCTCCACAGATTCCCAGAACACTCTGGGGAGGACACACCCCTGAGGATGGAACTGGGACCACGGTACTAGTCTCTTCAAGCCACTGTCCAACCAACTCTGTGCCCAACCCTCACCCGCAGCCCCATTCAATCTCCAGCTCGGGTCGGCAGCTCTCACCGAGGCAACTGGCACAGCCTAGTGGCTGCCTTTCTAGTTCCAACCTGCTGCCTCTGTACTAAGAGGGAACTAAACTCTACTTTCCATTCAGTCAACAAATATTTTCTGCACACTAACTATATGCCATCCTGCTCTAAACACTGTAAATCACAACATTCTCTCCTGCTCAAACTAGACTAGCTCATCACCTATGGCAATTTTTCAAACAGTGCTCTATTTTTATCTGTTTTATATACTGAGTTCCTGCATAAAATTTCCTTTTAACAAAGTGATTCACAGCTTTAAAAGTTTGAAAACCCCGACTTTCAGAATAAAATCAAATAACCTTCCTATCTAACCATCACCTCAGCACTGACCAAGCCTCATCTCCTGTACCCCCATCCACCTTGCAGACGGTCCCACAGTGCCATGCCCTCTCTGGCACAGTCTCTTCCTCCCTTCCACATGGCCTGCCATCCTACCAAGTGGCCCTCTCTCTCTGCCTATGTGCCTGTTAATTCTCTACCCAGCCTTCCAGGCTGAGGAAGCTGTGAATCCATCCCAATTCCCCTACACCCAACAGGCTCAGCTGTTTTTTTTGTAAAGCTACTAACTTCTGCTGTATTTTGCACACTTCCATTTTACAAATACTGTACTACAATAGTCTATTTGAACATCTACCTCTATAACATCTCCCTTTCTCTCTCAGATTTTGCGGGCAGTGACTAAGTCTTTTACTTTACTTTCTGGCACCTGTCAGTGTACAGAGCTCTCCTCCCCTCAAGGGTAAGCTGACTGAGGGATATTAGTAGGTTTCTCTTCTTCTCAATCTAAAATATAAATTTCCCTACCCAAGTGATCAAAATAAATATCACTAACAGTAAACAGCTTCCTAGGTGGCATAGTAGTAAAGAAATCACTTGTCAATGTAGGAGACCCACAAGAAACGTGGGTTTGATCCCTGGGTTGGGAAGATCCCCTGCAGAAAGAAATGGCAACCCACTCCAGTATTCTTGCCTGGGAAATACCATGGACAGAGGAGCCTGGCGGGCTACATTCCATGTGGTCACAAAGAGTCGGACATGACTGAGCATGCAGGCACACACACAACCAATGATTGCATGAAAAGAAGGCCACAGAAGGAACAGTCCTACTCACGGCTTGGGGGGAAAGTCTGCAGCGATCCAAAAAATATCTGCTTCATGACTATGCTAAAGCCTTGCTGTGATATGGATCACAACAAACTGCGGAAAACTCTTAAAGAGATGGGAATACTGGACCGCCTTACCGATTCCTGAGAAACCTGTACACAGGTCAAGAAGCAACAGTCAGAATCAGACATGGAACAATGGTTCAAAATTGGGAAAGAAGTATGTCAAGGCTATGTACTGTCACCCTGCTTATTTTTTGTTTTAAATATTTATTCATTTACTTTTTACATTTATTTTTAATTGAAAGTAATTGTGTTATAGTATTGCATTGGTTCTAGCAAACACTAACATGAATTAGCCATAGGTTTACCCAGGTGCCCCCCACTTCCCTCCCCCATCCCACCCTCTAGGTTGTCATCGAGCAAAAATATGGACTGCTTCACGAATCTGCAGGTCATCCTTGCACAGGGGCCGTGCTAATCTTCTGCATAGTCTTCCAGTCTTAGTATGTGTGCTGCCAAATCAATTATCACCCTGTTCATTTGACTTATATGCAGAGCACATCCTAAGAAATGCCAGGCTGGATTCAAGGCTGCACAAGCTGGAGTCAAAATTGCCAGAAGAAACATCAACAACCTCAGATATGCAGATGACACCACCCTGATGGCCGAAAGTGAAGAAGAACTTTCATCCTTGAGGAGGATGAAAGAAGAGAGTAAAGAGCTGACTTAAAACTCAGTGTTCAAAAATCGAAGATCATGACATCTGGCCCCAGCACTCTGTGGCAAATAGAAGAGGAAAAGGGGGCAACAGTGACAGAGTTTATTTTCTTGGGCTCCAAAATCACTGCGGATGGTGACTGCAGCCACTGAAATTAAAAGACGCTTGCTCCTTGGAAGCAAAGCTGACAGATCTAGACAGCGTATTAAAAAGCAGAAACATCACTTTGCCGACCAAGGCCCGTACAGTCAAAGCTACAGTTTCCCAGTAGTCATGTACCGACGTGAGACCTGGACCATAAAAAAAGCTGAACGCTGAAGAGCTGATGCTTTCGAACTGTAGTACTGGAGAAGACTTGGAGCCTCTTGACTGGAAAAAGATCAAACCAATCAACCCTAAAAGAAGTCAACCCTGAATATTCAGTGGAAGGAATGATGCTGAAGTTGAAGCTCCAACACTTTGGCCACCTGATGCGAAGAGCCAACTCACCTGAATCTAGCCAAGACTGAGGGCAGGAGGAGAAGGGAGTGACAGAGAATGAGATGACTGGATGGCATCACCAATTCAATGCACATGAGTTTGAGCAAACTCCAGGAGACAGTGAAGGACAGAGAAGCCTGCACGCTGCAGACAATGAGGCTGCAAAGAGTCTGACACAACTGATTTCAACAGTAACAACTTGAAATCACCCAGCTTCTGACATGAAATAGTAAGTACCCAATGACACATATGAAACAATCTTACTAAAACTGTTTAACTTGAATCTAATCTTGAGTTAACAAAAATTCAAAACACGTAACATTCTATAAGACAACGGACTAACATTCATCTGCTGCTGCTGCTGCTAAGTCACTTCAGTCGTGTCCGACTCTGTGCGACCCCATAGATGGCAGCCACCAGGCTCCCCCTTCCCTGGGATTCTCCAGGCAAGAACACTGGAGTGAGTTGCCATTTCCTTCTCCAATGCATGAAAGTGAAAAGTGAAAAGTGAACTCGCTCAGTCGGGTTATAAAAAGCAAAAAGTCAAGAGGACTACTCTAGATGAAAAGAAATTAAATAATATCCAGGTGCAATGCAAGAAGGCAATGGCACCCCACTCCAGTACTCTTGCCTGGAAAATCCCACGGATGGAGGAGTCTGGTAGGCTGCAGTCCATGGGGTCGAAAAGAGTCAGACACGACTGAGTGACTTCACTTTCACTTTCATGCATTGGAGAAGGAAATGGCAACCCACTCCAGTGTTCTTGCCTGGAGAATCCCAGGGACGGGGGAGCCTGGTGGGCTGCCGTCTATGGGGTCGCACAGAGTTGGACACGACTGAAGCGACTTAGCAGCAGCAATGCAAGAAACCTTGACCAAAACCAAACCAACAATGAAAGATATTTTTCTGATGGGGGCAGGGGGAGGAACTGAATATTAGATTAGATCCAAAATGCAGTACTTGGATGCAATCTCAAAAACGACAGAATGATCTCTGTTCGTTTCCAAGGCAAACCATTCAATATCACAGTAATCCAAGTCTATGACCCAACCAGTAATGCTGAAGAAGCTGAAGTTGAACGGTTTTATGAAGACCTCCAAGACCTTTTAGAACTAACACCCAAAAAAGATGTCCTTTTCATTATAGGGGACTGGAATGCAAAAGGAGGAAGTCAAGAAACACCTGGAGTAACAGGCAAATTTGGCCTTGGAATGCGGAATGAAGCAGGGCAAAGACTAATAAGAGTTTTGCCAAGAAAACGCACTGGTCATAGCAAACACCCTCTTCCAACAACACAAGAGAAGACTCTACACATGGACATCACCAGATGGTCAACACCGAAATCAGACTGATTATATTCTTTGCAGCCAAAGATGGAGAAGCTCTATACAGTCAGCAAAAACAAGACCAGGAGCTGACTGTGGCTCAGATCATGAACTCCTTATTACCAAATTTAGACTTAAATTGAATAAAGTATGGAAAACCGCTAGACCATTCAGGTATGACCTAAATGAAATCCCTTATGATTATAGAGTGGAAGTGAGAAATAGATTTAAGGACCTAGATCTGATAGATAGAGTGCCTGATGAACTATGGGATGAGGTTCGTGACGTTGTACAGGAGACAGGGATCAAGACCATCCCTAAGGAAAAGAAATGCAAAAAAGCAAAATGGCTGTCTGGAGAGCCCTTACAAATAGCTGTGAAAAGGAGAGAGGCAAAAAGCAAAGGAGAAAAGGAAAGATATAAGCATCTGAATGCAGAGTTCCGAAGAATAGCAAGAAGAGATAAGAAAGCCTTCTTCAGCAATCAATGCAAAGAAATCGAGGAAAACAACAGAATGGGAAAGACTAGACATCTCTTCAAGAAAATTAGAGATACTAAGGGAACATTTCATGCAAAGAAAGAACAGAAATGATATGGACCTAACAGAAGCAGAAGATATTAAGAAGAGGTGGCAAGAATACACGGAAGAACTGTGCAAAAAAGATCTTCATGACCAAGATAATCACGATGGTGTGATCACTCACCTAGAGCCAGACATCCTGGAATGTGAAGTCAAGTGGGCCTTAGAAAGCATCACTACGAACAAAGCTAGTGGAGGTGATGGAATTCCAGTTGAGCTGTTTCAAATCCTGAAAGATGATGCTGTGAAAGTGCTGCACTCAATATGCCAGCAAATTTGGAAAACTCAGCAGCGGCCACAGGACTGGAAAAGGTCAGTTTTCATTCCAATCCCAAAGAAAGGCAATGCCAAAGAATGCTCAAACTACCGCACAATTGCACTCATCTCACATGCTAGTCAAGTAATGCTCAAAATTCTCCAAGCCAGGCTTCAGCAATACGTGAACCGTGAACTCCCTGATGTTCAAGCTGGTTTTAGAAAAGGCAGAGGAATCAGAGATCAAATTGCCAACATCCACTGGATCACTGAGAAAGCAAGAGAGTTCCAGAGAAACATCTATTTCTGCTTTATGGACTATGCCAAAGCCTTTGACTGTGTGGATCACAATAAACTGTGGAAAATTCTGAGAGAGATGGGAATACCAGACCACCTGACCTGCCTCTTGAGAAATCTGTATGCAGGTCAGGAAGCAACAGTCAGAACTGGACATGGAACAACAGACTGGTTCCAAATAGGAAAAGGAGTACATCAAGGCTGTATATTGTCACCCTGCTTATTTAACTTGGAGTACATCATGAGAAACGCTGGGCTGGAAGAAACACAAGCTGTAATCAAGATTGCCAAGAGAAATATCAAGAACCTCGGATATGCAGATGACACCACCCTTATGGAGAAAGTGAAGAGGAGCTAAAAGGCCTCTTGATGAAAGTGAAAGAAGAGAGAGGAAAAGTTGGCTTAAAGCTCAACATTCAGAAAATGAAGATCCTGGCATCCGGTCCCATCACTTCATGGGAAATAGATGGGGAAACAGTGGAAACAGTGGCTGACTTTATTTTTGGGGGCTCCAAAATCACTGCAGATGGTGACTGCAGCCATGAAATTAAAAGATGCTTACTCCTTGGAAGAAAAGTTATGACCAACCTAGATAGCATATTCAAAAGCAGAGACATTACTTTGCCAACTAAGGGCCGTCTAGTCAAGGCTATGGTTTTTCCTGTGGTCATGTATGACTGTGAGAGTTGGACTGTGAAGAAGGCTGAGTGCTGAAGAATTGATGCTTTTGAACTGTGGTGTTGGAGAAGACTCTTGAGAGTCCCTTGGACTGCAAGGAGATCCAACCAGTCCATTCTGAAGGAGATCAACCCTGGGATTTCTTTGGAAGGAATGATGCTGAAGCTGAAACTCCAGTACTTTGGCCAACTCATGAGAAGAGTTGACTCACTGGAAAAGACTCTGATGCTGGGAATGATTGAAGGCAGGAGGAGAAAGGGACGACTGAGGATGAGATGGCTGGATGGCATCACGGACTCGATGGACATGAGTCTGAGTGAACTCCGGGAGTTGGTGATGGACAGGGAGGCCTGGCGTGCTGCGATTCATGGGGTCGCAAAGAGTCGGACACGACTGAGCAACTGAACTGAACTGAATACATATGATTAAGTAATATTATGAAACTTTTTAATTTTCCTTATAAGTATTAATAGCATTGTGGCTATAAAGGAGAATGTTCCTATTTTTATATTGTTCTTAGGCAATGTATGCTGAAATATTTAAGAATGAAATATTATAATGTATGTACGATAAAGAGCCTTTGACTGTGTGGATCACAAAAACTGTGGAAAATTCTTAAAGAGATGGGAATACCAGACCACCTTACCACCCTCCTGAGAAATCTGTATGCAGGTCAAGCAGCAGCAGTTAGAACCGGACATGGAACAATGGACTGGTTCCAAATTGAGAAAGGAGAACGTTAAAGCTGTATATTGTCACCCTGTTTATTTTACTTCTATGCAGAGTACATCATGGGAATGCCGGGCTGGATGAATGAAATACAAGCTGGAATCAAGATTGCCGGGAGAAATATCAATAACCTCAGATATGCAGATGACACCATCCTTATGGTAGAAAGTGAAGAGGAACTAAAAAGCCTCTTGATGAAACTGAAAGAGGAGAGTGAAAAAGTTGGCTGAAAACTCAACATTCAAAAAATGCAGATCATGGCATCTGGTCCCATCACTTCATGGCAAAAAGATGGGAGAAAAAAATGGAAACAGTGACAGACATTATTTTCTTGAGCTCCAAAATCACTGCAGATGGTGACTGCAGACATGAAATTAAAAGACGCTTGCTCCTTGGAAGAGCTATGACCAATCTAGATGGTGTATCAAAAGCAGAGACATCACCTTGCCAACAAAGGTCCATCTACTCAAAGTTATGGTTTTTCCAGTAATCATGTATGGATATGAGAGTTGGACCATAAAGAAAGCTGAGCACCAAAGAATTGATGCTTTTGAACTGTGGTGTTGGAAAAGATTGAGAGTCCCTTGGACTGCAAGAAGATCCAACCAGTCCATCCTAAAGGAAATCAGTCCTGAACATTCATTGGAAGGACTGATGGCTGAAGCTCCTATACTTTGGCGACCTGATGCGAAGAATTGACTCACTGGTAAAGACCCTAATGCTGGGAAAGATTGAAGGCGGGAGAAGGGGATAAGAGGATGAGATGAGGTTGGATGGCATCACCACCTCGATGGAAATAAATTTGAGCAAGCTCCGGGAGTTGGGAAGCCTAACATGCTGCAGTCCATGGGGTCACAGAGAGTCAGACACGACTGAACATGAACACGCATTTTATGCATTATAAAAAAAGTGCTTATTTATGTTTATACACAGTGTGTATGGGCTTCCCCGGAGGCTCAGCAGTAAAGTATCCTCCCCTGGAAGAGGAAATGGCAACCCACTCCATATTCTTACCTGGGAAACCCCATGGACAAAGGAGCCTGGCGGGCTACAGTCCACGCGATTACAGAGTCAGACAGGACTTAGCAGGTGAACAGTTCTGTTCAGTTGCTCAGTTGTGTCCAACTCTTTGCAACCCTATGGACTGTAGCACGCCAGGCCTCCCTGTCCATCACTTCCAATGAGCAGTTGAACAACAACAATATTCATGTCGTCTGAAGCAGAACTATATTCTGAAGAACTATCCTTCTCTGAGAAACCAGTAGTATATATGTTGCTCAGACAAACAGAGAAAGTATCTGTATAAAATTCACCAAAAAGTTTTTCTTCACTCAAAATTTTCTGACATGTCATTTTTTGAAAATTTTACACCTACAATATACACAAGGTTGGAGCAAAAACCTAATGGAGCAAAATGTGAACGATTAATGACAATCGCAAATTGTATAATGAATCTGTGATGAATATGAAGCTCTCACAACGTTACACGATGACGTCAATTGTATCAAGTCTACAAACATGTCTCAAAAAAAAAAAAAAACATGTCTCCAATCAACAACATTTTGGTAACAAAACATGTATTAATACATCTCCAGTTAATAATGTGATAACTGCATGCAGGTGTAAGAAATACTACAGAGAAACCCATGCACTTTGCTGTTTCCTCCAATACTAACATTTTGCTGCTAAGTCACTTCAGTCGTGTCCGACTCTGTGTGATCCCACAGATGGCAGCCCACCAAGCTCCCCCGTCCCCGGGATTCTCCAGGCAAGAACACTGGAGTGGGTTGCCATTTCCTTCTCCAATATGATATTGCCACCAGGAAACTACATCCACTAATCTTATTCAGATTTCTCCAGTTTTACTTGTACTAATCTGCATGTGAGTTTGCATTCACAGCTTTTTATCCCATTAATCACTAAGTACTTGAGGAATCGAATGCAAAATAAACAAATTAATTGTTTTTGCTTCTTAAATTATCGTGTACCAACTATCTCAAAATCTACTCTCTATTTCCATCATCAAATCCCGTCCTCCAGAGAAAGCGCTAACACACACAATGCTGATGCTTCCGTAGCACCACTGCAAGCCAACTTTTCCTTAAGACTTATTTATTTTCTGGCTGTGCTGGGTCTCCCTTGCTGCATGCAGGCTTTCTCTAGTTGTGGAGAGTGGGGGCTACTCTCTAGTTGCAGTGTGCAGGCTTCTCTTTGCACTGGCATCTCCTGCTGCAGAGTACGGGGTCCAGGGCACCTGGGCTTGGGTAGCTAAGGCACACTGGCTCAGTAGCGGTGGCTCTCAGGCTGCAGAGCACTGGCTCAGTAGTTGTGGCACAGGAGCTTACTTGCTCCGCACCATGTGGGATCTTCCCGGACCAGGGATTTAACTGATGTCCCTTGCATTGTAAGGCGGATTCTTAACCACTGAAACACCAGGAAAGCCCGCTGCAGCCAACTTTTGAGGAAAACCCCCTTTCACGAACCCAGAATGAAGGTATGTCTTTTTCAACATAAAATGATTTCTGTATTCTCCAGAATTAAGCTGAACTTTGCTTCTAAGGGTTAGCCCTCTGGACTGTCCCAGACAGTTCTATGCAAATGGAAAAATACCACTTACTTCTTAGAGATCAAATGAAGAGCTATAAAAATACTTCTCATACACTATCAACAAAACATGCAAAAAGCAACTATAAAACCACAACTATAAAATCTCTAGAAGAAAACACAAAAGAAATTCTTGGTGATCTTAGGTTAGGCTATGATTTTTTAAAAACAATAGCAAAAGCATGATTAAAAAAAAAACTGGTAAGTTCTATTTCTCAAATTTTATAATATTCTGCTATTCAAGAGACACTGTTGAGGAGTTCCCTGATGGTCTTGTGGTTAGGATTCTTGGCTTTCACAGCTGTGGCAGGGATTCAATCCCTAGTTGTGGAACTGAGATCCTCCAAGCGACGTGGCCAAAAAAAAAAAAAGACACTGTTAAAAGAATTAAAGATAAGCCCTAGAACAGGAGAAAATATTTTCTCAGTCTGCATCTTATAAAGAACTTCTATTGTAAATACATGAGAAACTCTCAAAACTCAATATTAAGAAAACAACCCAATTTTTCAAATGGGCAAAAGATTTTTTTTTAATAGGCAAAGATTTTAAAAGATAATTCTCCAAAGTATGTGGATGGCAAATAATACTCGGTACAATTAGTCATGAGGCAAATGTAAATTCAAAACGCAACAAGATAGCAGTATATACCTATTAGGACAGTTTTCAAGACAGCAGTGACAGGAACACACCCTAGATAGGGAGGAACTGAGGCTCACACTACTGGAGGGAATGCCAGAAACCACCACACTGTCTTCCAAAGGGAAACGCACTCTTTCCAGCGCTCAACAATCCTGCTGCTCGGTATTCACAATGACACCTGTACATGAGCGCTTAAGCAGCTTTATTCATGATCGCCCAAACTAGAAATAGCTCAAACGGACTTCTGATGAGTGGATAAACAAACTGGTGTGTCCCAACAAAGGAATATTTGGCAATAAACAGAACTAAGTGCTGACACACGCCACAACAGGAATTAACCTCAAATGCACTCTGCCAAGTAAAGACATTGAACCCAAAGGCCCGCATACTGTACAGTCCCATTTATGTGACACAGATAAGTGACTGCCAAGGGCTAGAGGAAATGCTTAGTTACCAAGGGGCATGATGAAAGTTCTCAGGGGATGAACCTATTGTACACCTTGACTGTGATAGTGTTCCATAACTGTAAAGAGTCACAGAATGTACACTAAACATGGGGGCTGTTAATATGCATAAAGTATACATTAATTGAAATAATTTAAAAAGAAATTTGTTTGGGAAACAATTTGGCAGTTTCTTATAAACTTAAGATGACCGAACAATTCCATGGCTAGCTATTTACTCAAAAGAATTGATAACAAATATCTACACCAAGACTTACAAGTGAATATGTGAAGTGAAAGTCCCTCAGTCGTGTCTAACTCTTTGTGACCCCATGGGCTCCTCTGTCCATTGAGTTCTCCAGGCAAGAATACTAGAGTGGGCTGCCACTTCCTGCTCCAGTAAGTGAATACAGAGAGCACTTATAACAACTGAGACACACAACAATACAGACGCCTCTCAAAATCATGCTGACCAAAGGAACATGGACTGTAAGACTATTTATGTGAAATTCCAGAGATGGCAAACTAATCTACAGTCACAGAAAGCAGATCAGTGGCCGTCTCAGACAAGAGTGAAGTCAACTGCCAAGGGACACAAGGACAATTCAGTGGTGACAAAAATGTTCCGTATTTTTGCGGGTGACTTTGACCACAGTGTGCGGCTTGTGGGATCTGAGTTCCCTGAACAAGGATCAAACCTGTGCTCTCAGCAGTAGAAGCACAAGAGTCCTAACCACTGGACCACAACGAAACTCCCTCAAAATGTTCTATATCTTGATTGAAGTAAAGATACTCCAAAGGGTGCATGCATTGGTCAAAACTCAAACTACATACTTTAAAAAGATGCAAGTTTATTGTATTTGTAGCTAACAAAAACTGATTTTAAGACACAATGTTAATGAACACTTGACTCTTAGCATAACCCTATGGAATGAGCAAAAAAACTCTCCAACAAAGAAGCTGAGGCTCAGAGAGTCTGTCCACACCCTGAGCACTGCCTGGACTGGAGCCAGTATTATTCCAATGAAATCTTTTTTCCTTATTATTTCACCTCACATATTTACAGCTTGAAATTTAAATCATTTGATCCACTTTTCCCTATTACTGGGATAAATGACTTGGCTTCAATCTGCTTAAAAACTATCCCCAAAACCAAACAAATGTGTGATCCAGGATAGAGGTGAAGGACAACATCTATAAAAGTCACTGTGGGGACAAGTGACAACATTCAGATATTGATATATTACAGAATTACTGTTAATTTCTTAAATGTGAATATGCTGATGCGGTCATGTGGGAGAGGGTCCCTATTCTTAGGAAGGGCATGGCAAAGATCACATTGCCAGCTTACTTTCTAATGGTTCATCAAAAAAGAAAACATGAAGTAGAATGTTAACAACTGCTGAATCTAAACTAAAGGTATGCAAGGCTCACCTATATTTGTCTTTGAACTTCACTGTAGGTTTGAAACATTTTTAAGTATAACGAAAAAAGATCTGAAGCTTTACAATTTTTTAATCATTTACAAATTATTTTACTTTGTGAACATTAGTGTATCAATGTTTATCCACTTGAGATGAAATTTCCAAGAAAAAAAATTTATAAAATCAAATACTAGAAACAGTTTTGAATCCAACACTTTTAAATCTATGAGTGAAAACTATAAAAGCCAGTCTTCCCCTGGTAGTTCAGGGGAGAGGAATCCGCCTGCCAATGCAGGGGACACAGGTTCCATCCTTGGTCTGGGAAGATCCTAAATGCATCAGAGCCTAAGCCCGTGCACCACAATTCCCAAGCCTGTACTCTAGAACTCCCAAGTCGCTACTGTGGAGCCTGCATGTTGCAGCTGCTGCAGCCCATGCGCCTAGAGCCCGTGCTGGCAGTGAGAGAAGCCACTGCAATGACAAGACCACGCACTGCAACGGGGAGCAAAGCCACAGACCCAGAGAAGCTGAAACACGGAAAGTCCGAATAAAAGTACTTCTTAAACTGCGCATGCCAATTTAAGTGTGAAAAGAATGATACGATTTGAAAGTAACAATTTGCCAACTGTTGTGTAAATGACTGACTCAGGCAAAGCACCGTGCAAGGATTAAAATGGGTGAAATTTTGATGGTAAACAGGACGTTTACATAGCATCTCCCAACCAGTTACAAGGGAAAAACAGTAAATTCACAGCGGAGAGAGCTGGCAGACACCACCTCAAACGAAGCAGTGAAAGTTAATAATAACCATCGCCATCGGACTAAGTGACATCACGTGACTCGATCTGCTGCCCTAAGGACACACCGCTCCTTTAGCACTCCTGCCAAAACACAGGACCTCAATCTCATCAAGAGAGTGCATACAACAAACCCATATTGAGGGACAGTCTCAGTTTCAAAAGGTCAAGGTTATGAAAGACAAAGACTGAAAAACTACTCTAGGCTAACAGAGCCGAAAGAGATCCAACAGCTAAATGCAACACCTGATCCTACATTAAAAACCCAAGCCAGCAAAATAATTTCTAAAATAGTACTGAATTTAAAATCAGAAAAATCTATAAATCACACATTAACACCTACAGATCTTATTCAGTATTAACTTCCTGATTCGGATAGCCATACTATGGCTATGTAAGAAAACGTCTGTCTTTAAGGCACAGCAGTACAGTGTATAGTGTCAGTCACTCAGTCGTGTTCAACTCTTTGCAACCCCATGGGCTGTAGCCCGCTAGGCCCTTCTGTCCATGGGACTCTCCAGGCAAGAATACTGAGTGGGTTGCCATCCCCTTCTCCAGGGGATCTTCCGAACCCAGGGATAGAACCGGGGTCTCCTGCATTGCAGGCAGATTGTTTACCATCTGAGCTACAGGGAATTCCTTTTTAAGGCATAGAAACACTGATACGTTTAGAAGTGAGGGGTATCGTGTCTGCAACTTACTCTCAGGGAACAGACAGGTAGTTCCTAGAGGCAGAGGCGGTGTGATGGGTAAATGGGTCAGCAGGTATAAATCTCCTTTCATAAGGTAAGTCCTGGGGATGTGATGTACAACATGGTGACTATAGCCAACAATACTGTGTTGTATTGATGTGTGTGAAAACTGCTAAGAGAATAGATCTTAAAAAGTTCTCTTTGCAAGAAAAAAAATTTGTAACTATATGTGCTATTGAATGCTATCTAGGCTTGTTGCAGCGATCAGCCTTTAATATATACAAATATGGAATCATTACGCTGTTCACTTGAAACTAACATAATGTTATATGTCAACTGCATTTCAATTTTAAAAAGTACAGATAAGTTGGCACATGAGAAACACTAAGCAGTGCCTGGAGCAGTGGCACCAAATTCATGTTAGTTTTTGTCATGAAATGTAAGATAAAAATTGACTATAAAGTTCAAGACGAGACTTCAAACATAGTAACGAGAAGTCTAATGAACAAAAACACTAATCATATCTTGGGTAGAAAAAAAAAATCTTTCTGTCCATGGCTGTTATGATAGTAAACAACTAAAAATAAAACCTCTATGCTCCACTGAGGATTGGTTAAATAAAATCAGGCCATAAATGCTCTGAAGCTATTAAAGTCACAATGTATGCTATGAAAGGGCATTCTACATCATGTATTATTGTTAACTGAATAAAACAGGTATCAGAATAGTATGTAAAAGTATAAGCCCATGTTTATAAAATATTTAATACATGCACATATCCTTCTTTGGGGGGCAAGGAGTGCAGACTCCCTCAGATGCTTGGGGGTTCCTGCAGGGTGGACAGTAGTGGCAGCGGTGGGAGGGGGGGAGGCTGAAGTCTTCCTATTAATCCCCCTAATTTCTGCTCCTCCAAATGCAAGAGTTTGGTTTGCATGCAGGCTTCTTGTTGTGACCTAACTGCTTTTTCACACTAGCCTGGTAACCCTTGTGTTTCCTAAACTACAATCCCAAGAATGGGGATTGACCCAGTGCATCTTTTCAGGCAAGACGTGTCAGGTTACCAGCCAGGATACAGACTTAATTCACACGGGAGGAGAGAAAGGGGGCAAAGGGCAGGTAAAACAGTCAGATTAACTCCCCAAAATTTTTGTACAGCCAGGAAAGAGATAAGACAAACAAATAAGTGAAGGAAATACTCCTTTCTATGGAGCTGTTTCTTCCCCAGGCATGGGGGAACTTTGATTAGAAAGAACATATCACACTGCTGGGCTTCCCTGGTAGCTCAGCTGGTAAAGAATCCACCTGCAATGCAGGAGAACCCGGTTTAATTCCTGGGTCAGGAAGATCTGCTGGAGAAGGGATAAGCTACCCACTCCAGTATTCTGGCCTGGAGAATTCCATGGACTGTATAGAGTCCATGGGGTCGCAAAGAGTATGGCACGACTGAGCGACTTTCACATCACACTGATAGCTATCCTGTTTGTACATAAACTCTCAATACAGAAGGATCAGAGTCCCATTTTAGTAGTAGTCTTCAGTTCAGTTGCTCAGTCATGTCCAACTCTTTGCGACCCCATGGACTGCAGCACGCCGGGCCTCTCTGTCCATCACCAACTCCTGGAGTTTACTCAAACTCATGTCCATTGAGTCAGTGATGCCATCCAACCATCTCATCCTCTGCCATCCCCTTCTCCTCCCACCTCTAATCTTTCCCAGCATCAGGGTCTTTTCAAATGAGTCAGCTCTTCGCATCAGGTGGCCAAAGTATTGGAGCTTCAGCATCAACATCAGTCCAGTTTCAGCTTCAACATCAGCTACACTACCAGAAGTAGTCTTACAGATCATTGAATGCTAACAGAAAGAATCTAAGAACTGGAGAATTTCAAACAATCAATATGATAAGGAAGAGTAAATCTAAAATTCTAATGATAAAAAGGGTACATTTCTGGACCCAGATTTTCATTTTCATTGTCCTAAACAGGAAGCTAAAACAAGGAGCACTGGCAATCCTAGGGGTGGGGTCACTACCACCCCACCTCCCAACAATTAGAAGGGGAAAAAGAGTGAAGAGGACTGCCAGCACAAAACAGGGAGGAAAATTTGGAAACTGACTCTTTAAAAAGCTGGGGAAGGGTTGTCCCACAATGCACCTCTTCAGTAAGGCACTAAAATGTTAACATGGGAGGAATTGAGGATTCTTCTTATATTGCATATTATTCATGAAAATAATTTTTTAAACATTCATTCTTTTCCACCATTCTCTTAAGCCTCCTACAGAGCTCTCTTCCTCGCTCATTCCAGGAGAATGCAGTTTTAGCCGCTCCCTCTTCCTCTCTCCAATAGCCTTCTCTAATGTCATCTCTTGCTTTCGCTGTTGTTCAGTGGCTGCTAAGTCCCGTCCAACTCTGCAACCCCATGGGCTGCAGCATGCCAGGCTCCTTCCTCTGTTCTCCACTATCTCTGAGAGTTTGCTCAAATTCATGTCCATTGAGTCGGTGATGCTATCTCTAGCCTCTTCAAATCACCAACCCAATGGCTTGTTTTCAACTGTAATTTTCCTGTACTTCCCTGAAACACTCAGCAATGCAGACTCTAGAACTGCACAAGCATCTTGTAACCACACACAGGCAGCTGCCTGAGCACCTAAGGACATCGTCACTGAGCAGCACACCTGCCACGATCCTCCAGACCCCATGTTCTAGGACAAGCCACACCGCTTTTCGGTGCAGCGTCCCATCACTTGCAGCCCCAAACATCCTCACCCCATACCACCTTCCTGATGCGCCCGACACCATCATCCAGTTCCACTCAGAGCCAGCGACAAAGGTCTCTTCCTGTCACCGCTGCCTGCGGCATTTTACACCCAACTCCACTCCCAGAGTTAAGCCTAGATGTCAAAACATGTAGTACTCAGGACATTCTTTGTCTAAAATTTTAAGATCATTCATGTCTAAACTTTCAGTGCCTGAATAAAAAAGATCCACACAGTGGGTCTGGCATTCCAGGCCTGCTGCAGCATCCTGCCTCCATTTTTCAGTAGCCCTCCACAGAAGAGAACTCTGATCTCCTTGCGCTGACTTCCTCACTGTGACCCCCTCCCGGCCCTGCCTTCTCCAGGCAGCACTTAACTCAGAACCCCAGAGGCCTTTGAACTCCTGCAGCCATGGCTGCCCCCCAGCCAGCCACCCTTTCCTCCCTCAGAACTACTCCAATCCCCCAGGGCAGCAGCAGAACCGCACCCAGTCCCTTAGCTCTGCAATCATTCCGGGAAAGTTAGTATTAATAAAAGTGACAACAGAGAAAGGAGACTGCCTAGGATTTCAGATTCCACTTTTCTTTGTAATTTCACTACTACTTTAGATTTCTGTAACATGCAACTCTAAAGTACAGTTATATATAATGAAGAGAGGTGCTCCATCAAAAGTGATGAAAATCTAGCTATATGGACACAGGTATTCTCAACACTGTTACAACGTTCCCCTCCCAATCCCCAACACCCAGTAAGGAAAGCTGGGGTGCCTGCTTCAACAGCACAATGGAAAATAGGAGAGAAAAGGTCTTTCAGAATCAATGTGTGGGATACTAACCCAAATCAATACCAGCCTAAGAGTGAAAAAAATATTAAATCCCTTAATCCTGACACAAGTGAAGTTTCTCTTAGTCACCTTTCCCCTATCTAAGTGTCCCCTAGACAAAGAACTGATAATAAAAACTGTCTCTCACACCTAGAAAACTCTACAAACACAACCTTTCAGGGAAATAAGAGACACAATGGAGGTGGGGGAGAAAAGATTTGCTAAAGTAGATTTGCTAATTTAACACATTTTCTGTCAAGCAAATCAACTGTCCTCAGTGCATTGTTGTTGAAACAATGACCACTCAGGGAGTGGTGTTCATCAAAAGCAACTGGCCTAGAGAAAAACACCCTCCCCTCCACCAGACTGCTCACAGCACTCTCAGCTCTAAGAACTTACCCCATTCTTAGCAATTATTAATGGGAGGTGATTCGAAGGTTCAACATTAAAACGATAATAAGCAGTTTAGAATAACCGTGGCCCCATCAGTGCCTGTTTGCACTTACTTGCAGATCACGGGGGAGCACAGAAGGGTGCAGAGTCTGTGGTGACGTTCAGTCCCAGAGCCACACGCCACCCAAAGAAAGCCCAAGCGGCTGTTGTTGACCTTCGGTCTCTTAAGTCATGTCCGACTCTGCGACCCCATGGGCTGTATGCAGCACGCCAGACTCCTCTGTCCTTCACCATCTCCAGGAGTTTGCTCAAACTCAAGAGGCTGGGCTGGGGCCAAAGCTGAAGTGACTATGACAGTGAGACGCGCAGGACAGGACACATGTCCAGTGCCCATCTTCCAGGCCACACAAGGTCAGGGTTCCAAACGCCGCCTTCCGAACGTCTCTACAGAAACCGCACGCGCTGGGCGTGTGGATCATCGACATCACCGAGTCACGGCCGGAAGGGCCTGACTCCACACCCGGGGGCCCGCAGCGTGTGACGGCTCAGACCGCCACCACGCAACCTTTCCTGCCAACTAAAATGATGCCCACTGTGAATCCACTACGCCCGCAGTGCCACCAGAGCCGAGGCCGCACAGAAGGCCCAGGTTCTGCCTAAATTACACACCTCGTACTGCCTGAGGAGCTCGGTGCCCGCACATGGGCACACACACGCACTGTCCGCACGCACACGCGGGCGCGGGCGCGCACGCACGCTCACCACCCCCTGCTTCAGTCCCGCGAGAGGGCTGAGAGAGGGCCTCCTTCAGGTATGCACGGCGTCGGGGCTCCCTCTCCACAGCCCCCCAACATGGCACGGGTGGCATCGCAGCTCCCTCTAGATAGTCCCCCGACTTGTCCTCTTCCCTTAAATGATTTTGGGTGGGGCAGGTGTGTAAGGGTGTGTGTATGTAGGGGTGTGTTTCTGTATCAGTCACTCAGTTGTGTCCGACTCTTTGCGACCCCATGGAATGAAACCTGCCAGGCTCCCCTGTCCATGGAATTCTCCAGGCCAGAATACTGGAGTGGGCAGCCGTTCCCTTCTCCAGGGGATCTTCCCAACCCAGGGATCGAACCCTGGCCTCCTACATTGCAGGTGGATTCTATACCAGCTGAGCCACATGGAAAGCCCTAAGAAAAGAATTAACAAAGGATCTGTTTCCCAGATAGAATAGAAAGAGAAAGACTAGAGACCTCGTCAAGAAAATCAGAGATACCAAGGGAACATTTCATGCAAAGATGGGCTCGATAAAGGACAGAAATGGTATGGACCTAACAGAAGCAGAAGATATTAAGAGGTGGCAAGAATATACAGGAAAAAAATACAAAAAAGATCTTCATGACCCAGATAATCACGATGGTGTGATCACTCACCTAGAGCCTGACATCCCGGAATGTGAAGTCAAGTGGGCCTTAGGAAGCACCAATATGAACAAAGCTAGTGGAGGTGATGGAATTCCAGTTGAGCTATTTCAAATCCTAAAAGATGATGCTGTCAAAGTGCTGCACTCAATATGCCAGCACGCAATGGCACCCTACGCCAGTACTCTTGCCTGGAAAATCCCATGCACAGAGGAGCCCCATAGGCTGCAGTCCATGGGGTCACTGAGAGTCAGAAACAACTAAGCAACTTCACTTTCACTTTTCACTTTCATGCATTGGAGAAGGAAATGGCAACCCACTCCAGTGTTCTTGCCTGGAGAATCCCAGGGACGGCGGAGCCTGGTGGGCTGCCATCTATGGGGTCGCACAGAGTCAGACACGACTGAAGCGACTTAGCAGCAGCAGCAGTGGCCACAGGACTGGAAAAGGTCAGTTTTCTTTCCAATCCCAAAGAAAGGCAATGCCAAAGAATGCTCAAACTACCGCACAATTGCACTCATCTCAAAAGCTAGCAAAGTAATGTTCAAAATATTCCATGCCAGGCTTCAGCAGTACCTGAACCATCAGATGTTCAAGCTGGATTTAGAAAAGGCAGAGGAACCAGAGATCAAATTGCCAACATCCACTGGATCACTCAGAAAGCAAGAGACTTCCAGAGAAACATCTACTTCTGCTTTATTGACTATGCCAAAGCCTTTGACTGTGTGGACCACAGCAAACTGGAAAATTCTGAAAGAGATGGGAATACCAGACCCCCTGACCTGCCTCCTGAGAAGTCTGTATGCAGGTCAAGAAGCAACAGTTAGAACTGGACATGGAACAACAGACTGGTTCCAAATTGGGAAAGGGGTACATCAAGGCTGTATATTGTCAGCCTGCTTATTTTACTTATATGCAAAGTACATCATGCAAAAATGCCACACTGAATGAAGCACAAGCTGGAATCAAGATTGCCGGGAGAAATATCAATAACCTCAGATATGCAGATGACACCACCCTTATAGCAGAAAGTGAAGAAGAACTAAAGAGCCTGTTGATGAAAGTGAAAGAGTGAAAAAGTTAGCTTAAAACTCAACATTCAGAAAACTAAGATCATGGCATCTGGTCTCATCACTTCATGGAAAATAGATAGAGAAACAATCTAAACAGTGACAGACTCTTTTGGGGGGGCTCCAAAATCACTGCAGATGGTGACTAAAGCCATGAAATTAAAAGACGTTTGCTCCTTGGAAGAAAAGTTATGACCAAACTAGACAGCAAATTAAAAAGCAGAGACATTACTTTGCCGACAAAGGTCCGTCTAGTCAAAGCTTTGGTTTTTCCAGTAGTCGTGTACGGATATGAGAGTTGGACTATAAAGAAAGCTGAGTGCGGAAGAATGGATGCTTTTGAACTGCGGTGTTGGAGAAGACTCTTGAGAGTTGCTGGGAGTGCATGGAGATCCAACCAGTCAATCCTAAAGGAAATCAGTTCTGAATATTCACTGGAATACTGGAAGGACTGATGCTGAAGCTGAAACTCCAATACTTTGGCCATCTGATGCATAGAACTGACTCATTCGAAAAGACCCTGATGCTGGGAATGATTGAAGGCGGAAGGAGAAGGGGACAACAGAGGATGAGATGGTTGGATGGCATCACCAACTTGATAGACATGAGTTTGAGTAAACTCCAGGAGTTGGTGATGGACAGGGAGGCCTGGCGTACTGCAGTCCATGGGGTTGCAGAGAGTCAGACACAACTGAGCGACTGAACTCAACCGTTTTCCCAGGCTGATGATGGCAAACTCAGCATAAGTAAATCCCTTCAACCCTACACACAAAAAATTACATCCAGAATGGGACTGCCTATGGGGAGGAGTCCCCCCAACCTCAGGGCGCAGTGTTCTTCAGGGACAGGAGGCACCACCGCCACACACGCGGCAGCGGTCAGCACTGAATACCCTGGTGCAACAAGGCTGGGAGAATCTTGAGCTCATACCACCATCTGAAGACTATCTAAATCAAACAAAGCAAATTCCAGAGTTTTCCAGAATAAACAAGTTTATTTTCCAGAATAAACAAGTATTTGTTAGAGGCTCCTGTAGAGAGGACAATATAAAAGCATTCAAGGAACAGAGTCCCGTGAAACAGGAAAATACAGGCAAGGCGGGCAAGCTGCCCGGAAAGCTGCCTGGAAAGCTTCGCCATCAACTTAGGACAGCCCCAGACCAGAACCTTTACCCGCCTCCATTCAAAGTTCTTCGTGTTGAAGAACGATATTCATTTTAAGTGAATAAATAGAAGTGAAGGGAAAAAACACAATTTAAGACCTTCACCTTCCTGAGCTTCTCATAATCTCAAAATACAAAATCTTAGTTTGAAAGGACCTCGAAGACAGTGGAAACATCAATTAAGCTACCTTCAACGTAATGTATTTGCAGACAGGATTTCCACAGAAAGACAAATTCATATAATCTATGAAGACATGAAGTGTGGATTTGCTGCTTTAGTTTGATACAGAATTAATTTCTAAGATAGGGACCCCAACACAGCGTATCAAAAAAGAAAGTCACTGTTAGTCACTCAGTTGACTCTTTTTTTGCTGACCCCATGGACTGTAACCTGCCAGGCCCCTCTGTCCATAGGATTTTCCAGGCAAGAATACTGGAGTGGGTTGTCATTCCCTTCTCCAAGGGATCTTCCCCACCCAGGAATCCAACCCGGGTCCTCCAGCTTTGCAGGCAGATTCTTTACTGTCCGAGCCACCTGGCCCTAACCACTGAGCTCAGGAAAACTTTTTGGATCAGTTACCTGTGCCGTGCATGCTGAGAAACATCTCAGGGGAATCACAGCACCTTGGCCAGGGGAACATCCTAGAAATCACCTAGTCCAGAACTGTCTTTTTATAGATAAGGCATCTGAAACCAAATGATCTGCCTAAAACCGCAGCACCAGGTAGTGACAGACATGGGTCCACAGTCCAGGTTTCTGGCTCTCTGCATGATTCCTTTGACGATTACCTTCAATCCCATCAGCTGTATCTAAGGCCATCTAGTCAGAAACTGTGCCTTCTGTCCCCCTGGACTCTGTCCACACCCACTTTTTATCTAAACCACTGTGCACACTGGCAGTTTCCCAGCAATGCCAGAGCTCCTCATTCTTACCCCCAACCCAACACACCACAAGAAGCCAGCCCCTAAAAAAAAAAAAACCTGGAATTCAACCCTCAGCCTCTCCTGATCAAAGGGCAGACGGTCGGTTGTACCAAATGCTGCCATGTTGCCAAGTCGTATTTTGGGCTTCCTCACTGTGTTCCAGAAAATTAAGCAAGACCGAACTGAACTTCCATGGTAAAGCAAGCCACGTGAGTTGTCCTTCAGAGATGAGAGAATACTGCCCTTTCCACAACTGGAGAATCTCTAACTACCCTTTTGAAGCTTCTCGAACAGGCAAATGAAGATGAAGACAACAACTTCCCCTTTAAGACACTGGTATAAGCAGAATGGGACCTAGGGTTCACCGTAGGGGGGAGTTACACTCTGAGGGAGCAGTCCCCCCTTTCAGGTTTCAAGATCTACCCTCTGTTATTCACATCCTGTTCTTGGGCTTTCCTCCTCAGAGAAGGAGCATATCCTGAGTCTTCAGGAGACACTGATCATCTGGTATTTTCCGTTCAATAGGTCACTGTAACTAACTACTAATTTTCACCCCATGCAGCATGTGGGTTCCCTGACTAGGAATCTACCTGACACCCTGCAGTGAAGCGCAGAGTCTTAACCACTGGACCGCTAGGGAAGTCCCACAAACTACTAGTTTTTAAATAATTTTAAGTCCCCTATTTCCTTCAGTCCTGCTCAAATGCCATCTTCTCAATGAGGCCACCCACACCTTTACAATCCCATGCACTGCAGCCTACCAGACTCCTCTGTCCATGAGATTTCCCAGGCAAGAGTACTGGAGCAGGGTGCCATTGCCTTCTCCAAGGGATCTTCCCGACCATTTCAGGGGATCAAACTCAAGTCTCCTGCACTGCAGGTAGATATTCCTTACTGTCTGAGCCACCAGAGAAACCCCTCCCACATCTAATCACCTTATTTTAAATTGTAACAACCCACCCCCCCAACTTGGCCTTCTCTGTGCCAATTTATTATCATCTGTCTCCTTGCACTAAAGAAGGGGTGTTTGTGTGATAGTCACATCTGTATCTCCAGCACTTCATATACTGCATCTAGCACACAGTAGATGCTAAGTATTTGCTGAAAGAACCAAATGAAATCATTTGTCCCTCTGTATTCGGCAGAATACGGATCCTTTAAGATCTGTATTTTAAGATCCTTTAAAAGGATCTTTTGTACCCCACATTATTAAGAACCGAAGAAATCTAGATCTGCACTGTGAGATCTTGGCCATTCCTTCTAGGCCCAGCCTTTCGTTTTATACATAATGAAAACTAAAGCAGAAGCTGTGTGATGAAGCAGCATCAGCAAAGAATCTGGCATCAAAGAGCCTGAGATCCAGGTGATAATCTATGCAAGAAACCTAGCCTGTCTAAAATTCCAATTTCCTCATCTGCAAAACTGCTAATTCCCAGTAATGATTAACGATGACGATGGATAAAATGAGAAAACATTTGGGAAATTGCTATACAAGTGTCCTTCACCGTTAGGCTACTTGACCTGCCGAAGGTCACAGAGGCAGTAGTAGCAAAACAAGCATGTCTTCTAACTCCTGATCCAGGGCATCTCATGTCATGAAACTAGTCTCTGGTTCCCCTATTCAAGGCCAACTTAAATCTTTCATCTAGTTCAAGGCCTTTTAACCTTTGTATGGTTGGGGTTGCTTTCAAAATTTGATGAAAATGATAGGAAAGTACACACATGTATACGAACACAAAATCTCCTATAACCCATCCTTGGGCCCCAGGCCCAGAGAACTAAGACTGATGTACCAATAAATTTCTCTCAGCAAGTTTTTTATCACCTATTTTCATAATTATGAATAATATTTATGAATAAACATAATAATGCTCAATAATTCATGCCTAAGGATTCAACCCAAAGGATTCGTTCTCAAAGCAGAAAGCTCGGGAGGAAAAAAAGTACACGGGACTTTTAATAATAAAAATCAGATTATTTTGATCATGTTGCCACTGTATGAACCAGATAATTCTACATGACCATTTTCAAATAATCACACAGAGGCCCCATGGTTTCTTCTCTGGAGAAAATATACCCAAAATGTTTATAATGGAATTTCTCCCTGCAACCCTATACCCATCATAATTAACTCCAGACAAGATTACTGAAGATGGTCTATCCTCCCTTAACCGCAGTCTAGTTAAGTATGATGCTATTCACTGTAAAGAGCACTTGTTAGGGGAAAAAAGAAAACCAGTACTAACTCTTCAGGAAGGTCAATTCACCATTCTTCATTCTCTAATCAGGACAAAACATAAGCAGCCTAATCCACTGGAATGTTAAACAATCATAAAAAACTTGAAATAAATGAAGTGGTCCCGAATTTGATAATCCTGAGGCAAAGGAGGGTGCCATGAGCTTCTTTGGTAATCCATCCAGTTAAGCAGCTAGTAACAGATGTCTCATAATACCAACCACTGAATTCAGTATCATTAACCTACAGTTGTCCAGCTACACACAGCTCAGTCTCCTCATCTGGAAAATTAAAACGGGCCACAAATACGCTTGTGAACGTGTTTGGGAATTTCTAAGTAACAGTTTTTATCCCTGAGTGGTGAGATTACAGGTGATTTAATTCTCTTACCTATATTTTGCTATAATTTTCAAGTTTTATATTGTGATTATGCACTGCTTTTTAAAACCACAAATTCTGAACTTAAAATATGTCTTCACATTTGCAGATTTTTGATCTGATGACTGCAGAACCCCTATCTGGGGGGCAGCAACACAGATGTCCCTAAACACAACCCAAAAAACAAGAATCCAGTATACTGACTCTTCTAATTAAATCCTGTACACTCAAGGCTAATTAACAGAGGAAAAAGGTTTTCTTACACGCAAAAATAAAAATATCCATGCTTTGGGGACCAGTTAAATGGGAGGTCTTGACCTCTTACAGAATTGCACCATGAATGCTCCCAGCCTGTCAGCTATCTAAGAGATTGCCTTGTTTTAGATAAATAGAAGCCAAGTCCTTGAAGATTCTGCTTCCTAAATTTTCTGTAAATCCATGGGTTCAGTTTGGTTGTCAAGGTAAGATGAGTACTTTCCCACAGCTGAAAACTAGTTTCCTAAAAAAGCTGATATCCAACTTCTACCACTTGGTATTATTCATTTCTATCTTTTAAACTTATAGTAAATTAAGATTATAGGGTCCTTCCAGCCGTCCTAACAGGTACAACTCAGTATTAGTACTGTTTTTTGTCTGTTTTTAAGAAGATTCTTCCAGTGCATCATAAACTGTAATCAAGTGATCCTTCTTCAACCTTTCAGAACAGTAAATTATTAGATTATAAACAAAAAATCACCTAACCAAAATAAATTTATTTCTTAGAGAATCAAAACTGATCATGTTCTCAGTAAGTTCTGCACTCTCAGAATCAAATTTGCTAGAAACCTAAAAATTACTTTGAAATTTTTAATTTCTGATAATTAGTGAAAACTTTAACCTGTATTCATCAAATTCATCAAAACACATTCATGTGAAAATGATTACAGAAGAATCGCAGGAGTAAGTCATTATTAGTTAGCCATCGACTGAACATCTCCAAATTATAGAGATATGGATGATCACCATAATATGTACAAGCTGAATTCCAAATATTCATTCATATATACTTCAAACAGCATACACGTTAACTACAACCACCAAAAGAGTGTCACTTCCAAGAAATACTGGGATCCGAAGCGAAAACACTCATCTCAAGTGGCTCTGATTATTCACCTGTAGCAACGATTTTTCACTTCTGTTATAATACAAATTGGACCTCTCAGATCAGGTTACATTTCCTTTTGGAATTAAAGCAGCTAATACTTAGAAACCACAGATTTCTTAGAACATAAGGCGTTATTTATAAATTACTCTAGATTTCTGAAACAATTTAGGACAAAATTAGTTACCTCTTTTTTTTTTTCCAATCAACCAAATCAGAATATTTGGATTTTTGAAAGATGAAGTTTTCTCCACAGTGTTTCTAGACGGGGTTCGTGAACTCTAACCTGTAATTCAGCACCGCCTCAGTTTTATCACATTTCAGGGAGAAAATGGGGCAGGGGCAAGTTTAGCGGCACCACGACGGCATTGTCACCACAACACCTCCCACCACAGCCACCATTTTGAGCAGCAGAATTAAAGTGCTGAGGATTTTGACCAACTAAAAGGAAACACGGGGGCTTCGGGACAGTTGTGGAGCAAGTCCTGACGCTCAGCATTCCCTAATCTGCCGTTTCTCCCCCTCAGTCCGCGGGAACCGCCGTCCCACTCACATTTTTAGAAAAAGCCGTGCTCGTCCGAGTCACGTCCCAACTTTGAAAACGGCGTGCGGCGCCGGGCCCCCGCACCCGAGGCTGCCGCATTGTCGTCGCCGCCGCCGCCGCCGCCGCCCGCCCGCCCGGCGGCCCGCACCCTCCCTGGGGCCGCCGGACCCACGGGCCCCGCTCGCCGGCCCGGCCGCGCCGGTCTCGCACCTTTGTCCGGGGCCGCGGCACCGACCGGCCGCGCGCTCGGCCCC
>NW_024070213.1:11009222-11114554 GCF_014754425.2 Oryx dammah
GGGCTGCGCCCACGTGGGTCCCGGGCGGCGGACCCCACACCCAGGCAGAGCCCGCGGCCTCCTGCCCCTCCCGGGCCGAGGGAGACCTCCCCCTCGCCGTCCGCGGTGCGCGGGGTGCTGCGTGGGGATGGGAGGTGGTTCCCCCTGGCCCGGGGGGCGCCTGCGCTCCGGTCCTGTCCGGTCCCGGGCGCAGCCGCTCGGGGACCCGCGTGGGGACCTCTGAGCGCGGACGCCCGCCGGACTGGCCGGCGTAGTGGCCGCACTCAGCTGGGATGTTATGGAGTGCGCCTCCGGTTTATTCCCTCCCTCGTTTAATTCCCATCAATTTAGTAACCTGTTTTTTTTTTTTAATATATAAGCCAGCATTTAAAAAAAAATCTTAAAGAACATGTGTATTTAACTAGATCTTTACTGGAAGAAAATACTTCATCCAGCACTGCACACTACCCTGCCGCTCGCCCCCTGCCCCAAACTTAGGTAGTTGCGCTCGCTTATTACTTCAACTATTGAATGCTTTAAAATTCACCCGCAGATGCTACCACGTGTCCATCTTTGAAAAACATGAGCGCCTATCTGAACGCCCCCAGGAGCAGACTGCCCTTGAGTGTGTAACGCGCAGCTCCAAGGCAGATGCCCAATGACCAGGTGAGGTGTGGGAAGGATGACACGCACCGTGGGGTGACCCACCTGACCTGAATTCGCACTCTCTTCTGGGGACTCTCTAACCCCTGTCTGTCTGCATTTCCGCACCTTTCCTTCTCTTTTGTGTACGGGTTCCTGCTTCGCTTCACATTTGTTTCTAATCCATTACATCCTGCCTTTCTGCTTCCCCTCCTTTTCCCGGTTCTCCTCTGGCTCCTCATCCTGCCCTTTACCCTTTTCCATCTTACCTGTCCCTCGGTGATCTGGGCCCCAGCCTGGTAATCACAGCGCCTAAAAAGTCACATACCAGCAAGGAGAAAGGTGACAAGTTTGGGTTACTCTGGCCTGTTTGAATGAGCGCTGCCCTCCCCACACACTGCCCGGTCCTGGAATCCTGCCACACTACCCTGGGGTGTGGGGGGCGGGGGCAGGGCAGGTGGTGGCTGAGGGGGTCACCCCTCGGTGCTGGTCCTGCCCCATCCTCAGCACGCTTGCCCCCAGGCTGCCTTCTTCATCTGAGGGTCACCTCTCGGTGTCCCATTGGACAGGCACACAGCTTCAACCCTCTTTCTTTCTCTCCCCTCTCTGGCTCTGATCCACTGTGACTCTCTCCCCACCCCCCACCCCCACCAGAGCAGGTGCTCCTCCTCCAGCCGAGGTTTTCTGTGTCTCGTTGGGTTCCTCAAGTTCTGGCTCCATCTGGAGGGTCACATTTGTACCCACCCCTTCCTCTGCCTCTGTTGGAGCTGATACCCATGATCCTTGACTGTTTGTTCCACCTTTCCCCTGGGATTTAACTGCCTCAAATCTGTTTTTTGGGCTGGCTTCACCCTAACCTCTGAGACCTGGATCACTGGCCCTGGTACCTCCTGCGACACCCACCTCCTTCCTTCTTACCAGGACTCTCAGCGCTGCCTGCTCCTGCCTTTTTAAGGGTGGTCCATTTCTCACCCTACAAACACCAGTTGTTTCTTATCCTGTTCCCAAAAGGCATACAGCTCTCATACTTTTTCTGTCTCTCTCTTTCGCCCTCTCTGCCTCTTTTCTGTTTGTGAGCACTGTTGATCTGAAATGACCTTGGAAGTGCCAAAAGAAATTCTCTTCCACATTTCCTACCACCTCCACTTCCATACCATCTTCTAATTAAATATCTTCCATTAAAAACACACACACAATACTTAGTTTGACTAACCTGTTTCACTTGTTAATTAATGTGGCAAAAAATATTTGAATTTCTCTTTGCAAAATCTGCAGTAATCTCAGCTGTTATGGGATTACTCTAGGTTCCTGGAGGATAATCTGGGGAACTAACCAGCATTTTCTAACTGCGTTTCTTTGAGAAATACATTGCAAATCCTGTATGATCAGCTAAAAATAATTACTTGAACCTCGGAAGGCACGTGACAAAAGTGTGGTTCTTCCAGGTTTCTTCCTGTTAACCAGGACTAGAATTCAAATCTTCTAACTGATCATCCAGTCAGATTACACTGCTTCTCACTTCTTCAGTTGCCCTTTCTATCCCTTTGCCTGCCCACCCTGATGTGGTTGCTCCTTGATTCAGTCCAGGAGCCCAGCTGGAGCCACAGTGAGGCAGAACCATTATCCTATCACTTTAGTTGTCTCCACATCTGAGTCCAGGTCCCTCACGAAGTATTGGCACACCCTCCTTTCTCAGTAGAGAGCTACCTTCCATAGGGTACTATTCCCACAGAGGACTATAAGTCAGGCTAATTTTAACATTTTAGAGATCGTGGAAAGTGAGTTATATTATAGTCAGGAAAGTTGGCTGTCTCTTAGAAAAGGCTTAATCTCTTGCATGTGTATTTCATCTGTGAGGAGGGGCTTAACTAATGGTTCCTGAACTCTATAGCTTTCACCTTTAGAGTACAACCAGTTTTAATGTTCTAAAGTGTAAATTCAGTCATGTCATTCACCTGCTCCAAATTCTATGACTCTCCCTTGAGCATGAAAGTCCATTGAGTCTTAACTCAAGCCAGAGTTTGGCTCCCACCTGCCTTCCCAGCCTCACCTGCGATCCCCACCCCCACCTCATCCAACCAGTGACTCCTTCCCGCCTGTCAAACTGGTTCACTCACCCCCGGATCTTCTTGCTCCTCCCTTTTGATCCTGCCCTTTCAGTTGCTTACAAAGACAGCTCAACTTCTCAGATCACTCAAAACTCACCTCCTTCCTAAAGCTTTCCTGAAACACCCCTGCTTAGGGGTATTTGTCCAGGTACACTGACTGGAGAAACTACAGTGTGTATGACTCACTAGTCAACCACTTCCTTGGGTCATCATTCTATTATTTATTTTGAAGTGCTACTTAAATCTTTCACTGTAGTTGGGGTGTCTTTTCTTCTCATCCAGATTAGACTTGATTATGGGTGGGGGGGAATCCTTCCTAATACACATAAATTAAATGATTGATTATTTAATGATGACATTAAACAAATTAGAACTTCTTGAAATGCCTGATGTCGATTTACTTACCTTTCCTACATTTCTTCCTCTGCCTTTTAGCTTTCTCCCTCCTGGAACTCATTCAGGCAGTCTCAAAGGTCATGCCTTTCTCAATACAGTCACATCTTCAGGGGATTGATCAACTCCAGGACCCCCAGGATAACAGAAGTCACTGGAGTCCCTTTTATAAAGTGGCATAGAGTGGTCAGCCCATATCCGCAGTTACCCGCATTCATGGATTCAGCCAACCAAGGATGGATCCATCTTCAGCTTGGCTTTTCTCCTGAGCCCCAGGGTCATTTCCCCCAAATGCCAGTTGGATGTTGAAACTCACCATGTTAAAAGGAAGGTGGGAAACTAGCTCTGGATTTTTTCTTTGCGAGTCACACACCTTACTGACTTTGTATTTCCTTTAATGGAACAATCATAGTTCCAGACCACCAGGTTCGCCCTCAACTCTCTGCTTTTGTCCTGGCTAGTTGTAACCACAGTCGTGTGAGTTCTGCCTCCATGAAGTCTCTAGTAGTCCCCCCGTCTCCACCCCAATCGAGGTCCTTTCATCTCTCTAGTTGAGAAGCTTCCTAACTGGTTCTCTTTCTTCTGGTTTATCTCCTCTGTCTCTCCAGTGTGACTGGATTAATCTTAGAAGTGTGTGTCAGTTCTGAGAAGGTAAATTTAATGTGTTCTTAAGCCCAGTATATCCACCAGATTATTATTTCAACATGTGTTATCAGTATTAAAAATATCCATGAGATAGTCTACATACATTTTTCTTCATGGCAGTTCTTTGGAATCAGGTGTGCATTTTACAGTTAACTGCAGGCATCTCTGTTTAGGACCCACCATCTCAGTGCTGCATGGGGCACTCGTGGGTGGTAGGTGCTGTGTTGGGCAGACAGGTCTGCAGGTACCCACATGCCCAGGACTCACCCTGAGCATTCTGACCCTCTGGACCCCGGTCTGGACCCATCCACATCCTCCTGCCTACACCCTCCTCCAGGCAGGCCTCCCTGAACACTTTAGCCTAGTGCTAAATCTCCCAACCGACCTCTTTTATTTATGTTTGGTTTTACCAAGAAAATCCCAGCTCTTTCCTCAAGAATAGCTCTTGGACTGTTCTCCTTGGAGCAGGCTACAAATAACTGGTCTATATGAGTGCTGATGAAACAAATTATTTTATATTACTAATACCTTCACAGAAAACACTACTCTTTGAACATAGTATTTTATGATGTAGAAATTTTTTAAATTGAGATATAGTTGGTGTGCAATATTGTATAGGTTGCAGGTGTACAGCATCGTGGCTCACAATTTTTAAAAGTTATACTGCGTTGACAGTTACTATAAAATAGTGGCTCTGTTCCCCCTCCTGTACAATATATCCCCATAGCTTATTTATAACATATTTTTAACCATGAAGAACATTGGGGAATTCCCTGACAGTCCAGAGGTTAGGACTCTGCACTTTCACTGCCAGGGACCCAGGTTCAGTCCCTGGTCAGGGAACTAAGATCCTCCAAGCTGCAAGTCGCAGCCAAAAACAAAACAAGACAGAGAGAGGAGAAAGTTGGTGATCAAAGTTTGTATATTTTTTTTTAATAATTTTATTTATTTTTCACTGTGCTGGGCCTTTCTTGCTGCACGGGCTTTCTCTAGTTGCGGCGAGCAGGGGCTACCCTCTAGTTGCAGTACAACAGCTTCTCAGTGCAGCGGCTTCTCTTGTTGCAGAACATGGGCTCAGGCACATGGGCTTAGTAGTTGCAGCTGCTGGGCTCTAGAGCACAGACTCAGTAGCTGTGGCACCCAGACTTAGTTGCTCTGCGGTGTATGGGACTGCAAGGAGATCCAACCAGTCCATCCTAAAGGAAATCCGTCCTGAATATTCATTGGAAGGACTGATGCTGAAGCTGAAACTCCAATACTTTGGCCACCTGATGCGAAGAACTGACTTATTGGAAAAGACCCTGATGCTGGGAAAGAATGAAGACGGGAGGAGAAGGGGAAGACAGAGGATGAGATGGTTGGATAGTATCACCAACTCAATGGACATAAGTTTGAGTATACTCCGGGAGTTGGTGATGGATAGGGAGGCCTGGCGTGCTGCAGTCCATGGGGTCTCAAAGAGTCAGACACGACTGAGTGACTGAAGTGAACTGAATTGTGTGGGACACGACTGAAGCGACTAAGCACAGTAAGGCTGGTAATCTGTTACCGCTAGGAAACCCCAGCCTGAGGCTTGAAACCCTCGGGCCAGCAGGGAGGCCCGGAGCAGCCCGCTGGGCTGCAGTCCCCAGAGGAAGGCTCTGTCCGCTCTGGCTCAAACCAGCTGGCACCGGAGCTGGAGGCTGTGTCCTTGGCATGGTTCTGACACCCATGCAGCCTTTAAGGAGATTACTGCAATGTTAGTTAACCCGGTTCTCAGCCGCGAGACGGGGCAAGGGGGTGTCCTTTCTGCTCATCTCTGTGGTTCAGGACTCAGAACCTCACCAGATTTTACTGCCTGCTGAAACTTCTTCAGTCCTCTTCTAGAAACTGTACCCAAGAATCAGCTTCTGTGCTGCCTCCGGGCGACTTGGTTTCTGTTGTTCTGTTCAGAAATTCCTTCTCAAATTCCTGGCATGTCCACCTCTGGCCTATCTCATTGTGGCATCTCCCCTTGTTCTTGACACCAGGTCAAATAGCTTTGTAGCATCTCAGTTCTCCGAGCCATTCAGAAGCTGGTGAGTCTTAATGAGTTCTTCCCTTAATCTCTTTTCAAAAGGCCTCCAATCCTTAATTTCTTTAACTTTCCTTTTTAATTATTTTAGCTCCTTGTGTCATTCCTCTGGCCTCAGACCCTCCCTACTCAGTTTACAGGTCACATTATTTTGGTTGTCAGAGTGCCCAGGGTTCTGTACACCTGGCCTCAAACTCCATCGCTGGGCTGATGTCCCTCCTGTTGGATCCACGTGACGCAGAAATAAGTGTTTGGGTAGAAAACTCAAATCTCTCGCCTTGAGGGTTTTCTAATGCAGTTGATAAGGTTTATCTGTGCAGTACAGCACAGAAGTATGCTGTGAGATGTTCAAGTCATGAAGAGCTGCGAAGTCATGCAGCCCACATGCTCCTTTGGAGAGGAGTTCCAAGTGGAATCTAGTGTGAGCCGGAGGGCTTGGGGAGGCCACCTTGACTTGGTGAGAAGCACAGCTGGATATCTGCATTCATAACTTCAAATCTATTTGTTTTTACTTTTTTTTTTTTTTTTAACATTTGGCCGCACCTCACAGCTTGAGGAATCTTACTTAATAGTTCTCTGACCAGGAATTGAACCAACATACTCAGCAGTGAAAGCATAGAGTCCTAACCACTGGACCACTGGGGAATTCCCATAGCTTAAACTTTGGAATAAAATTCTCTTGATGTCAAAGCCAATTAAGATGGAATAATTTTTTTAACTTAGAGTAATATTTAGTAGAGAAAGCAGTTGTAGTAGAGAGGCAAGTGTGGTGTTTTGGGATCCAGAAGGCCTGGGACTCAGGCTGTAATTTTAGTCCCAGCTGAACCAGCTGCTTTAGAATCAGCTGCCATGTGAGCTTGTTTCTTACACTACATTTTCTCAGATACTCAATAGGAATCATACAGACTCCTGTTTAGCTCCATGACTGATACATGGAGCAAAGTAGAAAATTGTTTAAACCATAAACTGTCACATTCATAGGAAGAATTTTGTTAATTTCATTATTTTTAATCCTGTTCAACCCAAAAGTGGTATACTTCCTTAAAAACGTGTACTTCCAATTTAGACAGGTCCCAAGTCAGATCACTCTTATATGCATGAGCCCATTCGTTTAATGTATACAACATATCTCAAGTACCCATCACCTTGAATAAGAAGATGCAAAGTCGGAGGGTGAAAAGGGTCTTAGTTGCCATCACCATAAAAACCATTTATCGATGTGCTCTGGATTTCTTGATCTGAATGTGTTTTTTAAAGAGGAGTATATAGAGGCGTGGGAAAAGGTGGGAGGTAGGAAGGAAGTTCAAGAGGTGGGGATATGTGTATACCTATGGCTAATTCATGTTGATGTGTGGTGGAAGCCAAACCAATATTGTGAAACAATTATCTTTCAATTAAAGATAAATGAATTTTTTAAAAACTTAAAAAATAAAAAAAAGCAAAAAAAAAAAGAAACATGGAAGTTAGCTTCTCTTGCTTATTATCTTTATTTTTAGGAATAAAGAGTAAACACATATACAGTATAGAGTAACTTTAAACAATTACAGTAAACACTGTTCATTTTATTACTATACAACATCAGATTATTATCTTGTTTAAGCTAACATCATTCTTTAACAACAACAAAAATATCTACTTTTCTTGAATGTGACTGTGAGATGAACATCGTTTCCTAATTTCACTGCTCCAGGCACTCAGTCAATAAATGTTTATTAAGCAGCTGCTATGTCCTAAGCAAGGTTGTAAGAGTTGAGAACATAGAAATGCCTAGAGCTTCAAACCTGTTATGTTTATGGTGTCATTATTTTTTAAATTAACAAGCCTCCCTTCACTTCCCTCACTCCAGAGCCAAGAAAGAAGAGCCTGTGAAATGGTTGCTTTTGTTTGGCTGAAAAGTCTGAAGGGATTGGGAACTCCAGAGGGAGAGACTGGTTGGTGAAGGGGAGAAGGCCCTGTGGTAACTGCAGTTAGGTTGTGTAGACTCAGAGGTGATTATGCTGCTAGGTTTAGTCACGCCAAAGAGTGAGATCTTCCTGGTAAAACACAGACAGAGCAGCCAGTAACTTGAGTTCCACCCTGTGCCACCAAAACACAAGCTAATATGATGGCCTTGAAAAGCAATTGTTCTCAAGGCACATACATCCCTGCTCGGCTAACAGCCTGAGTTAACAGGCTTCCCAGTCAATGGAGGAAAGACATCTCTCCTGGGACAGTGCCGTGGCCAGGAACTCTGCAAGTGTCTCTAAGGACTCTGGGTCTCTGGGACGTGCCATTGGAAACCCAGCCTCCAGCCAGGCTTGGCCTCCAGCTAGAGGCTCGGTAGTCAGCCATGAAGAACAAATGGACACCAGCAATCCCTTCACAGGGACCCGACTGTGTGCACCCCCGTCACGCGTGGCACAGAGTGGCATTTCTCGTTGGCCAAGTAAACACACCCAGTTCATTTTGTCAGTGTTTTATGTGTTTGTTTATTTAAAGCAGGACCCAGATGTATATTCAGATTCTTGATTTTGTATTCCCGGCACCTAGAGCAGCACGAAGTGTGGGAGTTAAATCAAACCAAACAGAAGCAGAGTCATGTGCTGAAGGCCTTTTCCGCTCCGGGCACAGCACCAGGCTCTTGATTCACATTTACGAAGTTCCATAAACCAGGGTCTGAGCACTTTGGCAGTGACAGTGTAGACAAGGCAAACGGATACACTGAGGGTCTCAGTTTTAAGTGTCAGTGCAGAGCGGTGCAAACTAGCATGGACACAGCGAGGTCTCCTTGGATGAGGGGGCACTGGTGGAGCCTGTTAAGTGGAGGCAGGGCCCAGAGGCCATAACAGCACCCCGAGACCCAGGAAGGGAGAAGACTTTGTGTTGAAGCCACAGAGAGGTTTTGAGCAAGAGAATCACATGAACTGATTTCTCTTTTAGAAAGACTTCTTAGAGTCCTGTTGAGGCTCTTATCTGAGGTTCTTCTTGGGATTGCACATAAAAAAACAAATGAAAACAGAAGTGGCTTCTTCACCAGTGCTCAGAGCTGTGGTGCCCTGTTCCTTGATCTGGTAAGCAAGTTTATACTGTAGCAACCAGGACAGCAGTAGCTTTGGGTGACTCATCCATCACACCGCTAGTTATGCTGAGCTAATGGACATCAAAAGTTCCAGACTTTTTTTCTTTTTTTTTTGGCACATTTAAACATATTTTAAATGTTGAAAAGATAGCATAGAGTTACATCATAGTTATATAAATTACTTACAGAATTAAAAGATTTGTATTGCCTTTACTTAATGCAGAGAACAGGAAACTACATACTGTATAATATAAAATTAAATTTAAAAATGAATTCAAGCTTAAAAGATGAAGTTATTTACCTAATTTTAAAATGCAAACATGAAGACCCCTGAACTATAAACCTTCATTCGAACTGCACTAATAATGGAAAATACAAAAAGCATAGCATTTCCAAAGAACCAGACATTTCAACTATAATTATTTTCTGTTATAACTATTGTTCCTGTTTAATCTTTAGAGAACTTTCTCTTTTTAAGACAGTCAGTTTAAAAATGTTTTTAGGCACTACGATTTGTGACAATTGGAACAGTCTTCTAATGGGTCCTCGGTATTCAGAGATTCAAGCCCAGTGCACTTCAACCTCCAAACTTTTAAGTAAACTGTCAGGCCAAGGGTTCCTCCAGCTATGTTTTTGGAATTGACTTTCAGAACCTGATTACCCAATTCACCATTTACCTGCTGGAAGATGACCCTCTCAGGCTACACTCCACAGGCTCTGCTATCAGCAAAGATGCCAAAAGCTACTATCATGTGGAGAACGCGAGGAAGTTTCAGAAAAGTGTTTTCAAATAGAACCTAGAGGAAGGGGCTTATGAGATTGCTGTATCATTGCTGCTGGAGAAAAATATTGTGTTAAATGTGCTCGTTCGCTCCTCCAAAATATCACAAGTCTTCAGTCTCATCCACGCAGCATCCTTCCTTGAGGACCCTGGTCAGCGTCCTCCCCAACTCCTCCGTGCTGCCAGCCCCCACTCACCCAACCTCAGTCCAGCCCCCGACTGGCCAGCCCACCCCTCAGCTGGTACTGAGGGCAGAGAACCAGTGTTACCTCTCTGACTGCTGTTCCTCTGGCCTCGAATTTGGCTCACATTTTTTTTTTTTTTTTTAATAAAGAACCAGGTTTTTTTTGGTTTTTGTTCTTTTTTTAATCTATGTCTTGGGCTACATCGCTGGGTCTTCATTGCTGTGTGCGGTCTTTCTCTACTTGAGGCGAGCAGGGGCTGCTCTTTGCTGCGGTGCACAGGTTTCTCATTGGGGTGGCTTCTTTTGTTGAGGAGCCCAGGCTCTAGGTGCTCAGGTTCAATAGTTGTGGCCCACAAGCTTAGTTGTCCCACAGCACATGGAATCTTCCTGAACCAGGGATTGAACCTGCCTCTCCTGCATTGTAGGAGGATTCTTTACCGCTGCACCACTGGGGATGCCCTCCTTGTGTTTCTACACTCTGTGAAACCATCTTTCTCCTTCAAGACCCATCTTACGGGTGGTATCTCTGGGCTTCCTCCCAGTCCTCGCTCAGCTGTATACATGTGCATTAGAGCCTCGTTTGACTGTACACAGTGCCTAGGGCGTATTCACTGTCCCTGGAACACTGTCGCAATCCACGTCCCTCCAATGGGTAGGTGGTTGGTGCCTGACTCTGCGAGAACAAAGGGATGCCTGCACACATATCTGTCTTTCCCTCAGCTAATCCATCAGCTGGTGTTTCTGAAGCATCTGCTCATTATGTGCAAGGCACTTGGACTTGACAAAAGATTTTTTAAGTCTTTTTGTTTAATACAACAGAGTGTTTTTGGTTTTGTTTTTGAGTGTTGTTATTTACTATGAGAATACCAAAGACGTAAGAGACATGGCTTCTAATCTCAAGAGACATTCAACCAGATTTCCCTGGTGCTTCCGATGCTGGGGACATAGGTTCAATCCCTGGTCAGGAAACTAAGATCCCAGGTGCCATGTGACTTGGCCAAAAAAAATTTTAAAAAAATGAAGAAGAAGAAACAGGCAAGTAAGCAATAGATTGCTGTTAAAAAAGAGAGAGACAATTCAACCTTCAGAGGGAGGTGCAACTTCGCTCCATGCTGCTGCTGCTGCTAAGTCACTTCAGTTATGTCCGACCCTGTGGGACCCCCAGACGGCAGCCCACCAGACTCCTCAGTCCCTGGGATTCTCCAGGCAAGAACACTGGAGTGGGTTGACATTTCCTTCTCCAATGTATGCATGCATGCTAAGTCACTTCAGTTGTGTCCGACTCTGTGCGACCCTATGGACAACAGCCCACCAGGCTCCTCTGTCCACAGGATTCTCTTGACAAGAATACTGGAGTGGGTTGCCATTTTCTTCTCCCTTTGCTCCATGAAACAAATGTAAATAATGTCTCCAAATTCCTATTAAGGAAGAAAGTGGGAGAGGAAAGACCCCAGACAAAGAGCTGGTGTGTCTTTTTTGCTTTTTCCCCACAAATAAACTTTAATAGATATTATCTTGTATTTATATAGCACCTTCTTCAAGAACCTTTGGTGCTTTACAGACATTTTATCTAATTAATCCCCACAACAACCCTGTGAGGTAGGTACTACTCCCATTTTACAAGATAAGGAGACTGAAGCACAGAGAGGTTAAGTGACTTGCCCCAAATCTCACAGTTCAGTTCACTGTGTGACCCTGGGTGGGTCTCGTCATCACCTTGCTGAATCTGTTTCCCCATCTGGTGGAATTAATGCTTTGATTTCTGTGATGGCTGAGGGTTCCTTCCAGCTCTTTGGCTCAGTGTCTCAGGGTCATGGGGTGCCTGGAAGGGTGACGTGATTGTAGTTCAGGGCTGTTGAGAAAAGTTCCAGGCCAGTCCTAGCTGAACTTGAATGTGGGTGAGGTCAGGAGAGCCAGAGAGGAGGCATAAAGGTACAGCAGATAAACACCGGGACAGGCCAGGGCAGGTTGGCCGGTGCTTGAGAGGTGGACGGGACCAGGCTCCCAGGGTGGGGTGTTTGTAAGGACGATTGGGAAATGGCCAGGGGAGGCCACCTCGGGCCAGGAAGGACTCAGGGGAGAAGCGCTGGAGTCACTGGGGCTATTTTAGGATACTTGCAAAAGGCAGCACGAGGCGCTAGGTCCAAGATTAGCTTTGCAGCCACAGGAAGACAGAGACATGGCCGGAGAGCAGCTTCAAAGACAGAATCAGGAAGTTGCTGGGCTCTCCAGTCTGCAGAAGGTGAGTCAATGGCACCTTTGGGTCTTAGTCTGAGACTGAATAAACAGGCTACTGACAGGCTCTGACACCTCAAGAGGACAGTGGCCCCAGCAGCCCTTGGAGTTGAGGCCAAGCACAAGCTGGAATCAAGACTGTCAATAAATATCAATAACCTCAGATATGCAGATGACACCACCCGTATGGCAGAAAGCAAAGAACTGAAGAGCCTCTTGATGAAAGTGAAAGAGGAGAGTGAAAAAGTTGGCTTAAAACTCAACATTCAGAAAACTAAGATCATGGCATCTGGTCCTATCACTTCATGGCAAATAGATGGGGAAACAGTGACAGATTTTATTTTTCGGGCTCCAAAATCACTGCAGATGGTGACTGCAGCCATGAAATTAAAAGATGCTAGCTCCTTGGAAGAAAAGTTATGACCAACTTAGACAGCAAATTAAAAAGCAGAGACATTACTTTGCCGACAAAGGTCCATCTAGTCAAAGCTATGGTTTATCCAGTGGTCATGTATGGATGTGAGAGATGGACTATAAAGAAAGCTGAGCACCAAAGAACTGATGCTTTTGAACTGTGGTGTTGAAGAAGACTCTTGAGGGTCCCTTGGACTGCAAGGAGATCCAACCAGTCCATCCTAAGGGAAATCAGTCCTGAATATTCATTGGAAGGACTGATGCTGAAGCTGAAACTCTAATACTTATCAAAGAACTGACTCATTGGAAAAGACCCTGATGCTGGGAAAGACTGAGGGAGGGAGGAGAAGGAGACGACAGAGGAGATGGTTGAATGGCATCACTAACTCTATGGACATGAGTTTGAATAAACTCCAGGAGTTGGTGATGGACAGGGAGCCCTAGCATGCTCCAGTCCATAGGGTTGCAAAGAGTAAGACACGACTGAGTGACTGAACTGAACTGAACTGAACACACCACTACACTGGAGAAGGGAACTGCTACCCACTCCAGTATTCTGGCCTGGAGAATTCCATGGACAGAGGAACCTGGCGGGTTATAGTCCATGGGGTTGCCAAGAGTCGGACATGATTGAGAGACTTTCTCTTTACTACACAGTGCACTCAGCGGGCTGCTGCCACCGAGAACAGCCTAGACTCACTTCTTTTTTAATAGGACTTAATAGTAGTGTGGGTTTTTTTTTTTTTTTTGGCTACTCCATGCAGCTTGTGAGATCTTATTTCCCAAGCCAAGGAATGAACCCACGCCCCTGCATCCCCACTTTGGAAACCATTGAGAGCCCCAACTTGTAACTTCTGGACCCCCAGGGATGTTCTAGTGTGTTTAAAAATCCTTTTGAGCATGAAACTTTCAAGTTTTATCTTAACCAAAAACTTGGACGTTTTGCTCCTGTTTCCTGAGAAATTTAAAAGTATATTAAATCCATGGTGTCCAGATTTATGGATCTGGAGGAGTGTGAACACTGGTTTTATGTAGATTTGAAACTAGATTGTATTAAAATGCCACTCCAAATACTGTTGCCCTCAGGAAGGGCATCTGGGTGGTTCATGGACAGAGGTGAAATGAAGAAAAGTGATCTACTTCAAACAAAATGCGTAAAACAGAAGGTCTAAATTGGAACTTCCCTGGTGGTCTAGTGGCTAAGACTCCATGCTCGCAGTGCGGGGGATCCAGGTTCCGTCCCTGGTCAGGGAACTAGATCCCACATGCCACAACTGAAAAAGATCCATATGCCACAACTAAGATCCCGTGCAGCCCAACTAAGATCCCGTGCAGCCGAATAAGTAAATGATATACATTTTTTAAAAGAATAGGTTACTTTATACCAGTGAATTTCTAATCTCGAGAGAAGCATACACACAGCAGTGCTCACAACCTGAGAGTACCGGCTGCATCACAGGAAACTGGGCCCGCCGCGATGTTCCGAATGATAAAAAGAAGGACAGTGAGATGCCCCTGAACCTATTGCATCAAGTCAAGTCGGAAGATGCCAGAAACTGAAGGAGAGTCCACCTGAAAGTGAGCGGCGCGTGATTTGGGAGGAAAGGAAGGGGAAAAGTCATCGTCAGCACGAGCCTTGGTGTCACGGAGGGTAACTCTCCCCGATGGACAGATAAGCGCGCTGTGGGCTGAGCTGCCCTTGGTGCTGTGTCCTGGCCCAGGAGACAGGGAGGTCCCGCTTTGCTCCTGGTTTGCAGGAGGTGCCCTATTTCCCCCTTTACCCCTTATCTCTTACTGAAGCCAGAGCTGAAAGGGAAGAATAGAGTTTCAGGTCAAGTGATTTTCTGTTCCCCTGGGACTCAGAAGCACCGTCTGAAATCCAGCCTCTGGTCCCCAGGGACCCACCATGGTGGGATTCAAGAATTAGAGCATAACTGAAGGCATTGTGAAGAATCTGGGGTTATCTTACATACACTATGGTGTGTAAAACAGACAGCCCTTCCAGGAGACAGGGCAAAGCTTCTGTACAGCTCAGGGAGTTCAGTTCAGGGTCTGTGATGACCTAGAGGGGTGAATGGGATGGGGGGTGGACTCCAAGTCCAAGTCCAAGACGGAGAGGATATATATATGTATACACATATAGTTGATTCACTTCATTGTACAGCAGAAACAGATCATTATAAGGCAATTTTATTTCAATTAAAAAAAAAAGATCTGGGGGATGTCCTTCAGTGAGTACATGACTAGGACTGACTGACCAGGAGCCACGTGGTCCAGCTCAGTTCAACTCAATTCATTCTCCTCAAAAGACATAGAAGCACCTACTATATGCTAGGAACTGTGTTAATATAAGAGACACAGAGGTGTCTCAGAAATGAGTGCTGGCCTCCGACAGTCTGGACAGTCTGGAGAAGACCAGTAGGAAATTCAAGTGGACTGTGCAGCTTCTTGGTCCTCAGGGGAGTGCAGGCAGGGTTTCCGGAGATGAGTCTAGAAGGTTATACTGGGTGCTGGAGGAGGAGGCAAGGCGAGGCGCTCTCAGCCCTTCTGGCTCCTCTGGGTTTTCTTAGAATCACCCAGAAGAGCAGCTAGCCCAGCCCCTCCCTAATGGCTCTGCCTGTGAGGTGTGAAGGTTGGATCCCAGGGGCCCCCACCAAACAGGAAATGGCTTGCAAGTGAGTTAGCCATTGTCTGCTCCAGCCTGCAGTATCTGCTGAGTCCCTCACTCCTGAGTTTCCCTTGTTCATTTTCCTGTTGGCTTCCTTGAATTTTTAGGAGTTCCCTTGGCAGATTCCCACTAGTCCCCAGCTGCATTAGGAGGGGGCAGAAGAGGAGCTGGTGCTTTTCCACAGCTGGGCCAGAGGGAATGACCAGCAATGGGAGGCCAGGCCTTTGCTGGCAGCTGGACTCAGCACCAGTGGTCCAGTACCTCGGGGGCACCAGCCTAGAAAGGTTCACAGTCTCATAGGGAATGGATGCTCCCTGATGGATGGAGGGACAGCCACTGGGGAGGGGGCTGAAGGGCCTCCCTGGCTGCCTCCGTGGGGCTGGTCCCTTAGGAAACAGCAGCGAGGCCCAGTCTACGTCACTCCATTTATTTGTTTAAGGAGGTGGAACCAACACCACCAGCCCTTTATTTTTTATTTTATTTTTTGGCCACACCACACTGCAGACGGGATCTTTGTTCCCCAACCAGGGATCAAACCCATGCCCCCTCAGTCACAGCATAGAGTCCTAACCACTGGCCCACCAGAGAGGTTGCCTAGCTCTGTTTATTCAGTGTTCTGCTTTTCTAATCTTTTACTGTAAGCAAGTATTATTTTATAATAAAAATTTTTAAAATCACCCCAAATTTAAGTGTTTTGTAAATCTGAATTTGTGAGGGTGAGTTACACATGTATTAGAAGGGTGTGCACATCACCTGGTCGTGTCTGTATTTTATGTCTTTAATCGATAGCCTTAATTTTCAGAGTTGACGGTGTCAGTGGTGTAGATGTGTGAGTGCAGCCAGGGAAGCCTGCCCGTGGCTTTGAGCCCAAGAATCAGTGGAGGCTGGCTGCCCTCTGGGTCTGGGGTCCAGCCGGCACCCGCGCTGGGAGCCGTTTGCAGCGCAGCCTCCCAGCCTCGTTGCCCAGCTGCAGACTTGCGTCCGGAGCTGATCCCTGGAGGCCGGCTGCCTCCGCGCGCTGCCCACTCACCACCCAGCGGCAGCAGTGTGTCCCGCCGCCGGCCTCCCCGTGCCTGCTCAGCGGCGGGACTGCCAGCGTCTGGCTCCTGCACAGGCAGAACAGGTGTATCCTTGCACCTTCCCTGTTGGTGAGGTGAGTCTGACTTAAGAACGAAGTTGCTGGGACTGCTGAGGAAATGAGATGTGAGGACCAGGCCCGGCTGAGTCAGACAGACCTGGTGTCCAGCGATCCCAGGTGGTTAACAGGCTATGGGGTCACAGGTCAGCCGAGGCCTGAGGGCTCCCCGCTAGGCAACGTGGTCTTTCCTGTCTGAGTTCCCTGTGAAAGAATGGGGCCTTGATGAAGCCGGGCGACTGCTTTTCAGATCTGAGTTGCTTAATAATGTCCTTGGCTCTGTGGAGGCTTTTCCTGACATATCTTGTCTCCCTCACATTTTATTGTTAGTCTGGCCTGACTTTGCAAGAAAATGGATTGTCTTTGATGATTAGACTCTGAAAGTTTGTCCAGTAGGTGGCTAGAACCAAGAGGCAGTGTGGTTTGGGCAAAGAACAACAGAATGGGAAGACAAACTCTGGGATTGGTGGCCCCTTCCCCAGTATTTTATTATGAAAAATTTCAAACACACAGAAAAGTTGTAAGAATTGTACAGTGAACATGTATATACTTGCCATGTAGGTATATTCTACAACTAACATTTCCTTCTATTTGCTTCATCATTTACCTACCCAGCCAGCCATCTGTCTAGATACACAGCACTTGATCTTATTTTCTGATATATTTGAGGTAACAGTCCATCTCATCTCTAAACACTTGGACAAGTATATGGATAACTGAAGTCATTTATAGTTCTTTCTATTTAGGTAAAACTCACCTCTAGTGAAATAAATTACCTACAACGTTGAGATGGTTGGATGGCATCACTGACTCTGTGGACGAGTTTGAGTAAGCTCCAGGAGTTGGTGATGGACAGGGAAGCCTGGCGTGCTGCAGTACATGAGGTCGCAAAGAGTTGGACACAACTGAGCGACTGAACTGACTGACCTACAGCGTTCTACCCAAGGAGCTTTGACAAAGGCTTACACCTCTGTAACCCAACCTTCTTTCTTTTTTAAAATCAAAATTTTTTTGTTTTTTTTTAACATGGACCATTTTTTAAGTCTTTATTGAATTTGTTACAATATTGCTTCTGTTCTATGTTTTGGTTTTTTGGCCTCAGGGCGTGTGGGATTTTAGTTCCCCAACCAGGGATCGAACCCACATTGCCCGCTTTGGAAGGCGAAGCCACTGGACCACCAGGTGAGTCTCTCTGTTTTCTCTCACTGATCTATTTGATTTTCCCTATGTCTAGCCCCAGATTTTTTTCACACTGATTGTGTAAGTGGTCCATTCAATGATGTCCTGGCCTCGTCCCCCCATCCCCACGGTGAGTCACTGGACCTCCCTGACATGGGAGGCCACCGTGTGTCTATAAGATCCTGTGGTCCTTGGTGCCTAGCACTGCACTCTATTTTCAATCAGCATTTCTCTGTTGATTCTACAACTTGCTTGTTTTGAGAGAAGCTTTTATTGACTTGTAGATCTGCCTAAATTCCCAATCTCTCTGTAACTCTGGAGTCTTGTTTCTGTCTCATAATCTCGGAAGAGTGGGCCCCATCATTTCACATTGACCAGAATTCGCTGGTTTCTCTGGCAGGAATGTCTTAGAGATGCCTGGCATAAGAGCAGCCATGACAATGGGGTCCTGTAAAGAGGGTTCCATACACTTTACCTTCCAAACCAGGGCACTTTGGAGATTGAAAGAGGTAATTATTTACAAGGATGCCAGGACCCCAGGTGTAAACCAGGCCTGCCCCAGGGCGCATGGCAGCCCTGTCAACACACTGCTCAGGATTCAGCCGGATACACTCCTTCAACAGTCATTGTTCAAGGTCTAAGGGCCGAGAGAGATTCTAAGACGATAAACCTAAACCATGATTTCTGCCCTAAGAAACCTGCAGTGTCGCTGGGAAAGCAAACAGACAGGGAAGGATGTGAGTGCCACGGCTGGTGCTCACACAGGGTTCCTTGTGAGGAGGTAGGAATCCCAGGACTCAAGCTGGGCCCCAGAGGGTTGGGGGGTGGCAGAGAGTATGTTGCAGAAAGCTTTCAGGTGCCAGGTGAGCAACTGAGGTAATGAACACAACAGTGTTACTCACAAGCTGGGTTTGCACAGCCTTTGAGTCGTCAGAAATGGGGCTCTTGCCTGGAAAGAAAAGAGGCAGTGTTGTCCAGTCCGCGTGGCCGGGAGAAGCGAGAGCAGCTCCTGGGAGCTGAGCACGGGGCTGCTCCTGCTTTGGCTTCCTTGAAGGCCCGGCTGGCTGCAGCTGCTCCTGGGATGGGAGGGCCACACTCCCCTGGACGACCGCATCCTGCCAGTTCCGGTGCCCCGAGAGGGAATTCCAGCCCTGGGCTCTGCAGCTCCCCTTCTCTCTCCTGCCTACACCTTCCTTTGTGTCTGAACCCTGCCCCCATTCCCACCTAAGCAGTGGCTCTTGTCACTTCCCAACCAGAGGGGCCACCATGGCCCATCAGCGTGCCCTCTGGCCTGCAGAGAGGGTTTCTAAACATAACCCATCCCCTCTCTGTCCTGCCCACTGTGCTCACAGGTTGCTTCCTTAGCTAAGTACCCAGGGCCCTGGGACCAGGTGTGCCGCTGTTCCTCTGACCTCATCCACTCAGCCACCCCCAGCCATTCATGACCACCCACCTTCCTAGCATGCTTCACATTGTTTCACGCTTCCCCCTCATCCCGGGCCCTGGTCCTCTCTGTCCTGTCCTCTCCCCCATCCACCCTCCTTGACTGGCCCTGGAGGCCGGCCCCCGACCTCCACCCTTTCTTCCTCCAGGTTCCAGGGACATGAGTGTCCACAGCACCTGGGAGCGTCCGTCTCCCGTGAGACCGGACTTCTTGAATGACACTTTGGACCAAGCCCTTCTTCGCTATGTCTCCAGGACCACAAAGTGACATTGTCCCCATCGAAAACCACCAATCCCAACATCAGCTCCTTTGCGTCAGAAAGCCTGTCTGTAATGTTTACATCCCTAGGGCTTCTCCTGGTGCATCAGAGAGTGTAAATGGTTGATAAACACACGTGCAATGTATGAAGGGGAAAATGAACCACGGTTCTCTTGATTTTGCTGTCAGGACAATCAGATGGTAAAACCTCTGGGATTGCAGCCATGAAATTAAAAGACGCTTACTCCTTGGAAGGAAAGTTATGACCAACCTAGATAGCACGTTCAAAAGCAGAGACATTACTTTGCCAGCAAAGGTACATCTAGTCAAGGCTATGGTTTTTCCAGTGGTCATGTGTGGATGTGAAAGTTGGACTGTGAAGAAAGATGAGCGCCGAAGAATTGATGCTTTTGAACTGTGGTGTTGGAGAAGACCCTTGAGAGTCCCTTGGACTGCAAGGAGATCCAACCAGTCCATCCTAAAGGAGATCAGTCCTGGGTGTTCTTTGGAAGGAGTGATGCTAAAGCTGAAACTCCAATACTTTGGCCACCTGATGCAAAGAGTTGACTCATTGGAAAAGAATCTGATGCTGGGAGGGACTGGGGGCAGGAGGAGAAGGGGATGACAGAGGATGAAATGGTTGGATGGCATCACCGACTCGATGGACGTGAGTTTGGGTGAACTCCGGGAGTTGGTGATGGACAGGGAGGCCTGGCATGCTGCGATTCATGGGGTCGCAAAGAGTCGGACACGACTGAGCTACTGAACTGAACTGAACTGAAGACAACTTAGCATTATCTATAAAATCACAATGAATATGCCCTGTGATCTGGTCGTTTTTCTTTAGGAATTTCTTCTGCAGCTTTACTCATACGTGTGTAAAACGATCAATGTTCCAGGTTATGCACTGAAGCTTTGTTTTAATAACAAAAGACAGGATGTCTCACGGCCCATCTGTGGGACACATTAACTAAATCATGGGCCTTCATACTACGGAATGCAAGACAGCTGCCACTAGAAGGAGAAACCCTCCATGTCCTGATTTACAAGATGTATTGTGGAACTTTAAAGAGCAAAATGCAGAGTGGACTATTTGTACTTAATTGTATCTGTATAAAGAAACACTGTTTCCATTGTTTCCTCATCTATTTGCCACGAAGTGATGGGACTGATGCCATGATCTTAGTTTTTTGAATGTTGATTCTTAAGCCAGCTTTTTCACACTCCTGTTTCAATTTCATCGAGACTCTTTAGTTCCTCTTCGCTTTCTGCCATAAGGGTGGTGTCATATGCATATCTGAGATTATTGATATTTCTCCCAGTGATCTTGATTCCAGCTTGAACTTCATTCACCAGCCCTGCATTTCCCATGATGTACTCTGCATATAAGTTAAAAAAGCAGGGTGACAATATACAGCCTTGACGTATTCCCAGTCCGTTGTTTCACGTTCAGTTCTAACTGTTGCTTCTTGACCGGCATACAGATTTCTCAGGAGGCAGGTCAGGTGGTCTGGTGTTCCCATCTCTTTTAAGAATTTCCCACAGTTTGTTGTAATCCACACAGTCAAAGTCTTTGGCATAGTCAATAAAGCAGAAGTACATGTTTTTCTAGGATTCTTTTGCTTTTGCTATGATCCAGTGGATGTTGGCAATTTGATCTCTGATTCCTCTGCCTTTTCTACATCCAGCTTGAACATCTGGAAGTTCACGGTTCATGTACGGTTGAAGCCTGGCTTAGAAAATTTTGAGCATTACTTTGCTAGTGTGTGAGATGAGTGCAATTGTGTGGTAGTTTGAGCATTCTTTGGCATTGCCTTTCTTTGGGATTGGAATGAAAACTGACCTTTTCCAGTTCTGTGGCCACTGCTGAGTTTTTCAAATCTGCTGGCATGTTGAATGCAGCACTTTAACAGCATCATCTTTTAGGATTTGAAATAGCTCAACTGGAATTCCATCACCTCCACTAGCTTTGTTCAAAGTGATGCCTCCCAAGGCTCACTTGACTTCGCATTCTGGGATGTCTGACTCTAGGAGAGTGATCACACCATTGTGGTTATCTGGGTCATTAAGATCTTTTATGAATAGTTCTTCTGTGTATTCATGCCACCTCTTCTTAATATCTTCTGATTCTGTTACGTCCATACCATTTCCGCCCTTTATTGTGTCCATCTTTGCATGAAATGTTCCCTTGGTATCTCTAATTTTCTTGAAGAGATCTCTAGTCTTTCCCATTCTGTTCTTTTCCTCTATTTGCATTGATCACTTAGGAAGACTTCTTATGTCTCCTTGCTATTCTCTGGAACTCTGCATTCAAATGGTTATATCTTTCCTCTTCTCCTTTGCCTTTACCTTCTCTTCTTTTCTCAGCTATTTGTAAGGCTTCCTCAGACAACCATTTTGCCCAAATCACTGCAGATGGTGACTGCAGCCATAAAATTAAAAGATGTTTGCTCCTTGGAAGAAAAGCTATAACCAACCTAGTGAAGTGAAGTTGCTCAGTCATGTCCGACTCTTTGTGACCCCATGGACTGTAGCCCACCACGCTTCTCCATCCAAGGGATTCTCCAGGCAAGAATACTGGAGTGGGTTGCCATTTCCTTCTCCAGGGCATCTTCCCGACCCAGGGATAGAACCCGGGTCTCCCACATTGTAGGCAGACATTTTACCGTCTGAGACACCAGGGAAGTCCTTACCAACCTAGACAGCATATTAAAAAGCAGAGACATTACTTTGCCAACAAAAGTCTGTATAGTCAAAGCTATGGTTTTTCCAGCAGTCATGTATGGATGTGAGAGTTGTACTATAAAGAGAGCTGAGCGATGAAGAATGGATGCTTTTGAAATGTGATGTGGGAGAAGACCCTTGAGAGTCCCTTGTAGCAAGGAGATCCAACCAGATCATCCTGAAGGAAATCAGTCCTGAATATTCATTGGAAGGACTGATGCTAAAGCTGAAACTCCAATACTTTGGCCATCTGATATGAAGAACTGACTCAATGCAAAAGACCCTGATACTGGGAAAGATTGAAGGCGGGAGGAGAAGGGGATGACAGAGGATGAGATGGTTAGATGGCATCACCGCCTTGATGGACGTGAGTTTGAGCAAGCTCCAGGAGATGGTGAAGGACAGGGAAGCCTGGTGTGCTGCAGTCCACGGGGTCACAAAGAGTCAGACACAACTGAATGACTGAACTGAATTGAAAGAAACTGGAAGAACACAGCAGGTGCTGATACTAGTAGCCACATGTGAGGGGTGAGGGGTGGGAATGGGATAGATCTGGGCAGTACAAGAGCAAAAAGTGGAGGAAGATTTTTCATTGAGTTCCTGTTTGTGCTTTCCAATTTTTAAACCTTATATATGTATTGCCTACTTGAAATAATTCTTTTTTGGCTGTGGTGCATGGCTTTTGGAATTTTAGTTCCTTGACCAAGATTCAAACCCATGCCCCGTGCAGTGGAAGCATGGAGTCATAACCACTGGACCTGCAGGGATGTCCCAAAATAATTATTTTTATAAGGCAGAAAATTGTAATGGAATTTACATGCAATAAAATGTGCACAGTTCTAATAATTGGTTAAGTCAATAAAATCTTATTGTAATAGTTACTGCTGCAAAGAAGAGTTCTATATTAAAATATAGAAAACCCTTTTTCACATCCCTGCCCATTCACGTCCCATATAAAAATACTGGGTATTTCTAGTTTTAATAAAGTGCCCTCTAAAAAAAGTTTCTGGGCAACACATGTCTCTCTAGTCCAGTGTAACAGTCAGTAGTTTTCCCCCAATTATACCTGCAAGAAGCCACTGCCCGAATGTTTACTGAGACACAGCCGAGGATGCTCTGAGGGGCGTGGAATGAACAGGATACACCCCCCATTTCTGGGCTGGTTATATCCCAGGGCGAATCCCTTGCCTGGATCCCTCACGGTGTTTGGATCTTTGTCATCTCTTACTCTGAGCCCTGACCCTTTTAAAATTTTTACTGGCGTCTAGTTGATTTACAGTGTTGTGTTGGTCTCTGCTGTACACCAGAGTGAATCAGTTCTGCATGTGTTAATACCTATGTCCACTCTGCTTTAGATTCTTTTCTCATGTAGGTTATCACAGTGTTGAGCAGGGTTCCCAGGGCTACACAACAGGTCCTTATTAGTCACCAGAGCCGCTCTCTGAAATAGCTCCACCTCCTCCTCCCTCTCCGGTCCCTCACCTCCCCCTTCCTCTCCAGTCCCTCACATCACATGCTCTGATTTTCTCACAAATAATCCATTTGATTATTGTTCTTCTTCTCCAGCTAGTACAGCACCTGCCCCATAGCAGAGTTTTGATAACTATCTGGTGAACAAAGAAATAAATGAGTTGAGAAAGGAGGGCTGAGCCTCCCCTGTTCTAGAGGATGTCGTAGACAGTCCAGAGGCCAAATATGGTCGAGAAGAATCAGGGATGGCTGGAGAGTCATTATAAAGATGATGGATCTGAAGTCTCCCTGGTACCTCACTGGGTTAAAAAGAATCCCTAAGCAGCTAACAGGCCACCAATGAGAGGACAGACCTGAATTCTGCACAAAGATAATCAAGTAGAATAAAAAACCCAAGCCAGGGACTTCCCTGGTGGTCTGCTGGTTAAGAATCAGCCTGCCAATTTGGGGAACACAGGTTTGATTCCTGGTTGAGGGACTAAGATCCCACATGCCTCGGGGTAACCTAAACCCAAGCACCACAACTAGAGAAAGCCAGTGCGGCAACGAGGACCCAGCACAGCCAAAAAGCAAACAAATAAACAAACAAAAACCCAGCCAGAACCCTACTGTTATTGTTCAGTCGCTAAGTCGTGTCCAACTCTGCAACCCCATGGACGGCAGCACACCAGGCTTCTCTGTCCTTCACCAGCTCCCGGAGACCACCCCACCTTGAGATGCCTTCATCCCTGGGCTTTACCCCCACTTTGGAGGCAAAACACTGGGGTCCAGGACATGGCCCTCGGCTCCGGGCCTCACTGGGGGGGTCCGCAGCTGTTCCCTGTCTCTGTCTCTGATTGTACTAATGGTGATCCCCTTGCTAGGTGGTTGAGAGTTATATGAATTAATACTCGAAAGGACCTCAGAGTCGTGCCTGGAACGTGATGAGCACTTAATCGACATTACTTGTGGTCGTTTTGTCCTTGGATTCTCTGTCTCCTTCTCCAACTCGTTTTCCAGTTCCCCGAAGGTGACTCAGCTTGGCCTGTTCACCTTCTTTCCTCTGTGCATTTTATCACATGATCCTTCTGAGCTCCATCCAGCATAGGCAGTGAGCTCTGAGTCCTTCCTGCTTTTTCCCCCGAGCTCCAGCCCCAGTCCCAGTACCCCCAGACCCTGACTCGGTGGCCCTGTCAGCACCAGCATCAACACTCCTGGATCCCAGTTTGTTGTCTCTGGACGATGGGCTCTTTGATGTCTCCCCGGACTTTGATGTCCAAAATAGCTGGTGAGTCCTTCACTTGTCTGCATGCTACCCGCCCTGGTGCTCCCTTGAATTGGCGTTCTCACCACACACCAGAACAAAGCTGTAACTCCTGCTTCCTCCCACCTGCACCTCACCACCAATTAATCACAAATTGTACAATAAATCTCACACGACCTTCTTCTGCTCTCAGAGGCCTCTGGGGTCTCCTCCTGTCCAATCTACTAACTCCAAGCTCCCAGAAGCTCGTGAAGCTTTCCCAGAATCCAGCTCCCAATGATTCCTCTGCCAGCTCAGCCTCTTCAAGCTCTAGGTCTTTTTCACATCACTCAGCCCAAAGGGTTGTTGACCAACCTCCACTATTTATTTTGGCTGCATGTGGTATCTTAGTTCACGGACAAAGGATCAAATCTGGGCCCTCATGCCCCCTGAACTGGAGGGCAGAGTCTTAACCACTGGACGAGAGGGGAGGTTCTCCCACCTCCGCTACTGAAATCCCAAATCCTATTCGCCCTCCAAAGCCCAGTGTTTGCGACACCTCCTCCAGGCGGCCCTTCCTGATTTGACCCTCTTAAGCTCTTTTACACTTTCACCACTTTTATTCTACTTCCCACTTAGTGCTTCATGTTGTAATTGTTCTTCATTTCCACGTCCTGGCCCTCCTGACAGATCACAGACTTTGTGGGCAGGGACCCTATTCGGTGTACATCTGTGCATCAGACAGTTCACATAGTAGATTCTTCATACACATGAACGAACAACTAAAATCATAGTGTTTTGAACCCAGTTCTGTGTGTAATTTTTCCAAAAAATCTGATAGTAGCAACGGCTGCCACCCAGTCATAATGTAAACCAGAAAGTACACTTTAGAGGATAATTTAATTTCCTTGGCTCGTTAAATCCCATAATTTGGGAAGTGGCTTCAGTGATGTGGTCATTTTCCTTTTCAGCCCCAAACCCAGACCATTAGCTCATGAAGAGTCAACATGTGGGAATGTTTATCAGCTTCTAAATGCCAGCTCAGACGTGCTGCTGCTGCTCACAGCCAGTCAGTTAGCAGACGCAGTCCTTCATGCGCCCAGACGTTTGCATGGGAAAGAGAGAAATGCAAAACCCCTTTAAGGTGTCCTCACTGCCTGGAGGCTTTTCACCTGATTACAATACAAAGTCAGCACCCTTAAAATAATTTAAAAATCAATAAGGCTAGCGAGTTCCCTGGTGGCCTTAGGAGTTGGATTCTTCTGGTGCTCTCACTGCCGGGGCCTGGGTTCCATCCCTGGGTGGGGAACTGAGATCCCACAAGCTGTGCAGCCAAAATAAAAACAGAGAGGGCTAGTGTGTACGGTATTGGTAATGTCAGAGGAATTTAGAGAAAAGAGGGATAAAAATAATACCATTTGAGTGCTTAGTATTCGTCAACTTATTGTCATTATTTCATAGGGTTTCCCCCCATATCTTATGAGCTAAGTATTAATATTTTCATTTTACAAATAAAGAAACCAAGGTTACAGGTTAGGTGATTTTTCTCAAGGCCTGCTGCTGCTGCTAAGTCACTTCAGTCGTGTCCAACTCTGTGCGACCCTATAGACAGCAGCCCACCAGGCTCCCCCGTCCCTGGGATCCTCCAGGCAAGAACACTGGAGTGGGGTGCCATTTCCTTCTCCAATGCATGAAAGTGAAAAGTAAAAGTGAAGTCACTCAGTCGTGTCCGACTCTTGGCAACCCCATGGACTGCAGCCTACCAGGCTCCTCCATCCATGGGATTTTCCAGGCAAGAGTACTGGAGTGGGGTGCCACTGCCTTCTCCATCTCAAGGCCTAGAAACGTAAATAAAAAAATTGTCGTCTAAACACACTCTGGTTGGGTTTAAACACACTCTGCTTCCATCCTGGATCAGCTCCCTGAACCCCACTCTGAAATTGAACCGCTGTTTTGCAGAAAGGTCAATAGTTCTTTACTTCTTAAACAATGTTGCTCCTGACTTCCCTGTTGCTCCTAACTTCCCCTATGGCACTGAGGGCCTCCACCAAGTGTCTCAACAACCTGCCCTCCAGCCCCAGGGCCAAGCACTTCCTACTTTGAACCGTGGGCAGAAGGGAACATCACAGACCCCACTTCCTTTTACCAATTCCAGTGTTTAGGCCACTATGTCTTAGTTAAATGTTTTTAATGGTAAGTAACTGAAAGACATAAGCCAGTATAAAAAGAGAAAGCTCGTTATAAGGATGTGAAGAAATGTCATCAAACCCCAGGTGTCACATCTGGTCAAGCTTCCCAAGGGCCTGGGGCCTGGGCCTGGGAGGTGCTGACCCCCATTCTTCCCTAGGTGTTGGTTCGGGTTCCCTGCTGGCACAGGCAGAGGATGCTGCCCTGCATCCCCAAGTTCAAAGTCGTCAGCTGCTGTGGAGGAGATTCACTAGTGCCCAGGAACCCTGACTTCAGATTTACAGGTGAGAAAGCCGGCGGCTCCCCGTGTCAAGTGTCCAGGGAGTACGTGGCCCTTGTGTGGGGCCTTGTGTGAGGGGCCCTTGGGGAGAGAGTCTTGAAAAAATCAAATCCAACCAAACGGACCTACTGCAGTCTACCTTGCCCACCTACCTCACCCTAGAAAAATCCCCACCTTCCTTCCAATCCCTGCTCAAGAGCCATGATTTTGATATTTTTTTGCCTTAAACCAGTTTTAGGACCTCCCACCTCATAGGTCCTCGCAAAGGACAGTTGCTCCAGAAACGTAGGTTGAGTTGAGTGGAGCTGCAGTGGAGAAGCAGGCTTCAGGCCCTTACAGTGGGGACACGATTTCCTTCAGGGGAGGGGGCAGGAGGTCGGAGTTAGGGTGGCCCCCTTCCTGGGGTCATGAGGAGACCGAGGCCCAGGAGAAGCCTGGGCGGGGGGCGGGGCGCTGCAGGGAGCTGGGCTTCAGGCAAACGCAGGCAGAGCAAAAAGGGACAGAAGAGCTTCTAGAGCAGGGATTGCTGTGGGCAGGGGGCGCCCGCATGCACACATGCACAGGCATACACCCACACGCACAGGCACACAGGCACGCACAGGCACGCGCACGCATATAGCCACACGCTCACAGGCCCAGGCATGTGCAAGGCACACGCGCACACACACAGAGTCACGGGCACACGCAGAGCTGCGGCAAGGGGAGCGAGCACTCAGAGGCCCGAGGCCCGGGGTGGGCAGGTGACTGCGCAGGGCCTCGGGCGTGGGCAGGTGAGGACAGGCCGGGGTCCAGCGAAGAGACCAAAAGGAGGGTAGGCCCAGCGCATGCCAGCCCCTGCTGTGCGTCTCCTTCCTACCTGGTGCCCTTGCAGCCCTCCTTGTAAGCAGGTGACTGAGCCCGCAGAGTTTGGGAAGGAGCCGGCCCCCAGGAACCAGACCAGTTTACCCACCTACAAACAGGAGGGAGCCTCACTGTTCTGAGGCTTCACCAGAGTTATTCCCAAGCAGGGCTCTGGGGCACCCTTCAGAACCCATCAGAGGAGCAACCACTTTACTCTCCAGCTTGCTTTTCTGACGGTTGTTTTCGGACCAAAGACAAGAGACAGTTTATCTCAAACCTCGTCCTGTGCTGGGCGAGTTTGGTGCTTTCTTTACTGTTCAAGGCAGCTCTTAAAGGGAGCGATGGGCCGGCCACCAGAAATTGTCTTTGATTAAAAATAAAACAACTTAGACTTCCTTGGTGGTCCAGTGGCTCAGACTCTGCACTCCCAGTGTAAGAGGCCTGGGTTTGATCCCTGGTCCAGACACTGAGATCCATAGGCCACAATGAAGACTTGGTGCAACCAAATAAATGAGTAACTATCATAAATAAAACAACTTAAAATACAAACACAATACCCACCTGGTCAGATATTTCTCTGTCCTTTTATTTTTCTTTTCCTTATACATTAGCAGGTTTGCAGAGAAAACTTAAGAGGGACTCCTAACCCCTTATTAACACATGCGTCCCTGTCTTTTCCAGTTAAAAGTCTGAGCTTCCTAGTAACAGGCCCTATAGGTTAAAGTGTCCAAAATTATTAATTAGAAGCAGAGACCAGTAAATTATTAGATGTCATTCTGTTTCTCTTCCAGACATTTGGCCTTTGAAGATGATACAGACTGTTATCTAAACAAGCAAAAAAAAAGAGAAAGGGGAAAAAAAAGCAATTAACTTGGTTCCAAAGAGGTGATCAAATGCTAGGAACAGATCAGTGGGTTGGGGAGGAAACTTAAATCAGAGTAACCTCCCCCATCCTCCTTGGCTTCTGTTCTCTGCACGTGGTACACGGCACCTGCAGGGTGGTTAAGGGAGAGCAGGTGAGCCGTGACCTTGAAAGCTGGGGTTCAGGTCAGTCGCTGGCAAGGGCTCCGAGTGACCAAGACGTGCTGCTGTCTTAGCAAGAGCTTTCCTGTGAGCCGAACTTAGCAAACCTAAAAACAATTTAATCAGGGCCGTTATTAAGTTGGCTTAAGTGAACTTAGAGTTTCACATCAGATGTCATGCCCAAAGGGGTGATTCTGGTTAATAACACGTGTTGTACACTTGAACTTTGCTGAGAGTGGATCTGGGGTGTCCTTACCGTATACACGGAGGTGCTGGGGAGGTGGCAGGTGGATTCCACGCGTACGTACAAGTTTCTTGTCAATTATACCTCAGTAAAGCCGGAGGACTTAATTTTAGAATCGGAGTTTTAGATCTGAAACTGATTTCAAAGGCATCTAGTTCAGTCCCTTCATTTTATAGAAACGGGAAAATAGGGGTGATGCAATCGCTGACAGCTGCCCAGCAGGTCAGGAAAAGGACACAAGGTGCCCCATCACAGATGCGTCCTCTGGGCTAAAATCCCTCTGTTTTCTTGCTCTCCGATGGCCTGAGCTTGTCAGCAAACTGGACCTTCCTTTTCTGACCTTCCCTTCTGGTCCCTAACGCCCAGGAGTCTCCTCATCCAGAGCTGGGAATGGAGGGCTTTCTCCTGCCAGGCAGACGGGAGGTTTTGACTTTGCTGGAGTGGAAGCAGACAGATGATCTGCTTCTGGCGATAGCTAACACCGTGGTAACCAGCGGGTGGTCGTGGCGTCTGCAGCCAGGAGCACAGGGCAGGACATCTCAGACTCTGGTGGCATGGAGTGTGGGGCTGGGACCCTGTCTCAGTCCACGTGGGCTGCTTCAACAAGACACCAGAGCCTGTAAGTAGCTCTCACGGTCTCGGGGCTGAGGGTCCCAGACGAGGGCAGAGTCCGAGTCCAGGGAGGGCCCTTCCTGGTTCAGAGACCCCGTCCTCCTGTCGTGCCCTCACTAGTGGGAAGGAGGGAGGGCACTCATCCTGTACACAACCTGGTCACTTCCACGCCCTGATCACCTCTCCAAGGCTCTGCCGTCACCCTGAGGATCAGGATTTTAACATGTGAAATTTGGAGGGACACATGCATTCAGGCCAGCACAGACCCAGTTCCTTAAAGTCATGGTATTTCAATATGTGTGTTCAGTCGCTAACTCACGTCCACCTCTGTTACCCTATCGACTGCAGCATGCCAGGCTTCCCTGTCCTTCACCATCTCCCGGAGTATGCTCAGATTCATGTCCTTTGCGTTGGTGATCCCACCCAATCATCTCATCCCCTGCTACCCCGGCTCCTTCGTTTCAATAATGCCCTGTATTTCAGTAGATGCAGGTTATGTATTAATACTTGCACAAAGCTTTACTTGGGCACTGCAGGGACAAACAGATGAGAGCCTCCACAGCCCCAGTTACATGAGATGCAGCCTACTTTCACACTTGAGTTGAAGTCTCTCTTTTTTGTGGTTGTTTTCCTCTTCGTGACCAAAATATCAAGATCAGGATTTCTATCCCTGGAGATGGAAATGGCAACCCACTCCACTCCAGTGTTCTTGCCTGGAAAATTCCATGGACAGAGGAGCCTGGTGTGTTACAGTCCATGGGGTGGCAAAGAGTTGGACACGACTGAACTAACTCAGCACAGGGTTTCTATAGACACACATTTCTACAGAGCAGTGAGCATCATCTGAGAGTCAGTGTAATGCTCTCCCCCGCTCATTCCAGGTATCTTACATGTATGTGAGGAGTGTGTTGAATGAATGTTAATTTGTATAGTCCTTCATACTCTTCATGAAATATAAAGAGGATTTACCTCTCCCCGCCTCCCAACTAAGGAAATGCGCCAAAGCAAAAGTACCCACGGTCGTCCAGTGATCACACCACACAACAGTTTGAAGCACCAAGAATACTCGAGTGTGGTGTCTTTATCCTAAGCATGTGTTAGTCACCTCATCAGCCATTTGTTTTTTCCAGGTTTCCTAGTTGCCTTTGTGTGTGTGTGTGTGTGTTTGGACCATTTTTTTAAAGTCTTTATTGAATTTATGACAGTATTGCTTATGTTTTATGTTTTGGGTTTTCCACCGAGAGAGGCACATGGGATCTTAGCTCCCCGACCAGGGATGGAACCCACGTCCCCTGCGTTGGATGGTGAAGTCTTAACCACTGGACTACCAGGGAAGTCCCTGTTTTTGCTGGTTTTCCTGGGGGAATAAAATATTAAAAATTCAATCCTTTAGCAGAGGGAACGGAGTGACACACGCAGCAGCCTGCAGTGAGAAGCTGCCTCTCCAGTGGGGCTGACTGCCGAGGCGGCCTCTTGATTCCAGGACCCTGCCAGCCACTTGGCCTCTGAGTCCGGAGGTGGCAGGTGGTGTGATCACTGAGGCGGGAACCGACTTTGGAGTTCGCTGGAGGCACAGAACGCTCCTGAGGATCCTTGTTTCAAAAAAGGAAACCAAACAAACCTAGTTGCTAACCTTAAACAGCCTATAGCAGCGTCATTTAAAAAGGTTAATTATACGTACATAGACGTGTATGCTTACGTATGACACAAATCAAATGAACATATACTCCGTCTTTAATTTTTCCCTTTTTGCAAAGCTGAGATTAAAATGTTGCATCTGATGCTTTGTTTATAAACAACAGCAAAGGATTTCTGCTAACTGGAGGCAGGTGTGTGTGGGGGGGTGGGGAGTGGGGGAGGGTGAAGGAGGGGAGTGGTGAGAACAGCTCAGAGAACCAAGGGAAAGTTAAGTGAAAGCCGCTCAATCGTGTCCGACTCTTGGCAACCCCATAGACTGTATAATCCGTGGAATTCTCCAGGTCAGAACACTGGAGTGGGTAGCCTGAATTCTCCAGGTCAGAATACTGGAGTGGGTAGCCTTCCCCTTCTCCAGGGGATCTTCCCGACCCAGGGATCGAACCCAGTCTCCCACATTGCAGGTGGATTCTTTACCAGCTGAGCCACAAGGGAAGCCCCAGAGAACCAAAGCAAGGATCAAGCCACCCACTCTGAAAGGATTCTCAGCATTTAGGCGGCTCACAGGCGCTGATTCCAACTTACCTCCAGCCCCTGGTTTCTGCTCAGTATTTACTAAGAGGGAGCTACCAATGGGCTTGGAGGGGGGTGTCAGGTGCCCTGTGTGGTCGGGGTATGGACCCCTGGGGTTAGTGCCCCATCTAAATTAGATGAGACAAGGGCATTGGTGCAGATAGTTCCCCCAAAGGAAGGACACTGGGCAAATATTAACACAAGAAAAATGCAGGTGCCCACGGGAATTGAGGCTGGGAGGAGCAGCTGGTGAGGCCAAGGAAGCCTGAAGACAGTGTCTCAGCCAAGTGGTTAGTAACGCAACCTCCAGGGCCTAGACTCACAGCCTCACCACATGGTCACTCCCAGGGTCCCGAGAGGGAAGACAATATCCACCTTTGCTCCAGACCCCTGGGGAGGGGTTTGGCTTTGTGTGTTTGGATGTGCGGGTCTGCCTCTGGCAGCCTGTGGTAGGAATGGAGTGACCGTGGGAGGGAGAGCAGCTCAGAAGAGACCACCCCCCTACATCCACGTCATCCAACCGCTGACAGACACGGAGGAGGGGCATGCCGTGATCGTGAACATGGCGGGGGTGAAACACGCCAGCTTCGGCCCCCAGCACACACAGGTGCACACACACGTGAACATAAACACATGCGGTGGTGTGGGAAGGAAGCTGTGGTGCATGGCAGCCAGGTTCAGGGTTCAGGTGTGATTAGGAGAGCTTCCTGGGCTGCTCTGAATGCTGGAGGGACAGTGCCTACGGTCATGGGCCTTCAGGCTGACTCTGTGCAGTGGGCCATTCACCTCGCCCCTCCAGTGTTCACGAGAAACTCAGATATCTGCGAAGGCAATTAAGTGAGTTTATTTGTCTGAGAAATTCCATGGTCTGTGAGCTGTCGAGGACTCGGGTCTCGCCGTGGAGCCAGGAGCCTGGGGTGCTGACTGGCGGGGCTCGTCACCAGCTCTGGCAGCCTCCTCCTGCCTGCCCCACCCCCCACCTGCATCCAGGTCTCCCTCCTGCTGGTGTACTCAGCGTGGTGCTCCCCGCTCTGCCTCTGGGAATGAGGCTGTTTCCACAGGACTGAGGGGAAGGAGGTGGGTGTTCGCCCATACCTGACACACGCAGGGCTTCGCTGCCTTCGTCCTCGAGCCTTCTCCAGCATCACACTGTTCTTCACCTAGGACTGTTGCTCTGCAGAGGCTGGAACGTCCTTCCTCTCTGCCCTGGACCCACAGCCCACACTACGTCCTATGCAGTAAACACTGCTTGGATTAGGAATAAAATTTATTGCCCATTTTGTAAAGTAAGCATCACAGTTACCTACTAAGCCATTTTAGATCATTAGGGGGGAAAGGAGTCAAATAAAAACAAATTATTAACTTGCAAAACAATTGCCTTTTACAAAAAAAAAAAAAACCTGTGAATACTTTTCCTTTGTGGTTTTCTGTATCATGTGAATAAAGGTTACTCTATGTATCCCCATGAAAACAACACCCACAGCACCTAAACCTGATGTTGTGATTTTGTTTCCAAAATGAAAATGTCTTTTTTCTTTTCCTGGGTAAAGTAACTAGGGTTGGATTTTATCAAAGTTAAGTAACAATTTTCCCGGAAAGGAAACACGTTTCTCGGTATTCACAATCAGTTTTGACCTACTTTAGGCATTGTACACAGTGTACCCGTGGGAGAGTTTTTATTTTCTCTCTACCGTATGTTTTCAGCACGGAGTCAGGACACGTGAGCACAGGGTGCAGAGTCTGCTGTTAGCCATGCTGACGGTCGTGGCCTGTGCACAAGCCGTGTAGGTCCCTTACTGATGCAGCGGTCCCTCTGAGTAACCTGTGAGGAGAGCATCTCTGCAGGATGCTGTGTCCGCAGGAATTCTCATCACAAGGCCTCCAGTTCACAGGAGTCTAGAAATCAGGTGGTCAGGACCTCAAGGACCACCTCCCATCACCCCAGGTGTGCACGCTGCGCCAGGAGTGGAGGCCCTGGTGCAGAAGTGGACATCACAGATGGTCCCAACAGATGACCTCCCTCTGGCCATGGTTGGCCTGGCCCCACAGCCACTGCGAGCCCCCCTGGCAGCTTCCTGGCTCTGTACCAGGGTTCTATTCCCTGAGAGATTGGCCAGATGTCCGGAGACAGCTTCCTTTCCTCAGACCTCTTCCAGCAAGGAAACAGTTCCTCTCTGTGTCCTCGTTGCACACTTATCCTGGATGTACGTCTGCTTTCCTTCATTCTATTAATCCCAAAACTGTGACGCTAACAAACGCCCTGCACACCCCTAAGGTGTCCCATAAACACTGTTTTATAGTGAAAGAAATAAGCAACACACTACTGTCCCGAGATCCCACGGTCTCCCCAGGAACCCCTCAGTGGACAGGTTAAGTGGGGTGGGGGACGGGGAGGGAGAAATGGTATTTGTTTTGCTTCGAGGGTGTTTTCACAATACCCCACCCTCAGGACTGATAACCTGAGAGGAGAGCAAGGATGGAAAGAAAGAGGACGCTGGCTAGAGAATGAATGTCGGAAAAACCTCAAATGTGTTTTTATTTGTTTTACTTACTCAAGAAAGGTATGTTCCATGTTTTAAAAGTATGGAGGTGATAGTTTAGTTGTTAAGTCGTGTCTGATTCTTGTGACCCTGTGGACTGCAGCCCTCTAGGCTCCTCGGTCCATGGTATTTTCCAGATGAACTGGAGGGGGTTGCCATTTCCTTCCCCATCCAGGGATTGAACCCATGTCTCCTGAAATGCAGGCAGATTCTTTATCACTGAACCACCAGGGAAGCCCTTTTAAATGCATGCTTTCCCCCAAAGATACTTTAAATCCAGTTCAATAATAATGGTCAAATCTTTAAAATCAATAAAAGCACCTGATTATTGTTTTAGTTCCAAAAATAATACATCTAGTTGGTGGCTCAGGAAAACAACAGAAATCATTTAAGTGTTTTCTACAACTGTCATGAACATTGGGTATTTTCTGACTGGTATCGGCAAATAAAATAAGAATGTGTTGAGGTTTCCTCCACCAACCCCAGGTCCCATCCCACAGGCTTCTTTGGTTTGCACTTTTGTAACAAGGCAGAAGGGAGGAATGTCAAGGTCTTTGGAATCACAAAAGCTGCTGCACTTATTTCTGCTCTGTATTTTGCAAAGGCTCCATCTATGAATAAAATGCTGAGATTTAGTTTCTGTGCAAACAGCCTTTTCCACAGAAATCCCCGTTTTGAGGATGGATCCCAGTTCACAAACCCAAGACAGTAACTTTCTGTGTGTTTTTGTTTTTGTATATTATGTGTGAGTGTATTTAAATATCCTCTATTTGGGGAGCCAGAGAGGTTGCTGAAATTCTCGCTTGTCACTGAGATAAACATCAGTTCTTGTCACCCAATCATGTAGATGGCATGACAGATCCTGTGAAGGGCAGACCTCGGCCTGAAAAACCGAGGGCTATTTTAATTGGCTGTCCGCATTGTGTGGCCTCATTAGATAATCGCTGCCTCTCCGCTCTGTTTCCAGACCTGGTAAAGGTCTGGAGGAGAGGCTGCTGGGCGAGAACACAGCAGGGCGGGGGGAGGAGATGGTGGGGGCACTCCACGGGTGTGAAGGGAGAGGGCTGCAAACCAAAGAACCCATGACAGAGGCGCTGGCGGGGCCCCGGAAAGTCCCCCAGAAATCGAGGTTCCGAGGACGCAGAGCACAGGGGCGGGACCGAGAAGCAGGTAGTCCAGAGCCCAGAGCCTGGCGGGCGGGCCAGCGGGCGGGTGAGGGGAAGAGGAGACGTCCTGGCCGCTTTGTCCAAAGGGCGCCCGAGAGAAGTGGGTGGGCAGAAACAGGAGCCCGGCCCGGCCCAGATGGAAACAGGGAAGTGGCACCTTTCTCCTTCAGGATGGGGCTGGGGGGCAGGGGCCGAGGTCAGCACGGCACGAGGTTGTCCAGGCTGAGCCAGTGAGGCAGCACTGGCGGTGCTGGAGTCTTCCTGCTGCCCCGGGTTTTTTCTTTTTTTTTTAATGCTATTTTTTTAAGATTCATGTATTTACTATTATTATTACTTTGGCTATGGTAGGTCTTGGTTGCTGCAAACAGGCTTTCTCTAGTTGTGGCGAGCAGGGGCTACTCTTCACTGTGGTGCGTGGCCTTCTCTTGCTGTGGAGCGCAGGTTCCAGACACTCGGGCTTCAGTGCTTGGGGGACCCGGCCCCTACAGTGCTGGCTCAGTGGTTACGGCACACGGGCTTAGTTGCTCTGAGTCATGTGGGATCTTTTCAGACCAGGTCTCAAACCAGTGTTTCTCACATTGCAAGGTGGATTCTTAACCACTGGACCACCAGGGAAGCCCTGTGCTGCCCTGTTGAGGAAGGTTTTCTAAGGAGTAAACTTATCTGCCTTGTGAAGAAGTTGCCCAAGGTATCAGAGCAAAAAAAAAAAAAAGAAGGGGACCCCAATATCCACTGATAAGGGAAAAATTAAATCATGACCTCCAGACTAGTCATATTGTGAAGCAGCTAAAAACAACAGTTGAGCATACACCCTGGACAAGAAACCCAGAGTGGAAGTCTGGGTCCAGCAGGCAAGTGGGTGTGTCTGAGTGAGGTGACCCCTGGGTGGCGTACCCCAAATGTGGGCAGAGGCCGTGGGCTAGGGACGGGGCGGGGGGATAGGAGCCATTGTGCGGAGGAAGCGGAGGGGACTTGATTTGTTCTGAATGTGTTATGTTTGTTTACTTGTAAAAGAGGAAAAAGTCACCCACAGCCACAGTGAAGGTGACAGGCAAGCAGAGACGGCAGGCAGATGTGTGGCTGTGAATCTGCGAGGTCAGCACAGGACGGGAGGAGGGCCCTGAAGGTCGTGGGAGGAAGAGGGGACGGGCATGAGCGGGTATAAAGGAGAAACGGTGTGTTGTAAGTGATGTAGCCCCGTGCTGGGCTTGTTAACACCTGGGAATCTCAAAACACCTGCTCTTATCCTCGAGAGCCAGGCTGACAGCATCATCCACGGGGAATTCAGGGACCGGCGGTCAGGCCGCAGGATGAATCACAGGGAGGAGCAGGAAGAGAGGGCGTGGAGCGGGCTTGGCGCTGCTCTTCACCCCTGGGGCCTGTGCCGACTGCGGACTCCAGCTGGGAATCCCGTCTGCCTCACCTCTGCTTCTCAGTTGGGAACCTGGTCCTCAGAGCTCCCCTCCACCCTGTTACTCTGCTCCGGCTGCCCCCTGTTCTCAGGAGCCCACCTGCCCTTTCTGTCTGCACTGGGCTTGTCACCTGCAGGGTCCATGCCTGCCCCCCACCCTCGACAACTTGGATGGGGAGCCCAGTCTTCCCCGAAGCCCCTCTGTCCCCAGTCGGCATCGGCACCTGGGTTCTAGGTAGGTGGGTGGCCAGGAATGTCCTGGAACCAGCCCCACGTGTCCTGGCAGGTTGGCAGGTGCCCACCCACATCTTGCCTGGGTGCACCCAGCTGTTTGGTGGGACTGCCGCCTGGCACTTGGACGTCATGGCCCAGGCAGACCAGAGGGCAGGGAGAGCCACGGGGGCCCCGGCCTGGCCAGGCTCAGGGGAGCCAGGGACGGAACAGGGGTGTCACCAAAGAAGGTGGCCGCCCCGCCCTCGGGCAGGACCCCTGAAATCCCCTCTTGGAGCCTCTCCTGGGCACCTTGGAGGAGGCACCCCGAGTGCCCTGAGTGGGCCTGTGACAGACTAAGCTAGGGTCTCCCCAGGGCCTCCCACCCCCTCAGGTCGGGGGACAATGGCAGCTGCAGGTGTCCGCCCCCAGCTGCTCCTGCCTCTGTGTGGGAGTCAGAGCACGCAGGGGCCGCGTCTCCTGGCGGTGGAGAGAAGGAGGTTGGTCGGGGGCGGGAGAAATGCCTTCATAGCATCCTCCCACCAGCATGCTGGCTGAGGGTTTGACCTTTCCTGCCCCGCAGGATCGGCAGCACCTGGGCTCCGCGTTCTCATGCTGACCACGCCGAAGCCAGGACCCCGAGTGTGGGGTGCAAGCCACCTCCCTGTGCCTCGACCCAGCCTGCATTCCCCAAAGTGACTGGACGCTTCTGCTGGCTTCAGTTCCCTTAGCCCACAGCCCAGAGTGACCAAGCCAGAGGGTTCCAGGTTTAGGTCCACAGGGCTCACGGCTCTGGAGGCTCAGCTGGGAACTCTCTCTGATGGTATGGATTTCCAACCATGGAAGTCCCCGAGCACCACGACCAGCAGGGCCAGAGATATGGGAGGCCAAGGAAGCTCAGATTCCTCTGAGGTCCTGGGGAGGCTAGGCTCCAGGTCCCGGGTACTCCTTGGGGATTAAGGGATCCCTGCCCTCCTCGGGTAGGGTTGGGGAGACCCCATGCCCTGGCTGTCCAGGGGTGGGTGAGATAAAAGCAGAGTTCTTTTCAGAATTACTCTGGAAACCCGTATCTTAGCGCTGATGGACAGGAGAACCAACCCTCACTTCTGTCTTCCTACAGGAGAGGGAAAAGAGGCCACTTCTCAAGATGCACGTTTTCAAATGCACATTTTCTCAGAAAACGTTGATATGATGGAAGCGGCCGGCATGAAGCATGGATGGAGCGTGGGCCAGGACTATCCGGCCAACAGCTCCGAAGCTCCAGGCCAGCGGACATGGGCTCCAGGCCAGGAAGGTGGCTGCTCTGGACAGTCGTCCTGGGACAACTTCCCTGAAGGACATGACCCTGCTGGGTGCTGAGACTGAGGCCTCCCTCCCACTGTGGTTCTGATGTTTCCAGGCATTTCCAGGCAATGAAACAGACCAGGCATCCGCCCATGACCAGAGCACAGGGTCTGCTGTGCGTTCCTGGCTATTCTCCACCCCCGCCTGGGGCTCAGTTTACTCCTTCCTGTTCGAAGCCTCAGCAGATACTTTTACGGTTGAAGTGAGGTAAGTTTAGCATGGATGCCCCCATAGGCAGGGGTTGCTCAGGAACCTTTGTCTCCCCTTCCTCAAGTTTCCCCCAGAGCAAAGCTGGGGGATGAGGGGTAGAAGGGCAAGGATGCTGCCCCCACCACACCCCCACCCGCACCCTGGCCGCCATCTGACACTGGACACCAGCTGCTTCTTCCTGAGGGTCTTCTGCTGTGGGGACACCCCTCGAAAGCACAGACGCTGTCCTTTTTTTGCAGAGAAGGAAACCAAGGCTCAGAGGAGTGGAGCAGCTTGTTGGAGGTCATGGAGCCGTCAGCCCATCCGTGCGGTTAATCTGCCAATCTGAAGCACTCCTGCTACATTGCTGGGGGGCGTGCAGGTGGTGGGGGCGGGGGGCTAGCCAGCCTCGCAGGGACCAAAGCGGCTCAGGGTGAAGGTCGGGCTGGCTGGGAATGGAAGGTGGTCTCGTCTCAGGCCCTGTCTTTGGCCACAATTCTCTGATTCTCTCTGAAACCCTGTAGGTGCCAACTCTTCTGGAGGGGAGTTTGGGGGTGGGGTGGGGGTGGGGTGGGAGGCTGCTCTGCAGAGTGGGGAGGAGGGTTGGGGGCAGGCAGGCCCTCGAAGCGCTCAGACCAGCTCTGAGGGCCTGAGCAAACAGGCATCTTCCCACCGCATCCAGCAGCCCCCGCTGAAACTTCAGGAAGTGGAGCTGTTGGGACCTCCCCCCATGCCCACCCCCCTTACCTCCTGCCGAGAGTGTCCTCTGCAGAGCACTTCCTGGCCTAATTAAGCAGGGTAATGAGCAGCTGGGGTGGGGGGATGAAAGCCCTGGGTGGCTGGAAGCTGGGACGGTTTACGATGGGCTTCTGCAGCTGGTGACACTGGGGGAAGTCAGTTCTCACAACCCTGGGGGGGCTGCCTGTCGCTCCCACAGCAAGCCCAGGGAATGCTGGGTCTTAGAAGGGGCCCTGGCGGGGGTCCTGAGGGGCTGGGGTCTGGGAGAGCAGCTGGTCCAAGCTCCGGCTCAGGCCCTGGCTTCCCCCCAGGCCCAGGCATCCTTGGCGACCACATGTCACCCCATTTCGTTTGATGCTATGGCAGAGCCGGGGGCGGCTTCCTAAGACCACGGGCTCAGAGTGAGGAAATCTGAGCTGGAGCACAGGCACCCGGGCAGTGGGCTGCAGGAGCCCCCAGGCAGGAGCCCTGGGGGGACTGGAGGCTGACCGCAGGCCTGACTTTCAGAGACACTCGGGCCAAAGGTCAGCTGTTACCACCCCAACCTGTGCCCACAGCTAGAACCCCCGCTCCACAGCTACAGCCTCTGCGTTGCACCGGTGTCTGTCCATCTGTCTGTCTGTCCATCTCTCTGCACTTACTGGTCAGTGCTCAGGGGAGGAGCACGGAGCTGGCCATTCAGTCATTCAGCTGTCACCTTCCCATCAGTAAGGAGAGGGTTTGTGGGTGCCCCCCGCCCAGTGTATTGTGAGCCCATGGCCTGCACTATCCCCAGGGCTGGCCAACGGAGGTGCCCACGGCCAGTCCCCTCCAGAGGCCTTTCAGACTGGAAGCCTGGTGAGCATTTGCCCTGATCACCCAGGGCAGAGTTGTGTTCACTGGGTCATCACTGAAGGCAGGAGACACAGGACCCCCACACACACAAAGTTGACACATTTGCCTTCCCTGGTTTCCTAAATCCATCCTGTTTGGGGCCTAGTCTTCAGAGCCCTGGCTCCTCACTGCACCTTCTGGGACCACGGCCCAGGCCGGCCACAGGGAGTCTTTGGGGTCCCTGCTTCTCCACCCCTTCGTCTCCTCTCGGGACTCTTGGATTCCCGTCGATTCTCCGGGCCTCTTCTTACTCTTTCTTTTTTCCTAGTTTTACTAAGAAACAACTGACACATGACCCTGTGTGAATTCAGGGTGCACAGCACAAAGACTGGATGTGTATGCTGCAGAATGTCCCTCTCTCTGGACAAAGGGCGGCGGGTCACAGGTAACCACAGTTCCGGTTTCTGCCCCCAGGTGGGTGTTTGTGGAACATGGTCTGCAGTCTTCGGAGATGCAACGGCTGGTGCCTGAGCCGTCCCCCGACCCAGCCCTGGGCCCTTCCCTGTGGGCAGCTCCTGCCCTCTCTGCCTCCCGTGGGCCGGTGACGCTGCTGAGAAACTGCGGGCAGAGACCTTGGTGGGACAGATAAGGGGTGGTTTTCTCATTTGCAGCGAATCTTCCCGATGGCCTGAGCTGGAGCCTTGAGGCTGGTCAGCCTTGTCTGGAGATGGAAAATTGTGGGCATTTAGGCTAAAGGCCAGGAGCTGGAGAGGCTGCTCTGGGCGAGTGGGTTCCGGGGAGCTCAGAGCCTGTGCAAGAGCCCCTGCCTGGAGGTGAGGGTATCTCAGGGGCAAGCAAACAGGGGGACCGTCCCAGGAGGACCAACGCAGCCCCCAGAGTGTCCATGGGGGCCGGGGACTTGGGAAGATGCTGCCCTGGAGGAGACAAGCTCACCACCCTGCAGGGCCCAACTTCCTTCTCATCCACACGCTTGTACTTCACAGCTCACTTACCTCTGTGCTTACATGCCAACTGTGTTCAGAAGGGACTCCAGGCCGTTTCTAGGTGATGGTGTGGCTCCAGGAATCCAGAGCAGGTGAACGGTTGAGGTCCAGGCTGTTGGGGAAGCAGGGCTGGTGGGAGGATGATGCCAGCAGAAAACACAGGCTTGAGGAAATGCTGTGACATCTGAGCTGAGGAGCCACTCCCAGCTGCCTGCCTGGTGGTGGTGACAGAGGGAAACTGTGTGTGTGATGGAGAGGGCTCCCTTCCCGCCCCCATCCGATGTGCAGCCTTGCCCACATGCGCTCCATTTTGCCGGTTGGCAGGGCTCTGCCTGCCTCACCAGGCTGAAGGCCACTGGCCCTGCTTCCAGACCCAGGATGGCCATCCCCATCAGCATCCATGGTCTGGGCCAGACGCCTCCACAGTGTCCGTCCAGCAGCCCTGCCAGGGCCCTAGGTGACTGCAGACCTCACCTCCAAGTGCCCTGAGCAAGCACACTGCCCAGTGCATGGAACCCAGTAAGTAACCCAGTAAGTATTTGCTGCCCACAAGGTTTTTTTTGCCCTGAATTATGTGCCGCACCTCACTAATTACCGTCTGTGTATTCTCTCCTGTGACTCTGGTAATTATCCAGTGACATGCGTGCTATCATTATGTCCACTTTACAGATGAGGAAACTGAGATCGGGGTCGGGCCTGAGGGCTCCCAGTGGTGGAACTGGCTTCAACTCGTGCTACTGGAGACCGTGGGGAATTTTCTGCATAGAGCCTTTTATTGGGACGGTTTTTCTCTGTAGTCAGACAGTTCGCCCTGGAAGGAACAGGAAAAAGCCTCTCCTCATGTCCACGTGCTTGCTGTGTCGGGGGAGCTTGGGGAGTAGTTTTGTCAATGACAGAGGGAACTTTATGACCCTTCGTGAGCAGTCGGTTTGACCAAAGTCACAGTGGAGTGTCCCAGACGCACAGACGCAGGGCTCCTCTCAGGCCACAGAGCAAAGGGCTGGAGCAGAGCCAACTCCTACTCCTTGTCATTTTCCTGTTTATTGAAACTTAACCCCAGTTCTGCAAACAAGACGAAGGTGAGAAGAAGGTGCAGCAGTAGGAGGCCCACCAGGCCAGGGTCGGGGGTCCGGCCTGTGGACCGTGTCTCCCTTGCAAAGCCTTCTCCACGGCCACTTTCTCCTCCCAGGTGTGGTCCTTTGTTCTCACTGAGGGAGGCCTGGGGAGCCTCCTTCTGACCTCGCGGCCTCCCTGCCTCCCTGGAGCGGCCAAGGCTCTCAGCCAGGGCCCCCGCGTCCTCCTCACACCCAAGACCCTGGGCTGGGTCTGGAAACATTTTGATTGTCGTAACTGGGGCTCAGAGGTTAAAGCTTCTGCCTGCAATGTGGGAGACCTGGGTCCAATCCCTGGGTTGGGCAGATCCCCGGAGAAGGAAATGGCAACCCACTCCAGTATTCTTGCCTGGAGAATCCCACGGACAGAGAAGCTTGGTGGGCTACAGTCCATGGGATCGCAAAGAGCCGGACACGACTGAGCGACTTCACTCAACTGGGGCCCCAGGTGTCAGTAGTGCGTGGACAGCGGCTGAGGATCCTGCCCCACGAGTAAGGAGGGACCACCCGCCAGCACCCCGTGGACCTCTTGGGGCACTGGGTGTGGGGCCCTTTGCTCCTCCCACTTCCACTGTCCCCTTTCCACCTTGCCTCCCACGGAATTTACAGGAAAGGACATGATCGTATTTATTGATTTATTTTCTGGCCTCTCCATAGTTCTCCATCCAGGGATTGGCCCCCTCCCACATGTCCCGCTCCCCAGCGGGGGAAGCACCAGAATGCTGGTGTTTTACGTACATCACCTTCATGTCACCTGGAAAATAAGGAGGAGCTGAAGCTGTGAGGCAGATTGTGCTTTCACTTTGCCACTGGGAACATGAAGGCTCAGAGAGGTTATGTAGCCTGTCCAGGATCACAGCCCTCAGAGTTTGAGCCCAGCTCCCAGCCTTGCAGCCCAGCCCCCCTGCTGCTTCCCACAGAGCAGCATCAGGCTGTGGACGAAGGGCCCAGGGTTGGCACCTGGACAGGAGCTTGTTTTCCTCAAACAGGACGGAGTGTGGGCACTTCGGGGTAAGACAGGCTGGTGTTGTCCTGGATGCCCTGTTCAGCTTCTCAGAACTCAGGTGAGCTGGGAGTAACCCAAACTCAAATTGCCGAGGAAACCTCTGGGGGCCCCACCAGCTCTCCCAGGACGGGCCTTCAGTGGTACAGCCCTGGGCGCTGGGGGCTTGTTACCCAGAGCAGCCCGGAGCTGACTGCCAGCTCAGAATCTGTTGTGACAACGTTTACTTTGTTAATGAGAGAGAGAGAGAGTGTGTGTGTGTATGTGAGAGAGAGAGAGAGAGAGAGAGAGAGAGAGTGTGTGTGTGTGTGTGTGTGTGTGTGTGTGTTTGTGCGCGCGCGCACAGGAGCGCTACCAGCATGGTGGCCTGTTCTCAGGGTTTCCCCTGGGCCCTGGCCTCTGGGCCCCACTCCACCCCGGACACCTTCTCCTGCATCCGCATTAGATGGACCCCTTCCTCGTGGGTTTCCTGTGCTTGGCAGCCTTGTGTTCCTCAGGGACCAGACGCTGCACAACTGTTTTGCTGGAAGTGGCTGCTGGGGGTGGGGTGGGAGATGTAGGGCTCCTCCCCAACCCTGGTGTAGGGGGGCGGGGAATGCAGGGCTCCTCCAAGGCTCTTCCCCAGCCCTGGCGGGGTGGTGGGGGAGTGAGCAGCTGCCTCTGCGGGGAGCCTGGCTGCTGAGGATGGAGGCAGAAGGGGAGGAGGGGTGGGGCTTGGGGACCTCGGCGACGCCGTTGCTGTCGGGGGAGGAGGAGGAGGAGGAGCAGCTGCTGACTTGTTTATCTGCTCAGCTGTTTGTGTCCAGGAGCCCGAGAGAGACAGAAGCAGCTGGGAGTAGAAAAAGCTGCCCCGCAGGGCCGGCCCGCCTTCTACGGCCTTCTACCTCGGCCGCAGGTCCTGACACCAAAGCAGAACCGCCAGCCCAGGAGAGACTGGAAGGGGCCTCCCTCCCCCCACCTCAGAAGGGCTTCTCTGGGGCCCTTGTGCTTGTCTCTGCTGTGCAGACACCCGATGTGCCATCCTCGCCCTCGCCGAGGGCAGCACCCTCACTGGGGGTCGGGGAGGGGCAGGGTCCTCACCGGGAGGCAGCGTCCTCACCAGGGACAGGGTCCAGGAGGGTGGGCAGTGTTCTCGCTGGGGGCAGCGTCCTCCCTAGAGGCAGGATCCTCACTGGGGAGCAAGGTTCTCCCTGGAGGCAGAGTCGCCCAGGGCAGCGCCCCCGGGTTAGCGCTGGCAGACATTCCCAGGCCCCATCTGCTCTGTCTCCCTTGTGAGTTGCCAAGTCCCTGGGGCCAAAGCCGCTAGGTTCTGGACTTTGCATCAGCTGGACCGAACCAGTGACAAATAGTCTCCCACTACTCCAACTGCCCCAACCCTGCTCCTTCTCCCCAAAGCCCCCACTGCTCACCTCTTTGACTGCCCCAGACCTGGCAGTCTGGTCACCACCCACTGGTCCCCTCCCTGGGGCCTCATAGATTGGTTTTGACCAGGTTAGTAAACACACCAGTCCTCACAGCAGAGTCGGCTGTAATCACAGTGCAATTTCCACAGTTTGCTTGTTTTTCCCCTTGGCTTTTTCCACCTTATTATTTCCTTGCTGTTTGTTTACATGAGAACATGGCAGGAACTCCCTCCCCACCTCGCCCCCAAGACGAGTCTGGTGACAGAGGACACTTTCTGTCTCTGGAGCTCAAAGTTGGGCCCCTCTGTTGACAGAGGCTCTGCTGCTCGGGCCCTGGGCCTGGGGGCTGGGGCGGTGTGAGCGTTGCAGAGGCTTGGACATCATTCGCGATGACGCCTGTGGCCATTCTGGCCACAGGGCCCAGCTCTCTGCTATGGACACAAGGCCCCTGGGGGTTGCGTGGTGCCCATGGGCAGGAAGGAGAAGAGCAGGCTGAGCAATCTGAGGAAGGACAAACCTGAGACTGTTGGTCCGTGGGTGGAGGGCGGGGGTCCTTTCTCTGGAGAGGCTGAGGGTGGGAGAGTGAGAGCAGGGATCAGCAGGCCCTCCTTGGCTGCTAACAAGTTAGGTGGTCTGGGCAGACACTTCCCCTCCATGGGCATCCTGCTTAAAGGCAGGATTTGGGGCTCTGATCTCTGGGTCCTTTTCGGCTTTACGGATTTTCTCCTTTTAGAATGCTAATTTCTTTGTCTATAGCCCATTTCCTCCTCCAGAGACCAGGTAGCCCCATAAAACCACTGCTTAATGGTGCTGGTAACCCAGCTGGCGTGGATGACTGCCTGCTTCCCTGAGCCCGGATGCTCTAGCAAAGACCGGTTAAAACTTTGATCACTGGGGAGCTCTGGAAGCTTCCCTCTGACGGGTCAGGGGCTCCAAAGGGCAGGAGGGCCAGGGTACCATGATCCTTAGCGTTTCCTGTGCTATTTCTATGAAACAAGGGCCCCTCCCCCAGACCCCTTACACCACTACACCTCCCTCCAGGCACATTCCCTGAGCTCTGCTTGACAGAGCTTGACTGAAGTCAGGCTCGGGCTCTTTGCCTTTTTAATTTAAATTTTATTTGTTTTTGCACATCGGATTCTCCATTTTCTTGGTGGCCAGCAAGATCTTTAGTTGGGGCCTGTGAGATCTGATTCCCTTACCAAGGACTGAACCCAGGCTCCCTGCATTGGGAGCGAAGGTCTTAGCTACTGAAAGTCCCCTTTACCCTTTTAAAAATTTTGGCTGCACCATGTGGCCTGTGGGATCTTAGTCGCTCGGCCTGGGATTGAACCTGTGTCTCCTTCAGTGGAAGCATATAGTCTTAAACCCTAGACTTCAGGGAAGTCCAGGCCAGGACTCTTGGGCCTCAGATGGTATTCCTGTCAATTTACCCATGTTGTTGCTGGACACCAAGGATTACAGCAGACACACGCGGCCTGGTCCTCAGAGGACACATCTGCCCTGGGTCCCCCATCACTCCCCACAATCTCAGGGAACATGGGAAAGGACATCATTACACTGACCAAAGAACGTATTTCAAAGGTGACAGTGGAATTTCTTCCTTATTTTTAAGAAAATTGGGTCAACTATACTCCAATAAAATAACTAAAAAAAATAAGAATAAAACTGGAAACTAGAAATTCATTCAAGTAGAAGTGCATTTGCAATCATATATATATATATATGTTTTAAGCTGAAAGTTAGACCTCAAAGGCCTGATTAGATTCTGATTTAAGCTTCTTGGCAAGAACACAGCCTAAGTGCTGCCTCTGGTTCTATTACTAACGGAGGCATCATTGGGGGGGGTGGGGCTTATCACAGGGGGAGATGTCTCCAGGGAGGGGGACAGGCAAGAAGGAAGCAGACAAGGGCTGGTTCCTGAGACAGGTTCCTACGACAAATCTCAGGACGTGTGCCAGGGTAGAGGGTCCTCCTTTAAGACTGGGGGCCTAAGAGGCAAGCTCAGACTCAGGGCTCTAGACAGCAGCCATCCAGAGAGCCCTGAGCTGCGGCCCAAGGCCCCTCCCAGGAGCTGCTGGGGATCTGAGTGCAGTAGGGCAAAGGAACAGGGCTGATGCAGAGACAGGCAGACCCAGTGTGGCAGGTTCTAAGCTCTTTGGTCTTGGGCTGCTGCTGCTGCTAAGTTGCTTCAGTCGTGTCTGACTCTGTGCAACCCCATAGACGGCAGCCCACCAGGCTCCTCCATCCATGGGATTTTCCAGGCAAGAGTACTGGAGTGGGGTGCCATGGCTTTGGTCTTGGGCAGGTGACTTGAACTCCTTGAGCCTTGGTTTCCCTGGCACCGTAATTATCCTACGTAACAGAGGAGTTTTAGAAAAGACCCTGATGCTGGGAAAGATTAAAGGCAGGAGGAGAAGGGGACGACAGAGGAAGAGATGGTTAGGTAGCATCACTGATTCAATGGACGTGGGTTTGAGAAAGCTCCGGGAAATGGTGAAGGACAGAAAAGCCTGGAGTGCTGCAGTCCACGGGGTTGCAAAGGATTGGATACGACTGAGCAACTGGACACAACAAAAGAGGAGTTTTAGGGGCTAGCACCCATGGACGGGCACCTCGGCACAGAGGGTGCCCGTGAGACGAGCTCGTGGTGTTGGAGAGAGCTGTGGACACCGTGATGGGCCGGGTCCAGCTGGTGGGGCTGCCCCTCCTCCCAGGAGTAGGAAGCCCCAGGTGCTAGGTGAGGTGAGGCTTGGAGCAGCTGGAGCTTTGCCACATAAGGGACTGTGGATTCTCTGATTAGGAGGAGCTGGTGGGCGGAGGCTGGCAGGGCAGAGTCATGTCACATGTCTTCAGGGCCAGGCCCTCTCTGCCCGCTTGCTGCTGGTGGGGCTATACCTGCTGGGACAGGTTCCCTGCCTTTGCTGTTTGAGTCCTTGGTTGACCCCATAGTCCTCTGTGATCTGGGTTTTAGGACCTGTCACGTATGGACGAACTCTGGATTTAAGACGAGGGAGAACTCAGCTCTTGATTTAAAAATAAATAAACATTCAAACATAAAATGGTGACTGTGGCCTTAAATATGAACAACCCACCCTGAAATGTGGGTGATGAGCTGAGCAAGCAGTGAAAACCAGGATGAGAATGTGACTCTCCAGCCAGAATCATTTTGGTTTCCAACGACAGACAGAACATGTAACTAGGAGAGGCCTGAAGGGCAGAGCGTCTAATCCCACAACAAAAAAGTCCAGAAGAGGTGTTCAGACAGGCAGGCGCTCAACATGCTCACAGCTCTGTCCCAGCTTCTCTGTGGTCCCCTCAGCTCTGCCCTCGTGACCCAAGGTGGCTGCTGCAGCACCCACCATTACACACATTGTTCAGTTCAGGTCATTTGCTCAGTCGCGTCTGACTCTTTGCAGTCCCATGGACTGCAGCATGCCAGGCTTTCCTGTCCACCACCAACTCCACAACATATCATTGTGACAATAAGCAAAGATGGCAAATGTGCAGGGGGTGTCTGCTCCAAAACCCCCTGTCAAGGTCAGGGTCACCTTGTGCTCTGACCAGAGCAGGTCACACACCTGCTCCAAACCAGTCACTGTCTAAAAAGCCAGCACCGCCCCCAACGTGGCTCCGAAATCACATTTCACCCCCTGGGGCTGGGCCCACCTCCCCTGAAGATATTGCTGCTGCTGCTAAGTCGCTTCAGTCGTGTCTGACTCTGTGCGACCCCATAGACGGCAGCCCACCAGGCTCTCCCATCCCTGGGATTCTCCAGGCAAGAACACTGGAGTGGGTTGCCATTTCCTTCTCCAATGCATGAAAGTGAAAAGGGAAAGTGCAGTCGCTCAGTTGTGTCCGACTCTTTGCGACCCCATGGACTGTAACCTACCAGGCTCCTCTGTCCATGGGATTTTCCAGGCAAGAGTACTGGAGCGGGGTGCCATCGCCTTCTCTGCCCCTGAAGGTATTACCTCTGTACAAAACCAAAGGAGTCAAGCAGAATTGGTGGAGGGCCAGCAAGGTCAACCGTGGTAACGAAGGAGCATCGTCCCCTGAGGCACTGTCATGAGGTCCCTGGGGAGAGAAGCAAGATTCGAGAAAGGCCCCGGTGTGCAGACAGCAAACCCGTGTGCAGGACAGCGAGAGGACAGACCCGACTGTGGGGTGGCCTGGCCTTCGGGGAAGGTCACCAAGTGAGAAGTTTGCCTCCTTTAAGAGAAAACTGAGAACTGATTCTGTGATAGGAGGGCAGCCACAATGGCTGTGCCAGCTGCCTGGACCCAGAGCCAGGTGTCAGGCCGTGGTCTGGGACCCTCTTGGGCCCCATGCTGAGGATCTGGGAGGGGGAGGCGGTCATACGCTTGTCTGAGAGGAGCAGCTGGTTTTGCCTTGAATGGAGGGTCCAGTTTTGCCCAATCTGCAGATCTTTCAAGAGAAGTTCAAACTTTAAAATGTTATATGAAATTGTCTTACTTCAAAAAGCTACAAATTTTTTAAAAAAATTATAATTTGGTGGCCCAGGGACTTCCCCAGTGGTCCACACTCCCAGTTCAGGGGACCCAGGGTCAATCCTTGATCAGGGAACTAGATCTCACATAGCCACAACTAAGACCCAGCATAGCCAAATAAATAAATAAATAAAATATTTTAAACATAAAATATGGTGGCTCAAATACATCTGTGGGTTAGATTTTGAGCTGCAGGTAAACAGGTTTGTAAAATGGGGAAATGTTACTGGGATAATGAAGATGTTATTAAACATATTTATGTTAATTATTACACAACTTGACTGTAAATTTACTAAAAACCATTCAACTGTAGAATGAAATGGATGAATTATATGATACATCAATATGCCTCTATGAGGTATGAAAACATTCGGCCTGCAGACTGGTGGCATATTCTTCCAAAGTCCTCCCCTGACCTTGTTTTGGGTTTTTTCCTACCTGCCCTGGATGTTCTTGACAGCAGATCAGGACGACCTTCCCTGGTTGCCAAGGTCACTCTTGCTGGTGGTCCACCAATTCCTCAAAGTTGACATCTATCGATGGGGAGGAAGGATAGCCTGGTGGTGACTGGAGGGCCATGGGGTCACCTGGCCCCTTCCTTTGGCCAGCCCTGTGACCCCGGGGACGTCACCCTTTGGGTCAGCTCCTTGGTTTCCTCATATCTGTGATGGGAATAGCTCCTGGAGGATTAAATGAGATGATACGTGACATATCCTCACGACGAAGCCCTCGGGGGCTATACAGTTATCACTGGAAGATCTCGTCTTGCAGAGTGGGAGCCCCTTTCCTCTATCCTCTGTCTAGAACTCCATCACTAAGCTCCACGGCGCCCAAGGAGGGGACTCCCCCACCCACTAGGGGTCCAGAGGCTTTCCAGATTTCAGCCCGAGTTTCATTACAGAGAGGTTTAGATGTGGACCTTGTGAGGCCTTGGGTGTTGTGGGTAGGGCTAAGGAAGGGCGCGAGCTGAAGGTGTTTCCTGGGAAGTCAGATTCAGGCTCCTTTTCTTTAGAAATTCAAGAAGGGCTGATGGATACCCTCTTCTCCTGTTAAAGCCAGATAGATGTCTGCAGAAGTGACGGTGCCCTGGAGTCACAGTCAGAGACACAGCGGGTGTTATGTGTGGAGGCTGTGACCCCACCACCATAGGGGCATTGGGATTCTCAGGCCCAGGGAAGCTTGCCCTCACCACGCATCCCCGTTCTCCCCGACCCCCCCTCCATCCTCCCTTCCACACCCCTCCACCCCTGCCTGATTTTGCTCTGCTAATCTGAGGTCCACCCACCAACATAGCCCCTAAAAGGGCCCTGGGACCCTCACTCACCTTCCCAGTGAAGGTGAATTGTTTAGGCAGGTCTGTATTCACTGTGCAGCTCCTGAAATGAAAGCACCTTGGTTGCTGCCCTGGACTCCCAGCCACAAAGAGAGAGTCCCCGCCCTGATCAAGGGGCCCAAGAACTTCACCTGGGGACCCAGGAGGACCTTTGTGACTCGGAGTGAACACAGGGGCCTTCCAGAGGGCAGTATAGGGTATGCGGGGTTGAAGGCAGGCAGGGGGAGCCAGGCCAGGTCAGACCTTTGACCTGGAAACTGCAGGGGAGAAAAAAGCTTGTGTCAGCCCACCTGGCTGGTCCTCAGTTCCCTGAATTCTCATCTGTCTGTGCGATTCCATTTATCCTTCCCAAATCCTGTAGCCTCTTTCTTCCCCTCTGCCCTCATCCTGTGGACCAGAGCCAGTGTGGCCAGGAGGGAGCCTGGGGCCCCTAAACAAGCCAGGGGCAGGCTGGGCTGGGGTAGGCTGCAGGGATGAGCTCCGGAGGCCTGCAGAAAAGGTAGGGTGGCAGGGAGTCCCTTTTCTCCTCCAAGCTGGGGCTGGAAAATGTCAGTTTACACCTGTTGTTGGGGAGTGGGGGACGATGGTGAGCAGAGCAAGCCCGGCAGTTGTCTGGAGGTTTTAGAAACTTGAAATGAAACTCTGAGATCTTGAGTCGTCCGTGTGACAGGCCTTCTGACAGTTTTCACTGTTTTGAACAGAAAGACCAGCAAGAGCAGCAGCTGGAGACACCTGGTTGCTTCAGCCCCGGCCTCAGGGCCCACCTCCTTCGGATTCCAGCAGCACCTGAAGTCTGGCCACCAGTGGAACTGGGTCACTCATGGCTGGGAGGCTCCTGTTGCTTTCTAAGAATTTGTCTGTTCATTCCTCCCCTGCTCCTCCCGTCCCCAGCAACAATCTGAGCTCACTCAGACCCGGGGTCTAGGTGTCTGACCACCGTTCACTCCAAGGAAGCTCTTCCTGCTCAGACCAGACACGTCTGCCCTGCCAGAGGCCTGGGTTCACCACGTGGACGGGACCCTTTCTGTAAGCAGAAGACGAGATAGCCCTTCCTGGAACCTGGGGTGCTTCATTCCAAACTCAGTCGATACTTCTGTCTCCTCATCCCATTTACCTCCTTCAGTTAGTGAAGAGGTTTGGGACTGGAATTCCAGATGGTGTCATCTCCAGGCTGGGTCATGTCCCCAGATATGTACCCTGAGACTCAAGATGGGGCTGTACATGGAGATGGGAGCCTCCTGTATGTGGAGTCAGGGGCTGTACGTGGAGCAGGGCCTTCAGAGAGGGATTAAGTGTAAGTGAGGCTATTGGGTTGAGTCCTGATCCAATCTGGCCGGCGTCCTTACAGGAAGAGAACATTTGGACACAGAGAGACCAGCAGTCCAGGTGACGACACAGCGAGAAGGTGGCCACCTCCAAGCCGTGGAGGGAGGAACCAAACCTGTGACACCGTGACCTTGGACTTCTGACCTCTGGAACTGGGAGGAATACATCCCCATCATGTAACACCCCTCCCCCACCCCCATTTGGTATTCCGTCATGGCAGTGCCCGCAAGCTCGTGCAGAGAGAGAGCCTGAGACCCCCAGAAGGAAGTGTCACAGATTCAGTGCCCGCCTTCTGGAAATCCCCCACGGCTTCTGGCCTGTGCCCACGGGCAGGGTTCTCTGAGGAGCTGTGGTCCATCTGTGTCCTGGGCTCCCCTTTGCAGACAAAATGCCTGTGTGTCCATCAGAGTCCTCCCCTCTCCAGGCCTCCCACGTCCCTCCTACTTGCTCACGCTGCACCCCCACGTTGCACCCAGGTACCCTGGAGTGTCACCTCCCGTTGTGAGGAAGTGCACAACTCACTCTGCACTGTGGCTAAGGGGGTCTTAGGAATGTCCTCCCAGGGCCTGGGTCTCTGCCAGGCGGATGGCGCCAGGCAGCCCACTCGCGCCCATGCCAGCTGGCTGAGCTATCACCACCTTCAGCTTAGGCCGTCTCCTGGGCCCCAGCCAGGAAGCTGTGACTTGGAGCTGGGGGTGGCCACAGAGATGCGAACCCAAACAAGTCCTGGGGAAACAGGGAGACAGGAACAGGCAGAAAGGCCCTGGGCCGTGGGTGAGCATATGCCCCAGGATTTATTTAACCCCAGAAGCCGTCCTGTGTCTGCTGGCTGCTCTTCCATCTCCTCCAGCCAGCACCTGGGGAGGCTGTGTACTCACCTGAGTTCCCGCTGCCCAGGGTCAGCTGTGTGTTGGTCACCCTGGCCCAGCTTTGCCCAGCCCCTTAGTAGCTGCTCTGAGCACACAACCCCTTTCCGGTGTTTAAAAACATTCTGCAGGGATCCTCGCAGGCACGCTTGGTTCACCAGGCGGCCTTGTGTGCAATCAAGGACGGTGTTATCAAGGACGGTGTTTTCAGGACTTCCCTGGTGGTCCAATGGTTAAGACTCAGCCTTCTAATGCAGAGGTTGTGGGTTCGATCCCTGGTCAGGGAACTGAGATCTCAAGTGCTGCAAGGTGTGGCCAAAAATTAAAAATAAATAAATCTTAAAAAAAAAAAAAAAAGAGCAGTGTTTTCTCGGCAGGCCTGTGACTGCAGACCTATACACTGAGCCTGCGTGGCCTGCCATGACCTCAGTGACATCGGCAGAGTGCCCTCTGCTATAGAACACAGAACAGTCTCAGGTCCAAGGACATCTGCGTTTCCCCCCAAATAAGTCATATGCTTCAAAGGAGTCAGAATAACATGAAAGTGTTTTCAGAAAAATCCCGCTCTCACACCCTGTCCTCCCCACCTGATCCTGAGCATCCAGCCTGTGGAGCCAGGCCGCCAGCTTCCTGGGTGTGCTCCCCGAAGGGCTTTCTGCAGATGGCTGTGAGAATGTTCTACCCTTTCTTCTTCCTTTCTGAGACTGGGGTGGCCCAGTACGCCTCTCTGCACCCTTTTTTTTTCTCTTGACGTGAATGAAATTTGCAGAGAAGGAAGGATTTCCAGTCTGGATAAGGCACAGCACCCCCTGAACAGTCTATCAGGCACCAGCCTGTCTCTGCTGGTGGCCTGCTGGTCTTTTCCATCATTCAGATAGGTGCTCAATGGCCGTCAGTGACCAGCTTCACATGGTGTCATTTCCTGCCTGTGACCACTGATTCCTCTCCAGTTCTAACGTCTCTAAGGCCAGTGACCAGCTGGCTGGGTGACAGTCTATTCCAGGCATGGAGGCTTGAGCTGGAATTTGTGAAGCTGAGTCACAGCTGGACTGAGAGATGGTCTCAATGTCTCTGAAAGTGCTCACGGATTTTCCATAGGAGCTGGCCCTTCTGCCCAGCCCCGGGCCCTCCAAGCCATGCACCCCAGGGTGGTGTGAGGTGCCGCCAAATCCCCAGCCCCAGAAGGAGGCCCCAGCTCAGCCGCAGTCCTGACCCCCTCCCAACAGGGTGGTGCCCTGCTCTTGTTGCAGGGAGGAAGCCAATTTTGACTCCATGTTGGAAACTGTTTTCTTTGACTTGCTTTTACTATTATAATCATACTCAATGGCTTGCCTGGAGGATCCTGCCCCCCTGCTTGACTGTAAACCAAAGTGCCTCTGTTCAGCTCCTGGAGAGATATTTTGTCCCTGCCCACCTATGAATAGAAGAGATTAACACACCCCTTTTGAAGGCTGGACATACTCTTGGAGATGCTTTGCAGGACTGAAAACGCTTTCCTTTTACTTCCCACCACATCTCCCTCTTTATTCTGCTTTTTGACATTAGTTCCTCATTGCTTCTTTCTCTCTGATCTATAAAAAGAACCTGGCATCCAGACCCCAATAAGATGGTTATTTTGAGGCGCTAGGCTGCCATCTTCTTGGTCTGCTGGCTCCCTGATTAAAGTCTCTTCCTTGCCTCAACACCTCGTCTCTCGGATTCACTGGCCTGTCATGCGGTAAGCAGAGCGAGCATGGACTTGGTAACACTCTGACTCACACGGTCACCTCCTCTGACCACTTCTGCCTGGTCCCCCTCCTCTCCTGATTCTTCTGAGTTCTCAGTTGCCTGGAGAAGGTTCACAGGCAGATTCCTCTTCACCTAAAATGGTCAGCTCAGCCTCTAGCAGGGTGCACACATCAGCCTGCAGCCTGAGGCCCTTCCCAACCTCAGCCCCCTCGGCCTCCTTATGCAGAAATGACCCAAGTGCCCTGCAGTCTCCTGAAGGGGTGGGGGTGGGGCTGTCCCTTCCTACAGATCATCTGGTGACACGCTCTACTGTCACCCCTGGGGACTCCGAGGGTGAGGGGGGCACCCCCGGGGAGCCCGAGGGCAGCTCTTCAAGCTGGTGTGGGGCTGGGTAGCCACAGAGGCTGGGCTGAAATGGGATTGTTGGCCCCAGATGCCCTGCCATGTCCTGCCCGGAGCCAGCACCCTCTGTTTCCCTCCTTCCCTCCCTTCCTCACTCTTCCCCAAGGTCTCTGCAGGTACAACCCCAACCTGCGAGGATGCTCCTCCTCCCTCTGTCACTTCTCCCCAGCCCCGACCCCGTCTCATTTAAAATGCCACTCCCTGTGGACACTGCCTCGGCTCCCCTGCCCTGGGTGGTTCTGCCTCCTACACTGGTCTCATTCCTCCAGACCCTAGATACGATTCTTTCCATGCGTGTAAGTCATGAATCATTGACCTGTGCTCTCCTCTCTGTACAGACTGCAGAGGGAAGGACTGCCCCTCTGGCACAGGGCCAGGCACAGAACAGGTCTCAAAACAATTCGGTGAATGAACAGAAGAGCAGGAGAGACTCGGAGGCTCGACGTTGCTTCATCAGCTAGCACTCAGCCAGCCAGATGCTGGGAACATCAAAATAAACTCCGCTCAGGGTCCCTGCGGTCAAGACCCACATGGAGCCTGAGGGGCGGGGTGGAGTGGTGCTGGTGGGGAAGGGGAGCTCCAGTGGGGCAGAGGGCTCTGGTGGGGAAGGGGGGGCTCTGGTGGGAAAGGAGGGGTTCTGGTGGGAAAGGAGGGGTTCTGGTGGGGAAGTGGGGACTCTGGTGGGGAAAGGGGGCCTCTGATGGGGAGGGAACTCTTGTGGGGAGGGTGCTCCCTATGCCCCTGTTTAATCTGAGTTCCTGCCCTCGGTCGAGCTTGCAGTTCTGTGCCCGTTTCTATCCCTGATGGATCTCCCCCGACCCCCCACCCCCCAGTTTTCTGGTGAAATAAATGTCCTCCGTGTCACCTTGAGTTATGACCCCGGGATCCTGTCCTCGATCGAAGCCCTGGCTTGTCCCGGGAACTTTTCATCTCCTCTCCTGGGATCTTGCGTCCCCTTTCGGTCTCCTTCTTCTCAGCCCTGATGGATTTTTTTTTGTTTGTTTGTTTTTTAATAAAGTGCTGGCCCACCCAGTCAGTCCCTTCCCTCCAGCCTGCGTCAGCTCTTCACCCTGACAATAACTGCACTTAAAGATTCATTATTGTCGTTTGCATTTAAAAGGTAATCCCGGTGGCCCCGGGGCAGACTGTTTCTGGTATTGCAACTTTAAAATATTTAAGACACCTGCATTTGCATTTTAATACATGCCTCGCCAGGTTCCGTGTTTGTGGTGGAGTCACCCCAAATCTTTCTATTGGCGTTGAGGGAGAGGAAGCTTGGCGGGGCGCTGGCGTGTGCACACCTAGGAGCAACTCCAGATGCTAATGCAGGTGTTCGGCAGGTTGGGGGTGGCCAGGGTGGTGCACTGGATTTAGAAAAGGCAGAGGAACCAGAGATCAAATTGCCAGCATCCACTGGATCATCGAAAAAGCAAGAGAGTTCCAGAAAAACATCTACTTTTGCTTTGTTGACTATGTCAGAGCCTTTGACTGCATGGATCACAACAAACTGTGGAAAATTCTTAAAGAGATGGGAATACCAGACCACCTGACCTGTCGCCTGAGAAATTTGTATACAGGTCAAGAAGCAACAGTTAGAACTGGACACGGAACAACAGACTGGTTCCAAATAGGAAAAGGGAGTATCTCAAGGCTGTATATTGTCACCCTGCTTATTTAACTTATATGCAGAACACATCATGAGAAACACTGGGCTGGAAGAAGCACAAGCTGGAATCAAGATTGCCGGGAGAAATCTCAATAACCTCAGATATGCAGATGACACCACCCTTATGGCAGAATGGGAAGAAGAACTAAAGAGCCTCCTGATGAAAGTGAAAGAGGAGAATGAAAAAGTTAGGTTAAAGCTCAACATTCAGAAAAGTAAGATCTTTGCATCCGGTCTCATCCCTTCATGGCAAATAGATGGGAAAACAGTAGAAACAGCGGCAGACTTTATTTTTGGGGGCTTGGAAATCACTGCAGATGGTGACTGCAGCCATGAAATTAAAAGACGCTTACTCCATGGAAGAAAAGCTATGACCAACCTAGACAGCATATTAAAAAGCAGAGACATTACTTAACCAGCAAAGATCCATCTAGTCAAAGCTATGATTTTTCCAGTAATCATGTATGGATATGAGTTGGACTATAAGAAAGCTGAATGCCAAAGAATTGATGCTTTTGAACTGTGGTGATGGAGAAGACTCTTGAGAGTCCTTTGGACAGCAACGAGATCCAGTCAGTCAATCCTAAAGGAAATCAGTCCTGAATATCCATTGGAAGGACTGATGCTGAAGCTGAAACTCCAATGCTTTAGCCACCTGATGCAAAGAACTGACTCATTGGAAAAGGCCCTGATGCTGGGAAAGATTGAAGGTGGGAGGAGAAGGGGACGACAGAGGATGGCATCACCGACTCAATGGACATGAGTTTGAGTAAACTCCGGGAGTTGGTGATGGACAGGGAGGCCTGGTGTGCTGCGGTCCATGGGGTCACAAAGAGCTGGACACGACTGAGCGACTGGACTGAGCTGAGGGCGCTGCACACCGGGCACACCCCATGCCCCAGTTGGGAGCCCACCTGGGCCCCAGGCTGACTGAGAGGCTGAGCAGGCACTGGGGGCTCTTTGGCGGGTCTTGGGATGTAATCATCATTGTGGATTTGTTCTCAGCGTTTTCTGGGTTTTGTTTTGAGTCAGAGAGAGCCCTGTTCCCCATCTCTGCCCACCTGCATGAAAGAGCCTTGGGCGGTCTGGTCTGAGCTGGGAACTTCCCCTGGGCCGCTGCCCGCAGAGGGTTCTCCTGCTGCAGAGCCTTGGAACTGCAGCACTCCAAGCAGTCCCTGGCAACAGTGACCCTGGCACTCTCGGGAACACATGGGGCACCCGGCCCGTCACAGGCCTCCCCTCGGACCCCAGGCACCCCGCGCAGCACTGTTCCTACAGCCTCCCGTCTCAGCCCAGGAAACCGATTGCAGAGCCTTGAAATAACCTGCCGAGGCCACAAGGCTGTGAGTGTTCAGGCTGGTGAGGATCTAGGCTTGGCTGCAGCCTTGGTGCTGTGTCCACTCTGCCCTCCTCCCTGAAAGGGTGCCCCTTCCCACCTCCATTCCTCACAGCCCCTTTACCTCCCACCCCCATCCTCCGCTGTCCTGCCCCCACACCCGTGATTCCTCTGAAAGCATTGACTTTTTATTTATTTTTTTGGCTGCATTGGAGATCTGTGGGATCCTAGTTCCCCAACCAGGGACTGAACCCAGGCCCTCGGCAGTAAAAGCGTGAGTCCCAACCTTTGGGCCACAGGGGAATTCCCAAACATCTACCTTTTGTCGCTTCTACTTTTTCACCCACTGTCCACTGGGTTGGCCCATGCTTCACCCCATATTTCTGAGGAGGAACAATTCCCAACTTCTCTGAGCCAGTTCGAGTGCCTCCAGCCTGGGGGCACAGCCGCTCATACCCCACCCACAAATGAGCATGACCCCCCTGCACGCTGACACACATACATAGCACACACCTGTGTGGCTCTCACATGGATGCTCACACACACATAGAAACACATGTGTGCACACACAGATGCAGCAGGCCACACCCCACCCCCAGGCTGCAGGGAAGTGAAACCCTGCCCCAGGGAAGTGAAAGACAGTGAGCTCCGGCTTCCAATGGGCCTTTGTGGGAACGGAACCCACAGTTACTTGTCTCTGGAGCTGTCCCAAGGTAACTGGGGTCCCTTGGGTGGGGCCCGGGGCCGAAGCATGTAGGTGGTTGGGGGCACTAGGGACTCATCGGGGTAGAGGCCTGCCCTTGGGGTGATCCTGGGGGTGGGAGAGGCGGGGCAGCTGGGTTGCGCCACTTGCCAAGGCCCCAGTTCGTGACTCAGGCTCACGGATGGACAAGTTCCTTTCTGAGTCTGCGAACAAGCTGTTTTTGTAGCATTTTTCTGCGCCTTCTTCTAAAAGCGTAAGTGCCAGGCCCCAGAGGGAGGAGACGAGTGAGCACCTGGATGCGATGACTTTTCGTCCCGCTTCGTTGGGCTGCTCCTGACCAGCGCCGGACACACTTCCGTCTGGCCGGCTGGGAGGAGCCCTGGGTGCTGGCCGCATGGATGCTGTGGGGTCCATGGGGAGGACGGAGTGGGAGATTTGGGGGTGATGGCTCCTGTTTAATGTCACTGGGGGAGAGCGGATGAGGGGTGGGGTCCTAGGTGGAGGACATGGGTGGGATAAGACGGCTCTGTGATGGGGAGGGGTGTGTGAGGGGCAGCGTCACTGTCCCCTGCCTGGAGACTTCAGGTTCGGCAAACACTGTCACCTGGGGAGAGATCTGAGGACCCAGTGAAGAAGCAGGGATTTTCCCAAAGCCTCACTCTCAGACTTGAGGTCCAGCCCTGCCACGCTGGAGTCTGATATAACCACTGAATAAACACCTAGAATAGTTGAAAGACGGCCCCGGGAAGGATCTTGGACAAGGTGTCCTGATGATGATCAAACTTTCAATTAAAAAAAAAATTAATTAATTAATTAATTTGTCTGGCTGCCTCTGGTCGTAGCTGCGGCGCCCGGGGTCTTGACTGCTGCATTTGAACTCTCAGTTCTTTAGTTGCGGCATGCACATTCTCACTTGCAGCCTGTGGTATCTAGTTCCCTGACCAGGGATTGAACCCAGGCCCCCTGCATGGAGGGCATGGCTTCTTATAATTGTTTTATTCCACATGAACAAGGTTGACACACGATTCCCACTTTGAGAAGCACTGATTTCACCCAGTTCACCCTTGCCGCAAGTGAGGAGACAGGCCCACAGACATGAAGCGACGAGCCCAACGTCTCACCAGGACGTGCTCATTTAGGGCTGGGCCTGGGGTCTCCTCATTTACAGCCTCAATACTTCCTGGGAGAAAGGAGCATACCTTCAAGTATGCATTAGGAATTTCACATTTATGTGGTTCCAGGAGTCAGCCCAGGTCAGGGGCTGCCAGCAGACCCGACCGGGAAGCTCCTTGATTCTGCTCACAAGCCCCCCCGCACTGGCCACCCGGGCCAGCTTCTCTTTGGGAGCTGCCGGAGGCTTCAGTGCTCAGCTTCTGAGATGTCGCTGTTGGGTGACTGTGCTTCCAGCTCAGCAAGTCTTGCACACCCAGCGGGGCAGATCTTCAGTTCTGGGACGATTTCTTTCTCTTTTTTTAAATATTTTTTCAAGGTCTTTATTGACTTTGTTACAATACTCTTTCTGTTGTATGTTCTGGTTGTTTGGCTATGCAGCATGTGGGATCTGAGCTCCCCGACCAGGGATTGAACCTGCAACCCCTCCATTGGGAAGCGAAGACTTAACCACTAGGCTGCCAGGGGAGCCCCTGGGACAGTTTCTTATATTATTTATTCCCTTTTTCCTCCCATCTATTCTTTCTTTTTCCTTCTGAAATGTCTGTTTTTTGGGGTGTTGGGTTTCCTGAACCGAATATTCTCTTCCTTTTCTTCGCTCCTGTTTTGTCCTGCTTTCTAAAATCTTCTCTTCAGTTCCATCTTTTAATACTGCTGGTAAACACTTTACATTTCAGCACTCATGCTTTTAATTTCTGAAAGCTCTTTCCTGTTTTGTGTATTTTTCACTCCGTGCTTTGCCTGCTTCGTAGACGCATGCGTACTCGTTCCTGTAAGGAGGGTAACTGTGGTTCTTCTGGACTTCCTTTCATTTTTCTGTGCTAGTTCCTTCTCTGTGCTATTTTTTTTAGTTCCTTTCTCATGTTGTGGGCTTTCTTCATAAGCCTCGCGACCTCCTGCTCTCTGGTTACTAAGTGAAAATCACTCAGTTGTGTCTGACTCTTTGCGACCCCATGGACTGTACATTCCATGGCATTCTCCAGGCCAGAATACTGGAGTGGGCTACTCTTCCCTTCTCTAGGGGATCTTCCTGACCCAGGGATTGAACCAGGGTCTCCTGCACTGCAGGCAGACTCTTTACAGCTGAGCCACCAGGGTTATACTTGAAAGTAAAACCCAAACAGTCTATGGTGTCTTCCTCTGAATGTGAGCAGGGCTCATTAAGGATGAGCTCCCATCTGGGAGCTTCATGACAAGTGTTTGTGTGGGGATACTGTCCTTGTGTGTCTTCAGGGGTCTCTTCTCCGGGGTCTTGGAGAAGAATTTTTTGTATGCTGCCTCCTGGTAATCTATTGAACGTCCTCCGGCTTCAACACTTAGATCTGTACTTTTCTGCCCCCTCCCCACCTCAAGTCTACAGCTGAGTGATCTCCTCTTCCAGGCATCCTAGCCTCAATGTCGGGGGGGCTGGCCCTGCCCTCCCTGCTGCTGGCCGTGGTCGTGTCTTCTTTCTGCCCGGCCACGTCCATGTCCAGAGATGAAACGCGAAACCAGCTGTTGACGAGAGAGAAGATGATGCGGGTAGGGGGGCAGTTGGTGCTGACGCGGGAGGAGGAGCTGGCCAACCAGAGGCTCAGGGCCCTCAAGGAGGCCGAGATGCATGAGGCCCTGGGTACGGGGAGCGTCCTGCCCAGCATGCACTTCTTCCAGGCCAAGAGCCTCATTGAGAAAAGCGAGGTGTTTAACATCCTGAAGAAGATGCCTAAAGGTAGGGGCCTGGAGGGGAGGGTTCTGGGGCCCTGGGGACTTGGAGGAACTAAATTGCAGCTGGCGGTTTCTCTTCTAGTGGAGTGCAAACTCCATGGGGGCCCTGTGTGCTCTTTCTCACTGGTGGGCAGGGGGCAGGGGTCCACATGACTTCTGTCCATCCTGGAAACCAAAACCCCGGCTCTGAGGGGACTCAGTGTCAGACAGACAGGGAGAGGGCCTGGGTGTCACCGGGCATCCCTGGTGGGCCTGCAAGTTGTCCCCCACAAGAACCTCATCCTTCCTTTCATATGCTCTTCTAATCTTTCCAGGGGCCAAGTTACCAAATAGGATACATCCTAGACAAACACATTTCTCATAGTTCATTGCAACCATCCACTGGGGAAGAATGCACAACCTGAGAGTTGTGAGTTAAGTTTTATTGGGGGCCAAATGAAGACTATAGCATCTCAGATAATTCTAAGGAACGCTCCAAAGAGGTGGCTGTGGGGGAGGGGGGCAGTTAGTACATATGCGATTTTGGTGAAGGGGAGCTCCTGCAATAAAGCACACATTTTTTTGCAGGTTTCTGCTAGTCGTGTGTAGATTACTTCTAGTCATGAGGAGCAGATGTCACCATGAAGGATTTCAGTGCTTTTCTAGATATGAGGAGATGCAAGAAGTGGGTTCATAAGCTCATCTCCTGAAAATATCCAACTATCAGAAAACTGTCCAGCCAGTTTTTCCTAGAGCACAGAGGGGCTCTTTTCTGCTCTTCACCCTGAACTCCTTTCAGGGGTGTTGAAGGGCAACAGCCGCAGCAGTGCACAATTTAATCCTTGTAGAGGTAGATGGAAAGTGCCAATTTGTAGCTGAGACTACTACAGAAATGCATCATCACTGTGAATAGTAAAACGCACACACATAAATTGCAGTTTGCAGCTTGTAAGGACTTTTCTGTACTTTTTTTTGTATTGTAGAGGTTAAAAAATGTAAAAACTGTGAGGTCGGTAAGGTTGCCTCACTGTTTAGGGAGGGAACATGGCAGAGCTCATACAGTGTGACGCTTGTCATGAGGTGAGCATCAAGGCCAGAGAGCAGAGGAGGTGGACACTGAGCCTCGAGTTGGGGTGAGGTCTGGAGGAAGCTGCTCGATGCTGGCAGGAAGCAGGGAGCCAGCAGGCAACGGATGGAGTGATGGGGAACCAGATGGGGGACTCGAGGATCCTGGGCAGACAGGCTAGGAGCTCCTCTTCTTAAACCCCCTCACATAGCGCTGGGCCACTTGAGGACTTGTTTGGAGGTCATGCTCCTGACAGGAGCTGGAAGCCGGTCTTCTAACTCTGAGCCTGTCTGCTGCCTCTTGAATGAGACCACCCAGGGCCCCTCCTGGTGAGGGAGGGGATCAGGGATCCAGGAGGCTGGGGCCAGCTCTGAGCCGCAGAGGGAAAGGGCTCTGGGTTCCCAGGAACTTCACCCTGTAGAAACCCTGCCCACCCACTCTCCCACTCAGGGGCCGCACTTCACGTCCACGACTTCAGCATCACCAGCCCGGACTGGCTGGTGAAAAATGCCACATACAGGCCCCACTGCTATTTTTGCTTCACCCGGAGGGGGACCCTGCAATTCAGATTTTCTCATCCTACTCCCCCAACCCCGAAGCCGGCAGAATGTGCCCAGTGGGTTTTGCTGGAGAAGTTTCGAAAGGGGCTGCACAACGTCTCGGACTTTGACAACAGGTGGGTCTTGGTTTGCGAAGAGCTTGTCTCGCACCTGCACAGGTGGGGGTGGCGTGTGGTGTCCCTGTGCGAGGGACCTTTCTAGAAACACTGACCTTAAAAAAAAACAGCAGGCTTTTTCTCTTAACTGGACGGGATGCTTTGCTTCACCATAGCGTTCCACACCTTTCCCATCCAAGGCAAGCTCCTGGTACGTGTAGACCCAATTTTATCAGCAACACTGCTGCTGTGTCTGGACCCTCAGCAAGGGTAGAGACAAGGAAATTCCCCATTCCCAGAGCCGAGAGGGTCCCAGGTGGATGAGATAGCCTGAAAACATAAGCAGCATCTTCCTAACAGACCTATAAAGAATTACTATCATATCTGTTCTAATCAGAGAACCATCTACAGAGGGCTTTCTGGAACTGTTTCCTTTATGAGTAAGAAAATGCTGCTCAGCCTGGGTAAGGAGGTTGCCCAAGGCCACACAGCTGGTGAACAAATGGCTGAACAGGGAAGTGACCCGTGTCTTGGGCTGCCAAGCCCACAGTCATTTCCATCAGACCTTGGGGGTGAGCTTGCTGGGGCCGCCCCAGTGGGACGCCAGTGACAGTGACTTAAAGGAGAGAAATGTATTTTCTCACAGTTCTTGGAGCTGAAACTCTGAAATCAAGGTGTGGGCAGGTTTCTCTGAGGCCTCCATCCTGGGCTGGTGGCCAGCCGTCTTCTCACTCTCTATGCAACCCTAGGGTCTAGGATGCTGGCCCTGTTCGTGCAGGTCTCTGCGCTTGGTGCTGGTGGTTTAGTCACACAGTCATGTCCGACTCTGTGCGACCCCATGGACTCCAGCCCGCCAGGCTCCTCTGTCCATGGGAGTCTCTGGGCAAGAATACTGGAGTGGGTTGCCATTTCCTTCTCCAGGGGATCTTCCCAACCCAGGGATCGAACCCTCGACTGCCGTGTCTCCTAGAGTGTCAGGCAGATTCTTTACCACTGAGCCACTTGGGAAGCCGCCACCACCACCTCCTGAAAGGCCCCATCTCCAAACACAGTTACACTGGGGATTCGGGTTCAACATATGAATTTGGGGGATGCAATTCAGTGCACGACACCCTCCAAGGAGAGCTTGACCTGGGATATTCGTTCTGTGGGGTCAGCCTGGCTAAGAGGTGGAAGGCAGCAGGTGGGCCTGGCTAGGGGGTGTGTGTCCTGCCTGCTGTCTCCTGGGAAGCAAGTGCAGGTCCTGGGGTGGAGGGCCTCCATCAGGGTGTCAGGGCAAGGGTCTTGCAGGGCCAGGGTGACGGCCTGTGGCAAGCCTCCCCTGATCCTCTATGTCCTGACAGCCTGCTGAGAAATTTCACTCTGATGACCGAGAACCCCCACGTGACTTACACAAACCAGGATGCGATCTGGGCCAAGTTCAAGACCATCTTCTTTGTGCTGAGTGGCCTGGTGAGCTACGCACCGGTGTTCCGGGACTACCTGTCCCAGGGCCTGGAGGAGTTCTACCAGGACAACGTGCTCTACCTGGAGATCAGAGCCTCGCTGTACCCGGTGAGCCATCTCTGCTCACCTCTGCTTGGGCCAGGCTCTGCTGTCACCCTGCAGAGTGACAGGGGGACACTGGCTCCCCACCCTGGTGCCCCGCAGCACCAAGCACCAGCTTCACTCCCAGGGGTCTGCTGCCTGACCAGGGGCCGTGTGAACGTGGAGCCCTGGAACGCGCTGGGCCGGCCCTCACTGCCCGTCACCTCCCTTCCCCCATGACCCCCACGTCCCAGCGCCCCCAGACACTCGGGGCCTGCTGGTGCCTGGACACCTAGCCCTGGACTCTGGGCAGTGCCTCGAGCCTGGATGTCCTCGACCGTCTGCTTTCCTGTCAAAGTGCGCTGCAGGGTGGTGGCCTCAGTGCAGGGATGCTGAGCCAGCTGGTACACGGGCCTGGCTGCGTGTAGAGTGGGGGCTGGGAAGTCCCTGGGGGTCGGTCTCTTCTGTGGGCAATAGAGATGTCTGATTTGACTTTGAGGAAGGAAGGTCAAAGGGAAAGGAATGGAAAAGATTAAGAGGAGCCCCCAAATATCCCAAAGTGTTAAAGTATTAAAAAAAAAATCACTGAGTAGGACCTTGCATGTCGGCCAGTGGAAAAGGGTGACAGAGTCTCAGGTACATGAGCTGCACTGACCTCAGCTTTGCTGAGGGGTCTCGGGCTCCAGGCTGGGGGCAGGGTGGGCGTCCCATGAGGAGCCCAGGGGAGCCAAGTACAGCCGAGAGAGGATGCTCCTGGTGGGTCTTTGAAGAGGACTTCTGGGGGGAGGTGGGGTTGGGGTGTCCTAGGTACTGACTGACTCCCTCTGGGGGACTCACAGGAGTGTGAATGCTTTGTAGTGCAGGGGAGCGGCTCACCCTCAAGTTGTCCCTCGGCCTATGGGTTATTTTGAGCAGAAATAGTCAAGGCCCATAGGACTCAGGAAGAGCTTTTGACCTTCCTTCTAAGTAAACAATATCACTTTTATTTATTTACCCATTTTTGGTTGCGCTGGGTCTTTGTTGCTGGCCAGGTTTTTCTCCAGTTGCGGTGAACAGAAGCGATCTTTCACTGTGGTGTGAGGGCTTCTCGCTGCGGTGGCTTCTCTCGCTGTGGACACAGGCTGTAGGTGTGCAGGCTTCAGTGGCTGGAGCTCCTGGGCTCTAGGGCAGAGGCTCAGGAGTTGTGATGGATGGACTTAGTTGCTTCACGGCATATGGGCTCTTCCCAGACCAGGGAGGAGAGACCCATGTCTTCTGCGGTGACAAGTAGAGTCTTATCCACTGCACCACCAGGGAGGTCCTCCTCTAAGTTCTTAAAGAGCCTAGATGAAGGGCCCATTCCCAGAATAGAGCTGTTACCAGTCTCTGCAGAGAATACGGCAGGTGTGGTACAGAGACCTCAGGGCCTGAGACCAGAGTCTTCTCTGTCCCTTGTCCCTGCGTTCACCAAACACTTGCTGTTTATCACCCCGTGAATTGCCTTCTTCCCCTTTGAAGTCCCAAACTCCCACCCCCAACACCCTCTTTGTCTTGAGCTGAAGACGGTATTTAAGGCGAGGGCTTTAGCCATTTGGGTGAGTGGCTCCCTCTTCCTGGATCTCTCCCACGTACAGGTGTTATGAAGCTTGTGCTTAATTTTCTCCTGTTAATCTGTCTCATGTCGGCTTAATTCTTAGACCAGTCAGAAGAACCTAGAAGGGTAGAGGGAAATGCCACCTCTACTCCCCATCTACCCTGTCCCCCCAGTCTCCACCCCCACCTGCCCTCCACCCTCCACCCTCCTTGACAGCTGGCCAGTTGCCTAGGTGGCCCCAGGCTGCCAGTTCAGAAACCCTGGCAGAAGGTGAGAACCCTTATCCATCAGTCAGTCCCCGGATCTCTGCCTGCAGGGCTTTTGGAAGCAGGAGTAGTAAGAGTCTTTTTTCTAGTTTCTAAAATTAGGTCAGCAGGAGAAAATATTTGTGGAGCTGGTTCCTGGGGCTTAGAGCCTCTGGGCCGGTGAAGTTGGTAGAGCTCTGGGCTTGTTAATCCTTTTCCTCCCAGAGATGGTGTCTTTTTTCCTGTGTCTCTGTCTGTTGTGTCATAAGGAGGAAAACCTTTGGCATGATGCCTTTTCCTTTTTTCTCTTTCTGTTTTGAGAGTTTAGCCTCAGGACCAGTGAGAAAACTCGCCCTGGTCCTGCCATCCAGAAGGTGCAGGCACCAGGGCATTTGGTGGCCAGTCGGATCCAGTGGGATTCTGGGCTGTCACTGCTGGAAGCACATAATCGTGCCGGCTCCCAGGAGGCCTTATCACAAGGGGTCTCCATCCACGGGGGACTCTGTCATCTCAGCCTTCACTACAGTCTTTGCTTTTTCAGACCACCTTGGGGGAGCGAACTCTCTGAATCTGGTGCGGCCATGTTCTTTGCCCTCTCCCGTGACACCTCTTGTTCACGGCTAAGCCACAGAAAGCCTGATTGGTGTGTGTTGGTGTTAAGATCCTCCTGTCCACGATGGACACTTTGAACTGGAAAAACATCTAAATTGGTAGATTTTTTTTAGTGACCTCTCTTTGTAAACACCTGTCTTATTGGTACCAATGTTAAGACCAAAAGGTGGATACAAAGAAATGTAACCTTAACTCAGACAAATGGAATGGTTTGAGAAGCAGAATGGAATGGGTCTTTCAGATGCTGAGAAAGACGTTCTGTTAATTAGCAAGCCAGTGGGAAGAAGGGCCCTGGAGAAAGGAAAGGGGAAGAGGGGAGCTGTTATGGACTGTTCCCAACAAGGTGGACAATTGTAAAGGGTCACGGGGCTGGGAGAACCACAGGACTGGTCACAGCAGCGGGGGAAACTTCAGATGGTTGTTAAGAAATGGGATGAGAACAGTGGACATTGATGGGATTAAAACAGGTTTTGATACAGCACTCCCTAAGGTTGGGTGGGCTAAAGGGACCTCCTACCAGTTTTCCTAACATGAAAGGGCCCCAAACAAGTCCTCCCCCCTCTTTACCCCAGTTTGGAGAAATTTAAAAGCCAGAATGCAGAGATGATAGCCAGTAAGCCGACCCACGATCACCAGGGGCAAGAGAGGCTGTTTAACCAAGTTAAAGATTGACAGGAAGGCTTGGGTCTCTGGGCTGGATCCCTGGCCAGGGACCTAAAGCCTTTTGCAAAGACGAGTGGAGGGAAGTTCCCCCAACTCCTCAAAGCTGGGGCCCCATGAGTTGCGACACCAAAACCACTAGTGGAGCTGACTAGGGGTGCGAGGGTAGATGAGGTTATAAAGGTCAGAATGTTGGAGCGAGTGTTTGATGGGAACAGCTGACAGTTTCCAGACTGTCTGCCCATTCACCCAAATCACTGAGTAAACTAAGGGCTCGGGGACTGACTCCAAGGGCAGTATTTCAGTTTTGTTACCAAATGCCATAGTCGTTGTAGGCTCAGAAATTCTACTGTTTGTACACCCAGAAGTGAAAAGACTCCAGCGACTGACGTACATTGACCAAGGTCGTGAGTGACAGATGTATACACAAGAAAGTCAGAATACAGTATTCAGAGAAAATTGTCAATTAGACCAGACACGTAGGCCTCCTGATTGGTAAATTCTCTCTGGAAGGCAAATCTGTTTCTTTTAAATGGAAATATAGTTGGTTTACAGTATTGTTCTGGTCTCTGTTGTACAGTGAAGTGACTGCATTTTACACACATACATTCTGTTTTAAATACTCATTTCCACCATAGGTTATCCTAGGAGATTGAATATAGGTCCCTGTACTATACAGTAGGATCTTGTTGTTTATCCGTCCTATATATAATAGTTTACACCTGCTAATCCCAAAGCCCCAGCCTTTCGCTCTTCCCAAGCCTCCTTAGCAACCACAAGTCTCATCTCTGTGTCTGTGTGTCTGCTTCAGTTTTGTAGATAGGTTCATTTGGGTCATATTTTAGATTCTACATCTGAGTGATATCATTTGATATTTCTCTTTCTGACTTACTTCACTTAGTATGCTAATCTCTAGTTATATCCATGTGCTGCAAATGGCATTTCATTCTTTTTAACAGCTGAGCAATATTCCATCGTATATATACCCCACATCTTCTTTATCCATTCATCTGTCGATGGGCATTTAGGTTTCTTCCAATCAGGGCAATTGTAAATAATGCTGCTATGAGCATAGGGGTGTATGTATCTTTCTGAATTAGTTTTGTCTGGATATTTGCCCAAGAATGGGATTGTAGGATCATATGGTAGCTCTGTGTTCAGTTTTTTGAGGAACCTCCATGCTGTTCTCCATAGAGGCTGTACCAACTTGCATTCCCACCAATAGTATAGGAAGATTCCCTTTTCTCCATGTCCTCTCCAGTGTTTATTATTTGCAGACTTTTTAGTGACAGCCTTTCTGACTGGTGTGAAGTGAACCTCACTGTGGTTTTCATTTGCATTTCTCTAATAACGAGTGATGTTGAGCATCTTTTCATGTGCCTGCTGGCCATCTGTATGTCTTCTTTGGGGAAATGTCTATTAAGGTCATCTGCTTATTTTTCTATAGTTTTTTTCTTGCTGGATTGTATGAGCCATTTGCATATTTTGGAAATTAAACCCTTGTCTATTTCATCATTTGCAAATAGTTTCTCCCGTTCCATAGGCTGACTTTTCAGTTTTTTAATGGTTTACTTTGCTGTGAAAACCTTGTAAGTTGGATTAGGTACTATTTATTTTTATTTCTATTGCCTTGGGTTGAAGGCAAATCTTTAAAAAATTTTTAAATTTATTTATTTTTGGCTATGCTACGTCTTTGTTGCCACAAGTGGGCTTTCTCTAGGTGTGGTGAGCAGTTGCTACCTTCTAATTTGCAGTGCAAGCACCTCTCATCATGGTGGGTTCTCTTTTTTTTTTTCATGGTGGGTTCTCTTATTGCACGACCTCTAGAGTTTGGGCCCAGTAGCTGTGGCACAGGTCTTAGTTGCCCCATGGAGCATAAAGTCTTCCCCAACCAGGGATCGAACCCATGTCTCCTGCATTGGCAGGTGGATTCTCAACTACTGGACCACCAGGGAAGTCTGAAGGCAAATCTTAACTTCTACTGAAGCCAAACTATCTGATATTTTTCTCCTTCAGAATCTGATAAATTTTTAAATCTTGGGTGGGATCCCTAAAGGGACTCCATTGCCCTAGTGTGACTGGCTGAGTTGGCAGGCCCTGTCATGGAGGCTGATCCTGCCCTGAGAACCAATCATTCCAGTCAGGGCCCCTCCCCCATGCTCCAGATCTCTTCTCTCCTGTGCATCCTGGACTGGCCCCCTTTCCCTTGGGAATGTTCATCCTCCTCCAGGTCATCCCAGGTGAGGGTGGACATCTCTACCAGAATCTGGTGTTTGATGGTTTAATGCTCAGTACAGACTTTTGTTCCTATTTCTGATTCTTGGGAAGTGGGAGTGGGACTGACCTTGCCCCCAGGAGAACCTTTGCCACCCTTGTGAACAGAGTCAATAAATACAAATGCTCCTTTCAACAGAAAAGAGAGAGTCCAGTCCACCTTCCACTAGGAGAAGAATTTTGCAAAGAGGTGAGCTGGCCTAGGGCTGGCCTGTGCGGGGCGGACAGGGCAGCTCCCAGAACCATCATGCCCAGTGTGCCCTGAAACCCCCTCTTCCGCTAGCCGCGGCTCCCCACCTCCACTCCATCTCCTCCGGAGTCTGGCTCAAGCCCCGCCTCCCCCTCCCCCTTCCTGGAACTGGCTTCCTCCCAGCTCTGGAGCCCTAGTTGGACTATGAGTCATTCCAGACCACCTCCCCTGACCCCAGGAGTGGTCATCACACTCAGGAGTAGTGGGGGGTGTACATGGGACTAATCTGGAGGCGCTCTTTGGCCCCCGACCTCCCAGGATCCCAAATCTGAGGTCTTGAGTGGGGCCAGGAAGCAGCCCATTTAATTAGCCAGCCACCCCTGCCCCCACCCTGAGGTTCTGATTCAGGCTGTCTGACCCAGATCACACTCTGAGACCTTTTCCAAGCGCTTCATCTCATCTGAGCCTCACAACCTGCACGTTACCACCGTGGGAATGAGGCGGGGAAGGATCGAGGGGCCTGGCCCAGGCCATGTGGGCAGTGAGCAGGGACTGGGCTTTGAGACTTGCGGGTCCACAAGGCATCTCAAGAGATGCTCCCTGAGGGGGTCCGGCCCGGGGGTGGCTTCCTGTGGTCACATCCTGCCGGGCTTTCTCAGAGTAGGGAGTGGGAGGGAGGCCTCCACACAGGGAGGGGCCTTGGGCCCTGAGGGGGCGGGGAGAGAGGGTCTAAGCCTGTGGAGGGCATGGGGGAAGTTGCTGAGGAATTGCATGGAGGGTCGGCTTCTTCACCCCTCCCCCTCTTGCCACGCCCCCTGGGGACAACTGGCTCGGGGTATCCCCTGAGGAGCCGCCCAGCTCCCCTCTCTCCCCACCCCCTCCGGATCCAGCCAGGATTCCTAGAAGGTGGAGGCCCAGGGGCATGGGATCTGCCCGTGGTTCTGGCCTGACCCTGGAACAAAGGCCCCTTGCTGTGGAGAGTCTCGGGCTGACGCCCCCATTCCCCAGAGTAGGGGAGCCATCAGCACATTGCCAACCCAGACGTCTGCCCTGGAATTCTCTGCTGAGCCCCGGCCTGCCCTCCCTGCTCGTGGGGCTAATTCAGGGCCTGGGACGAAGTCTGATGGACCGGGCCGCCGGCCCAGCCTCCTATTGTGTCACTAATGCCCCATCACAAAGGCCACTCGTCCTTAGCAACAGTTGCTAGGCGGGTCTGATCTCCCTGGGCCCCATCCCTGCCCCCACAGCCGGAACTGGAGGCTCCGACTGGATCGGGTCAGCCTTCCGAGCGGAGCTCCCAGGGGTTTATCCTCGGCCCTGACCCGTGGGCGGTCTTGCGGTTGAGGGGACATGCCTGGGAGCCCAGGATGGTCGTTCCCAGACACCTTGGATGCTGTCAGTGGTGTGACCAGCGGTCCTAGCGCTCCCCCTATCCACCCCCTGGGTTTTGTCCTGGATTCTCAGCAGACTCCTTCCCTAGGAACTCCACCTGGCTTTTGCAGTAATGACGGTGTTTCATGTCATTGCTGCTGCTCTGGGGAATCCTGAGCACTTTCTACGATGTTATTCTGTGACTGTGCTCCTCACAAGACTGTGAAACCTAGAGGCCCAAGATACAGGAGACTCACCTGGGCAAGGTTTTAAAAAACCAGTTTCTACCCCAGGGAATCTGATTTAATTAACCCAGGGTAAGACCCAGGCATGTTCTTCTCCCTGGGTGGCTGGAGACTTTGAGACCACCCCCCACCATGCCTCCAGGTAAACTCTGCCATCCCCACCCCTCACTCCAGCCTGGGAGCAGGTTCGAGTTTCTTATCCTTTCTAAACCTCAAAATCCTCATCTCTAAAATGTGTACTAGGGGAGTGTGTGTACTAAGTCTCTGCGGTCATGTCCGACTGTTTGCAACTCCATGGACTGTAGCCCGCTAGGCTCCTCTGTCCATGGGATTCTCCGGCAAGAATACTGGAGTGGGTTGTCATTTCCTCCTCCAGAAGATCTTCTGGACCCTAGGGATTCAAATTTTCGATCCCTTCTGATCCCTAGAGCCTGTGCTCTGCAACAAGAGAAGCCACCACCCTGAGAAGCCCCTGCGCCGCAACTAGAGAGTGGCTCCCACTCTCAGCAGCTAGAGAAATGCCCGTGCAGCAACAAGAACACAGCACCACCAATAATAAATACAATTTCTTGTAGTGACCATGTTTCACGCCATTGCTGAATTCTAGGGATCGAATTCGGATCTCCTGCACTGCAGGCAGATTCTTTACCGCCTGAGCCAGGAGGGTTCTTGTCTCTAAAATGAGACCCAGCTGACAGTGCAATGCCTGGCGAACAGGAGACGCTCCATCGGTGCTTGTTCAGAGAGTCAGGCTGTCCAGGTGAAAGCTGCCTGTGTCTGCCAATCGAACGTCTGAGCCATAGTTTCTGGTGTGACACAAGCAGATTGTGTGACCTCGAGCAACTCTGATCCCAAATGTCCCTTTGTTCCTTCAGCTTCATATTCTCTAATTCCATGATATCATAGACAGTAGAAATTCGTAATCTTACACTGGTTTATGAAAGTTGTATGTAGTTTGAATAACTTCCCCACAAATTTACAGTTCCTCAATTAAACTATAGTTAAGGCTTGAGATAATATGAATTGAATCCAATGTTTGTTTGTTTGTTTTTAATGTGGACCATTTTTTAAAGCTTTAATTGAATTTGTTTCAACATTGTTTCTGTTTTATGTTTTGGTTTCATTTTGGGGCCCCGAGGCATGTGGGATCTTAGCTCCCTGACCAGGGATAGATCATCCCTTCACTCTCTGCATTGGAAGACATCTTAACCACTAGACTGCCAGGAAAGTCCCAGAGGCCAACATTTTTCTTTTTTTAACCCTTTTACTAAATCACTTCGCTTTAAGAAATTGTATTTGTTTATTTAGTTTTGGCAGTGCTGGGTCTTTGTTGCTGGGCTTTTCTCTAGCTGCTGAGAGTGGGAGCCACTCTCTAGTTGCAGTGCAGGGGCTTCTCACTGCGGTGGTTTCTCGTTGCAGAGCACAGGCTCTAGGCATTCGGGCTTCGGGCTTAGTCACTCCACAATGTTCCGTTCTTGGGGACTGCAAATTAAACTTGCAAAAGCCACATTAACAGGAGGAAAGGTATAGCAATTTTATTTGATGCTAATGTTTTAACTTTATGTGCATGGACACCTTCATGGAAAAGCAATGAAGACACAAAGAAGTGGGTAGGCCAGGTTCTTATACACTATTTTAACAAACGGTGATAAATTGTGGAGAAGCAGAAAGACGAAGGAAAGGGGGTTTGGCTTCTAGGAGTAGCAACTTGTGGGATGGTCAGTGTATGGGGGAACTAATAGAAGATAGGGGCTGTTTTCTCAGGTTTGTTCAGACCCAGCTTGGTGCCCAGTTTCTGTCTCTGCTGGTGAGGATGGGTGTCTCTCCTTCTGGAATAGGAGCTGGAAGGCGGTGTCTTCCGGACAGAAATATACGTCCTGCTCTGAGGCAGACGGGCGGGCACGGAGATCTGTTTGCCTTTGTGCTTCTTATTTGCCTTTAGCTCAAAACAGTCCTGTAAAAAGTGACAGGTTTGGGGGTGGCACATTCTAATACCCTTCAGGACCCCCAGAGTTGGAGAAGCAAAAAAAAGCCTGCTCTCCTCTACTGTGTTTTTTTTACTCTGTCAAACCTACCATGCATCCCTGGATCTTCCCACTCTGCCCCTGGCCATGTCACCTTGGTGTCCCTAGTGGCTTCACTACCTCAGGGTCCCCTGCCTGTGGGTGGGAGAGTGGGGAGATGAAGAGGGTCCTCAGAGCACTCTTTCTGGCTGGCATCCTGGCCTCAGCTGGCCTGCTGCTCATGTGGTGCACAAATTCTTCCTGAGTACCGACTGCTTGCCAGGCACTGTTCTAGCCAGGCCTGAATGAGAAACAGACATCCCAGCCTCACAGCACCAAGAATATCATACCATTCAGGGCTGGGACTTCTGGTCAACCTCAGAGGCCGTCAACCAGGCTTTGGAGATTGTTGGCAGTTGGGAATGGAGTTCTGCCTTGCTCACCTCTGACATCTGGCTGGGACCCTGCTTCCCTCACAGGTGTATGAACTGGATGGGACAGTCTACAGCCAAGAGTGGTTGGTGAGGACTTATGAAGAAGTGGCTCATAATTTTGCAAAAACGCATCCTGGGTTTATTGGAATCAAACTCATTTTTTCGGAAAACAGGTGAGAGTGAGTGAAGCTGAGCCTGGAGGAACTGAGAAGATGGGCTGTGGGCAAAGCCATGGGGATGGGAGGGGATGGGGCAGGAGGAGAAAGAGGTGAGGAGGGGCAGGGAGGCTGTGGCCAGGGGCAGAGACCCCCCAGCCCACCGCCCAGGGTCCAAGCACCACGGGCTCCATGTGCCATGGAATTCCACGATGTGACCCACCCTGGCCTGGGTGGTCAGTTATGGGGTTAGTGTTTTTCCCTGCATGTTCCGATGATTTTGTTTCAATCTGTGGCTGGGTTCTGCCTCACAACAGCCCCATCTCTATGGCATGCTCACACACTGCGAAGGCAGACCCACCCTTGCTCCAAGCAAGAGCAGAAAGCCTATAGGAATTCACCTGACTTTGCCAAGAAAGAGTCTCCCTCTTGTTGAGGGGCAGTCAGTCTGGATAGACTGTGCCATGTCCAGCGAGAGGGCTGGGGAGGGACAGGCACCCTACTTGCTAAGCCATGGGAGGTGGGAGGGCAATCAGACTTCCCTGGAGCCCCTCCCCTCCTGGCGAGACCTGGGGCTGCTGGAGCTGGTGGGCCAGAGTGGAGCTGGCCATAGTGGATGGTGAAGGCTCCCTGGGGGGTAGTGGCAGGAGCTCCAGGGCAGGGCTTCAGTGCCAGCTGCCGCGAGTGCAGGGAGGGACGGGCAGGTGTTGGGGGCGCAGAGCTAGGGATCAGAGTGGGTGGGCCAACACCTTCCCCCATCAAGGGCCTGCACCTTTTCTCTTGGTGCTCCTGTGGCGATGCTCTTGCCTGGTCCCTGCCCTGGGCTGGAAAGGAGAGAGCTTTCGGGGAGAGGAGGCAGCCTGGTCATCTGGTTTCCGGAGCACTCTGGCCTTTTTGACTGAATCAGGGGCCAGGCCCGGGTGCCCCACAGGGACCAGGTGGCCATGGCGTTTCACAGGTGCCCAGAGAGCAGAGAGCTGGACGCTTCCAGGACCATCTCTCAGGGACGCAGGGCAGGTTTCGATCACGGCCACTTTTCTTCATCCAAATGCAGACGAGTAAAACTTGCCCTGTGGGCCCCTATCCCACTGGCTTTCCTGAGACTTGGGTCTCTCTGGAGCAGCCAGAGTCCTCGGCAGGAGTGGATTTGGGCAAAATTTCTGTGTTTAAAAGGGACTCAGCAGCCTGGATGGAGCAGGGTCATGTGCAGTTGTGCCGAGGGTTTGAGACATGGCAGCTGGGAGCCCTGGATGTGGTCGACCGTCCACTTGGGAGCTGATGCCCGTGTTTCTCTCTGTCTCTCCCGCAGAACCAAAAACGAGTCCCTCATCAAGAAATCCATCCAGACAGCCATGGATCTTCGAGTCAAGTTCCCTGGGATAGTGGCGGGGTTTGACCTGGTAATGGGCACAGCACGAAGCTCCCAGGGAAAGACTGGGAGGCACCGTTGAGACCCTCCCTTGGGGTCTTGGGGGGTGAAGGGAGAGCAGAAGAGGTCAGAAGAAGGCAGGAAAGGGTAATTCCCGAACAGGAAGGGCCACGAGGAGGGGCTGCCCCACTCCCTGGTCTCCACACTGGGCATGACACCTGGCTCTTCAACCCACAGCCCAGGGCGGGTGTCTGGAAGTTGAGGTGTGTCTGTACATCTTACCCAAGAGAGCTCACGCTCTTGCTCTCAGACCCACTGGGGCCCTGGAGTGGATCTCAAAGGCTTGTTTTCTCTGGACCAGAGTGTCCTCCTGGGGTCCTTGGGGGCTGCTCACAGGCCAGCCTCCCCCAGATAAGGCGGGTGGTTATATCAGGGCCACACAGCTCTCTTTCTTCCCCTGCTACTGGTCTCTCTTTATGGCTGTGGCAGAGGCCTTGGCAGTGGTGGCAGGTCCAGGGCACTCCAGCAAGGTGAGGCAGGGGGCCGGCAGGCACCCCATGTGCCTGCTCTTTCCTGCAGGTGGGGCGCGAGGACACGGGCAACACCCTGTATGACTACAGGGAGGCTTTGATGATTCCAGCCTCTCGGGGCGTTCATCTGCCTTACTTCTTCCACGCGGGAGAGACTGGTGAGCTTGCGACACCGCCGGGCACAGGGCTGATGGGCAGGGCCCCCTCAACATCTCCGAGGCAGCAGATAGGACCCCGGCCGGTGGAGTCACAGCCCCACGGCGGCTCACGGCGCGTGGCTGCTTCACGCACATTGTTGAGTCTATGCTGATAGCAGCACCCAGAGAAGGGGGCATGGTGGTGCCGGGGCAGCTGCGCTTCACACACCTTACTCAGGGCTCTCACCTGGTCCTGCCAGGAGGGCACCCCACCCCAGCCTCCAGGCGAGGAGCCCGAGGCTCCAGCCAAACAGGGTGACTGGTGCACAAGAAGGAGCTGGGAACCCTTTCTGATGATGTCAATTTCATAGAGCAAACCCTGCTTTCAAGGTGGACTCATGAGCAAAGTCACACCGTGGGAGTTTGGGGGAGAGGGACCAGCAGGCCAGTTCTGTGACTGGGAGGCACTGTCCACCCCCACCAGGCTGAGGGGTTGCTGCCTGTCCACGTCCATCGGGCTGAGGTAGGGGACCTTAGTCTGCACCCACCAGGGTGAGGGGGCCCAGCTCTGCTCAAGCAGCCTGGCTGCCCTTGCTTCTGAACTGCCATCTGCCCAGCCAGGTCTCTGTCCCTCAAAGCTCTGTCCGTGGGCTCACTGGTCATTGCTCAGCCTCCAGATGCTCCTCAAAACATGTAAACCCTCAGCAGAAGCAGCAGGTCACGGCTGCAAAGTCAGATCTCGGGGAAGATTTGGGGGGCTTAGAACTGCTGCACTGCACCCCTCAGAGCATCCGAGGCTCCAGCCACCTGAGAGGACCAAGGAGCCAAGGGCAGAGTCAGGATTTCACAGCCAGGCTGAAACCTGGCATCTCACAGCGGCTCCAAAGCAAGGGTTCCCGCACATTTATCTCTTTTTCTGGACATTTCAAGTCCATTTGCAGCCAATTGAGATCAAAGCTGTTCTAGGAGATGTAAAGAAGGGTTTGTGGGCGATGGGAAGCTGGGATGGGTCAGGGCAGGCAGGGGACGTTGCAGTTGTTACCCTTGAAGGCCCTGAGGTTTGGCTGGGAAACCACAGTCATCTCTGAAATAAACTCAATGCCATGACATGGTCCTAGGAGAAGATTTTGCCAGGACTTGAATATTTAATGGGCTTCCCAGGAGGCTCCAATACTTTGGCTGTCTGATGTGAAGAGTGGACTCATTGGAAAAGACTCTGAAACTGGGAAAGATTGAGGATAGGAAGAGAAGGGGGTAACAGAGGATGTGATGGTTGGATGGCATCACTGACTCAATGGACATGAGTTTGAGCAAAGTCCAGGAGATAGTGAAGGACAGGGAAGCCTGGCGTACTGCAATCCATGGAGGTCGCAAAGAGTCGGACACAACTGAGCGACTGAACAAAATCCAGGTGGCTTAGTAGGTAAAAAATCCACCGGCAATGCAGGAGAACCAGTGTTTGATTCCTGGGTAGGGAAGATCCTCTAGAGGAAGGCATGGCAGCCAGCTCCGGTATTCTTGCCTGGAGAATCCCACGGACCGAGGAGCCTGGTGGGTTACAGTCCGTGAGGTTGCAGAGTCAGACATGAGTGAGTGCCCCAGCATGCACCTTTAAAAAAAAAAGGAAAACATCTTTGAAAAGAAAGTGTTAGGAAACCAGTGAAAATTCTTCTAAAGCACGTGCTCTTACCAGCATTGGGAATTCTTGGGCTTCGTTCCCAAGAGAAACATGGAATTTTCACATTTCACGTGTGGGTCAGTTAGGAGGCTTTCGGTGTCCAGTAATGGGGCCCACACACCCTGTAGACCTGGCTTTCAGGTCTGCCGTGATTGTTCACCGTAATCAACCTTGCCGTCCTCCTGGGCCTGGGGTCTCTCCCCATTTAGTCACAGATAGTGAAGTCACATCCGGGTGTGACCACATCCAATGAAGCCAAAAAAAACAGCTGTTTCCTCCAGGGCAACTCCCTGAATGGGAGGGGAGCGGGAACTGCATGAGCCCTCCACCCCGTCCCAGGCTGCTGGGAAGGCTGGCAGAGTCAGAACGGTCTTCTCACCCCTAACCAGGAGGCCCTGCCAGCGGGAAGGTCCAGTGGGGTGGCTTGTTCCTGCTGGCCATGGCTACCTTGCCATGGGTTGTCCCAGGAGTTTTGTTAAAGTAAGTGCAGATAATGCAAGTCGTTACAGTGACAGTCTGCAGCCCACTGTAAAGATCTTACACATAAAATTCCAAGAGAACAGTTTCTAGAAACAAACGTAAGATGGAAAGAAAGAATATGGGGAAAACAGGGGCAGGGAATTCCCTGGTGGTCCAGTGGTTGTGGGGGTCTGTGCTTCCACTGCAGGTTTGATCCTTGATTAGGGAACGGAGATCTCGCGTGCCACCTGGCTCGGCCGAAAAAAAAAAAAAAAAGAATACAGACTATGGGTCGAGCAGACCAAGACTTGAAGCCCACTTTTTCTACTCTCTACGTGAGGACCTTCCCTTAGCCTATAAAGCCTGTGTGGGTTTCCGCTTCCTCACCTGTTATACACATACACACATACATAGGTACACACAGGCGGGCTGTACCGCCTGCTGCAGTGTTGTCAGAAGGAAAAGTGTGTGCAAATTTGTGTTAATGTTCATTTCTCTTCCTTTTCCTGCCTGGGAACTCTGGGCCCTTCACCTGCTGAAGGTCTGGTGTCCTATTCATTCTACTGAAGACCCCTCTCTATTCCCAGATTGGGAGGGAACTCCCGTAGACAGAAATCTTCTGGATGCTGTGATACTGAACTCGACCCGGATCGGCCATGGGTTTGCTTTGAGCAAGCACCCGGCAGTCTTGGCTGAAGCCTGGAAGAAGGACATCCCCATCGAAGTCTGTCCCATCTCCAACCAGGTACCGGCCTCCCCAGCCTCCCTCCCTGTGGTTGCTCCGTGACACCCTTGTTCTCCGTGTCCTTCCACTCTCTGTCTCTTTCACTAGCATTCATGAGGTTTTTTAGGAATGGCCTTTGCCTAAAATGTTCCCGGTAACGAGGGTCCCCAGTGGGACAGGACCATGGGCAAAGCTGTAGACAGAGCTAAAGATGCCCTGGGGGGCACGCAGCGGGGAATGTGGGGTCCCCCACTGCTACATGGCTCCTCGGGGCTCTGCGCTCAGGACAGCGGCTCAAGCTGGGCCAGGGGAGACCAGATGTTTGAGTAGGACTGGCTCTTCCTGCAAAGGACTTTGCCCAGAGTTGTCCTGATGCCCGGAACAGTCACAGGGAGAGAAGGGCCTGATCCTGCTCACGGTCTCACCTCCCTCGTGACGACTCCTCAAGGATCCACGCTTGTCTCTGCCCGAGCAGGTCCTGAAGCTGGTGTCCGATCTGAGAAACCACCCGGCTGCCGTCATGATGGCCGCTGGGTACCCCATGGTGATCAGCTCAGACGACCCCTCCGCCTTCGGGGCCAGAGGCCTGTCCTACGATTTCTACGAGGCCTTCGTGGGCATCGGCGGGATGTCGGCCGACCTGAGGACGCTCAAACAGCTGGCCATCAACTCCATCAGGTGAGCCTGCCGCGTGATCCACTCCACCACCGCCTGAGTCCACTGCTCTGAGGTGTGGGCAGAGGTCCAGAAGGTTCCCGTGAGCTTCTCTGCCTCTTATGCCGTTACTGCTTTTGGACTGGGGACATGGAGCCCTGCCAACACCCGAGGTCCCCTTCTGCCCCCTCCCCAGGCTGACCTGGGCATCCTGCCCCCACCACAGGTACAGCGCCCTGTCGGAGACCAAGAAGAAGTCTGCCATGGAGGCCTGGGAGGAGAGGTGGCAGAAGTTTGTAGCTGGGCTGGCCAGGGGCCCCAAGTGAGGGGACGGCTGTCTGTCACCCTCCACCTCTGCTTCCCTCCTCCCAGTGGTCCAGAATCCAGGGAAGTCACCTCCGTTTGTCCATCAGGCTGCTGTGACTCTGGCCTGACTCACATGAGCCCCTAACTCATCTCCCTCTTCTCTTTGCCCTCTCCAGCTCATTTTCCCCAGACCAGTGACTGTTTCGAGTTGAATTAAACCAGGGTACTCCACTGTGACAATTCAGAGCACTTAGAACTCGCCTCCTCCACCAAGCCCCCACCGGGCTCCCAGCATCCTGTGAACAGGGTCTCTCCAATGTCATCCCACCCCAGGCGCCCGAGCACACTGGCCTCTGGCCTTGGGCCCCTCCTGCCTCTCTCTGCTGGGAATGCTGTTTCTCCCCACTTCCGTCTGCTGCCTTCTGTCACCCTCAGGGTTTGTTTCAGGTCCTAGTCTCAGAAAGACTTGTCCCTTGGGGCACCTTGCTCGCTCCCTCCTGACTTCACCGGATGTGTCATTGTGGATTTGTTTCTGCACGGCCTCCCTCCCCTAGACCTTCAGCTGCACAGGCACTCGTGGCCAGTTCACATCCACTATGAGCCAGGAGTCCAGCCTGCTCCTTGCCTGGTTGGCCCTCAATAAATGTTGTGTTGCAAGAATGCCTGTGCCCTGTCGTGCTGAGCTGGGTCAGATCGTCTCCCAGCCCAGCCCTTGGGAGAAAGAGGGCAAAGAGCCAGCCTGGCTTTGCTGGGCCCTGGGTATGAAGGAGAACCAATGCCTTCCTTACAAGGCCCAGCAATGTGAGTCTTCTTCTTATCCCCCATCCCCTGCATGGAGCCCACAGGACCTACCCCTGGGCTCAGGCTCCTGATGCTGGACAGCCTGCTGACTGGGTTCCTCAACCACAGGCTGGTTCCCAGAGGGAGTCAGATATTCTCGAAAACCTTTTGATTCACAGCCTTCACCAATCCCACAGTGGAGCACACAGGTCCCAGTGCAGCTGACTTCGATTCAATGAATGGTGACAACAGAACATAGCAGAATGGGCTTCGTTAGCATGTTGCCATGGTCACGGGGGTCTCCTTGGAGTGTAGGGTCTCTGATTTGGGAAAACAAACCAGCTGTGGTGCCTTCATTCCTGTTAAACAGGCAGAGTCCAAGGAGAGAACCAGAAACACCAGTAGGGCCAGACCTGAACTCACCAGGTTGCTGCTGGCAGAGAAGGGAAAGCTGGTTTCACACACACCTCCTGGGACTTCCTGAGGGGCCCTGACATGCTGATCTTCTAACCTGTGTTAGTTGAATTCTTATAAACAAAATCAAGGTGCACAGTGGGAGGGGGGCTTGCTGTTTTAGGAAATCCTGTAGCAGAAGCTCCTGTTCACAAACACCTTTTTCTGATTTGAACTCCAGGAGTCTATATTTCTTAGACTGAGGTCAAATTCCTTTTTAAAACTCTTTTATTATCATTTTGGCCACCCTGGGTCGAATCTCTCTAGGCTGAACACTCTCAGTTTCAAAAGGATGGGGTAGGGACCCTGCCTTCTGTTGGAAGATGGTCCCGGTCACATTAGCGGAAGGACACGATGACATAGAAAATGTCTGGAACATCACATAGTGATTTTTCTGGTTCTACCATTTCTTCTATATTTATCAGTTGCCATTCTTCTGTAAGAAGAACTTTTTCTCATTGATTGATTGGTTGATTACCAGTATGGCTCATGGATTCTGGCTATCAGTGGATTATAATCTGTGACTATTGTTATTCATTTTGATGCCCAACTTTTGTAGATGTGGCCACGGGAACTCTGTTAAGCTGGCTCCTGAGACTCTTGGATAAATTCCTATTATTCTTTGAGCACTTATTTTTCTTTCTGACACAACAAAATATTTTAGGTTCATTTTACACTTTCCACGTCTGTGGCTGAAGATCAACCATTTCTCCAAAGAGCTCTGGTTCTTTTTCATAGAGAATAATATTTAGAAGCCTTGATCTGGGCATCAGATGTTCCTGTTGCTACTGATGTGTGTAAAAATAAGCAGACATACATAAATACAGTTTATATATGTATGTGTGTATTTAGTCACTTAGTCGTGTCCGACTCTTTGGGACCCCATGGACTGCAGCCCACCAGGTTCTTCTGTCCGCTGGATTTCCCAGGCAAGAATACTGGAGTGGACTGCCAATTCCTTTTTCAGGGGATCTTCCTGACCCAGGGATCAAACCCGTGTCTCCTGTGTCTTCAAGACTACAGGCAGATTCTTTACTCACTGAGCCACTGAAGAAGCCCAGTTTATATATGTTAGGAGTGAAGTGAAGTGAAGTTTCTCAGTCGTGTCCGACTCTTTGCGACCCCATGGGCTGTAGCCTTCCAGGCTCCTCTGTCCATGGGATTTTCCAGGCAATATACTGGAGTGGGTTGCCATTTCCTTCTCCAGGGGATCTTCCCAACCCAGGGATTGAACCCGGGTCTCTCGCACTGTAGACAGACGCTTTGACGTCTGAGCCACCAGGGAGGTCCATATATGTTAGAATGCAATATATATCTAGACACGTACATTTTATGTTTTCAAATTTATCTGAGTTTTTAAAAAAAACCATGGGTCTATATCCACATCTCCAATTCTATTAAAGACCATAGGGTTCATTCCAGCCTCAGCCCTCCCATCTCCCTCTGTTCCCCACCAGTGAGAACCTGGCACCCACGACTTCCAAGGCATCTTCAAGGCATCTTGATATTTGCTGATGCCCTTGTTTGTGGTCCATCTTGGACCTCCACTGCAGCCTTTTCCACTGGCCCCTCCCACTGGTCCCAAGTGCCTCCAGGGAAGGGAGAGGACAAGGGAAATGTTTGGAAGAAGGGAAATCCGTGGGCTTTCAGTGTTCAGGAGTGCCTTAACATAGGAACAGATTTACTGGTGTTACTGAAGCTCTGTCTCAGGGGCATTGACCCCCTTGCAAGAGAAACTGCATTAGTGATTTTAAATCTTCTCTAAGAGTGACCTTCGAACTTGTCGTGACACCTCAGAGGCCCCCATCCAGGTGGGCGTTCATCCGGGGTGAGGCAGATGCAGAGCTGAGATCAGTTACAGTGAGGTCAGCACTCCAGCCTGGAAGGGGGCCTGAGGCTCTCAAACCATCCTCTATGGTCGGGAGGCACTGCCAGGAACTTCCTCAGGAAGACTTGCCTGTTGAATTTTTTTTACAGCTCACCGGCAAATTGGTGGCTCACCCACCTCAGCCACCTCGAATGGATCCCCAAATGTCCCCTTCCCCAGATGAGGTGCTTGAATGACTGATATGAGCCATGCACCTTGCAAGACTGGACCCCTTGAGGTCTGGCTATGTGTAGATGCATCTGTTGGCAGAATTAAATCAGACTGCTGATTATAATTAACATTATAAATGTTATTTTCACATACATGTTACTTTATATATGTTTATACATATGTTTCACATATGTTACTTTACATATATATTCCACATATATGTTACTTTAAATAGCAGTCATCCTAAAGACAATGTAACCTTCTTTGTCCTTTCTGCTGTGTCTGGAAGCATGTTCATCCACCGTGCGGGGTCTGGCAGCATGGTGGGGGTGGCGAGCACTTTCAGATGAGAAATAAGGATAGCTCCCAGTTCTCACCCAGATGGTGTGGTTCAGGCAGAGATGCTGGGCTCCACTGGGTCCAGGCATTGCACCCTATAGCCTTCAGGGTGGCCAGGATCCGACCTTCCAAAGGGCCTTTTCCTGGGGACTGTCTGGAGACCATGTTAGGGGAATAGGTCTGCTAGGTCCAGCCAGACCTCTCTGGGGCTAAGCCTCCTCTTGGGGGTAAGTGTCAGGGGACTGGAAGTTTTAGATTCACAGAATGAGAGTTGGGAGCGGCCCGAAGATCATTTTATCTAACCTGAGTGACAGGGACTCAACTGGGGCCCAGAGAGGGCCAGTAACTCTCCCAGGTCACACAGCAGGTGACAGCCGCTTCCCTGGCTAAGTGATCACCTTACAACACGCAGCTATTTTCTCTCCTGTCAGGGGTTCTTTTATGGAGGGTGGAGTTCACGCTAACCAGCTCCTAACCCACCCACAGTCGCTCCATTCCCGTCTTAGTTCAGCGAGGCCAGGACGCGTCAGGTCTCAGGCGGCAGTCTGACCCTTCCCCTGCCCACTCTTGAGAGCCCCTGATTAGCCTTCGGCGGTGTCCCAGCCCCGGAAACTGTCTCCGCTTCCTGTGGCCCGGAAGGAACGGATTCTTGCCCGGAGCCTTTGTCCAGGGTCCCCCGCTCCCCCGCCCCCAGGGGCTGTCGTTTGGTAGGAAGTGGCCGGAGGAAGAAGCAGGCGCTGCGCGCGGCGCGCACCTGTTGCACCTGAGTTGGCAGCATCCGCGGCGGGCGGCGCGCGGCTGACCCCTCGTGGCCGCCATAGGTAGCGCAGGAGCCGCCGCTCGCTCCCAGCGCCCTCCCGGGTTCAGACCCGCCGGCTGCCGCGCGCTTCCTTCTTCTAGGTGAGCGAGCACACCTGGGGTCTGTGTCCCCGGCTTCGGCCTTCTCGCTTGCACTGCCCGCCTCCCCTGCTTTGCCCCATCCGCTCCGGGAAGAAAGGCTGGCTCCTGTCATGGACATCCTGCGCTTTGAACCGGCTTAGAGCTCATAGTGGGAGGAGAAGGTAGGGCCACCGCAGTGTTAAATTTTGTTACATTTAAAATGAAAAGTTCGAATACACATGGAATCACATTTCAAAAATCAAAAAATACAAAAAGGGATACTTTGAAAGGTTTAGACCCCCCACCCCCGCCCCCGTCTTTTCTCACTCCACCTATTTCTCCCACCACGTTTATTAGTTTTTGTGTGTGTGTTTCTTTGCATAATAAACAAATGCACATGTAAACTCTGTTTCCTTTTCTGTGATGAAAGGCGCACATTGCCCACCTGTCCGGAGCTTTGCTTTGCTTTTAGTTGAGGGTCTTCCTCCCACCTCTTCCCTCCCTGCCTCTGTCTCAATCAGGGTTTGGGGGTGGGGTGGGAAGACACACCAGAGCTTAATAAACAAGGTCCTCTAGTTGACACCTGGGTTCTTTTCTTTCAAATGTGTGTGTGTGATAGTCGCTCAGTCGTGTCCAACTCTTTTCGATTCCATGGACTGTAGCCTGCCAGGCTCCTCTGTCCATGGGATTCTCCAGGCAAGAATACTGGAGTGGGTTGCCATGCCCTCCTCTCTTTTCACATATATGTTAGGCTAAACTCTTCGAACTTCCCCGCCTGTCCAGTGGTTAGGACTCTATGCTTTCACTGCTGAAGGTGCAGGTTCAATCCCGGAGCTAAAATTCCTCAAGCTGCAAGTTCCAGCCAGGCCAAAAAAATAAAACAAAAAAAACCTCAAAAAGCCCAAACTCTTGCAATATAATAAGTAGCTAATTTATGCAATGAATGAATAAAGAGCCAGGTGACAGAAACCCTGAAGGCAAGTTCCTGGGCTTATGGACAGCACCTCCACCACCTCCGCGGGTCAGAGGATGTGCAGTCACCTGTGCTTCGTGGGAAGCAGGGTCTTCCTTTACATGTCAAAGCTAGAGGGTCCATGCAGGTTAGAAGTAGAAATGGAAAAAAGAAAGTATATGGACAACATTTTGAAGGGAAAAGTAAGAAACCAGACATAATTTTCTGTAGACTCTGCAACACTACTCAGAGGGGAGTTGGAGGCTGAGGGGATCAGCACCTCGGTCAGTCTGGGTCCAAGAGCTCCTGGAATGCCTCTTCCAACCCCCTCACCCGAACCATCCTGTGATGTTGGGAGCTGTATCTGGGATCCCAGAGCTCTTCCAGAAAAACCCACCCTTCTTTACCCCAATAACTTACACAAAGCCAAATAGAATAAAGCTGCCTAGAGTAGAGGGTTAAGGGGGCCAGGACCCCAGGGAGAGTGGCAGGGTTGTGAGCTCCTATTCCAGATGGGCTAGAGCCCTGCAGAGTGGGAGACCCACGAAGTAAGGGGTCCAACGTTGATGGACCCTGAGGGTATTAAGCTCGGTGAAATAAATCAGCAAAAACTAAATGCTGTGTGAGCTCACTTACATGTGAAATCTAAGAAACAGAATAACCAAGCTCACAGATCCAGAGAACCAGAGAGAGACTGGTGATTGCCCGAGGCGGGGTGGGGTTGCGAAATGGGAGACGGGGTCAAGAGGTATAAACTTCCCATTATCTGATAAATAAGACAGAGCTCAGACGCGGTCCCCAGAGACCGAGGCAGAACTACAGCTCCCGAGATGTCCCGCGCCAGCTCCACGCCCCCGATACTGAGGCGAGACTACAACTCCCGTGGTGCCTCGGGGGCCGCCGGCCTCTGATTGGCTGCGCGGAGCGCGCAGGCGGCGGCCCATGGCTGTGCTCGGCGAGGTGGCGGCGCGGTGGGCGCCGGGGCTGTGGCGGCGGGCGGTGCGCGCGGCCGCGTGGCTCGGGGGCAGGCGTTTCGCGAGCGGCGGAACGCAGGTGAGGGCGGCGGATACGGGGTGGGCGGTGGGAGCCCGAGGGACCTCGCGTGCCGGACTCGGAGCTGGGATCTCGACCTCTAGATGTCATTCCCACCTCTCCCGCCTTGGCCGCGAGTGGCGACGTCACGTCCCCTGCAGGCCTGCCACGCGGGTCACTGCCTCCCCGGCTCCGTCCGCACAGCCCCCCCCCGTCGCGGGGGCGACCCGGGGGCTGGGGACTCGGGAGCCTAGGCAGGACCCCAGCCCCCCAGGTCCTGACTTTCTCCACTTTCCTGGTGGCGAGAGTGGGAGGAGGGGGAAGTGATGCCGCTCCTTTCGGGGTCAGTCCTGCCCGGGCCACGCACTCCCCGTGTGACTTAAGGCAAGTTACCGCCGCCCTTTGGTGTTCACAGGGGACACCGAAACCCTCGGGTGCTTGAATCCCACAGCTGGACCCCGCATCCGCGGATCCACCAACCCGCTTGGTGTGTGAAGTTTGCCATCAGCGGTTGGTTGAATCCAGGGCTTGCCTGGTGGCTCAGCGGTAAAGAATCTGCCTGGAATGCAGGAGACATGGGTTCAATCCCTGGATCAAGAAGATCCCCTGGAGAAGGAACTGGCCACCCACTCCAGTATTCTTGCCTGGATATTCCATGGACAGAGGAGTCTGGCAGGCTATATAGTTCATGGTTCGCAAAGAGTCAGACACGACTCAGCGACTAAGCACGTCGGCGTCAGGGCTAGCCCTTAGCATGCAGTTTTTGCAAGAGGCTACCACAGGCACTTTGTGTGATGTAGGCAGTACTTGTCACAGGGACTGCAGAGGTGGAGCTAGTCGGAGTGGACAGTGTCCCAAATGGTGGTTGTGCTGCTATTGTTGAAAAACAAATCCACCAGTTCCAGATAAGAAGCAGAAACACAAAGGAGCATCTTCGTTGTCCCTTCATTTCAAACTAATCTTAAAACCACACTTTTAAAAATTGAAGTATAGTTGACTTATAGTATTGTGTTAATTTCAGGCATATAGCAAAGTGGTTTAATTGTGTGTGTGTACATATACATACATATATATGTATATATGTTTTTTCAGAGTCTTTTCCATTATAGGTTATGGCAGAACATAAAGTATAGTTCCCTGTGCTATATATTAGTTCCTTCTTTATTTTATATATAGTAGAAAACCACACATTTTAGCACTGCCACAAATATGAACTTTAATTAGAAAATCTAGCCTGATGCCCAGGACTAATTAAAAATAATGAAGTGATATAGAATAAAAATACAGAAGAGAATAAAAATAAAAAAGAATGAGAAGAAAAAAAATCTAATCCTGTTTCCTTTGCTCTAGGAAACTTCACTTAAAAAATTAATAGATGTTATTTTTTAGAGCAGTTTTAGGTTTTCAGAGAAGCTGAGCAGTAAGAGTAGAGAAGCCCCAGACCCCAATCCTCCCATTTCCTGTTCTTAATGATGAAGGGGCCTTGACTCAGTTGGTGGCTAGATGCCTGTTTCTGTGAGTGCACACACCTGATCGTTGGAGGTAGAGTTTATACACCCACAGGAATAGATGAGGGAGTGCCCGGTCATTAGTAAATTGTCCTGAGACCTTCTTGTTCTTAGTAGTGGGCTCTGTGGATTCTTATGTCTAAGAGAGCAAACTATTTAGAATATGGCCACTAAGAGCAGTGAAACTATGGTCCGCTTTTGCCGTCATCAGCACAAACAAGCTATCTTATATTTTAACTGTGTATTTAAAAAAGAAATCTAAGAACAGTATTATGAACTGCATAGACCCATCTTCCAGAATCAGCAGTTGTTAATATTTGGCTGTACTTGCTTTGCTTATCTCCTTCCACCCTCTTCTATTTTGTGGCTCTAAGAGTTTGAAATGAATCCCTGATTTCTTGTCATTTCAACCCTAAATTCTTCTCTGTGCACCTCCAAGAAAATAAGGATATTCTGAACATAAGCACAATATGTGTGCGATGAGAGTGGCTTGACTTGGCTGATGCAAACAGAAGGAAAATGGCAAACAGGTTAGGTTGGATTTTTCTGACAATTGAAAAACATCTTGTATGTTAATAGTTCATAAAATAAGAGGTGGGATGAATTTTTAAAAAGAGAATAGTGTTCAACTTTGTAAATCCAAGAAATGCAGATTGAGAGGAGATTTTTTTTTTTTAACTTTGAAACTAGCAAGACATTTGATTCTTAACAAACTCTTTGATATTGTGAAAACCTCTTTGGCAAGGGCACCAGGATCCATGTGAGCTGATACATGTTTTGGAAGACAGCTTGTTAGGAGGTGTTCTGTCTTTGAAATGTCTGTACCCATTTGGCTTACTACTCCTGCTTTTAAGAATCTAGCTTAAGGAAATGTCCGTAATATGGAAAAATCAGCAAGCGTGAGGAGGTTCTTTATAACATAATTTGTAGCAGCAGAATATGGGGAAACCTAAGTGAGATAAGGGAAACCTAATATTAGTGGAATATTCACTGAGAATGTTATGTAGCCAGAAACATGGAGGATGTAAGGCTGTGTGTACTGATGCCGAAAGAAAACCGAGAGAGACCAGTGAAGAGAAGATGGGAAAAAAAAGCACAGCATGGTGCCTTTTGTGTGTTGGCGAAAAGATGAGAAAGTAGCACCATCCAGGAAGGGTTTCTGGAAAATACCAAGAGGGGTTGGCACTGGGTGGAAGAGGAAGCAGGAATCTTAATGTTTTTTCTCTCTGTCATCTGTAGCGATTGAGTGGTTTTTAAAAGCTCTGTGTGTGTTGTATGGTAAAACTGAAAAGGCGGTTATGAAGGCTGTTGCAATAGATTAAAATGTTTCACGTCAAGCAAAAAGAGCAAGGCACAAAATCATACATATAAGGTGCAGTCTCAGCCACGTAACGAACATAAGACCAGAAAAAGGCGATCAAAAGAAATACTGATCTGTCGTGCTCAAGTCCTGGGTTTGTTTCTGAATTTCTCTGTTTTCCAATTTAAAAAATTCCTTTAGGGACCTCCCTGGTGGCTCGGTGGTAAAGAATCTGCCTGCCAACGCAGGAGACGGTGATTCGATCCTGCTCGGGGAAGATCCCACAGCGCGTGGAGCATCTAAACCCATGTACCACAACTGCTGAGCCTGTGCTCTGGAGCCAGGGAGCTGTAGCTACTGAGCCCACCCACCACATCAACAAGAGAAGCCCACCCACCACAACTAGAGAAACACACAACTAGCTTTCTCGCTGCAACTAGAGAAAGCGCGTGCAGCAACAAAGACCCAGCACAGCCATAAATAAATAAATGAAATTAAAGTAATCCTTTATATCAGTTATGCAAAAATAACTTTAACCAAGTAGTTACGTGCTTAAAAATACCTGAAAAGGCCTAATTCTCTATTGCAGATGGATCTGCCTGGCTGGCAACCCCAAGTCATCCTTTGGAATCCGCGGCCCGGGCTGGCCCGAGGGTGGGGATGAGGCCTCCTCCCTCGCCTCCCCACCCCCCTACCCTACCCCTCTGCCTGACTTGGGCCGTTCTCGTCTCCCCTCCGTGCAGAGCCCACCCACTTTTGGGTTGCTGTTGGACATTGATGGGGTGCTGGTGAGGGGTCACCAGGTCATCCCCGCCGCGCAGGAGGCCTTTCGCCGGCTGCTGGATCCTCAGGGGCAGCTGCGGGTGCCCGTGGTCTTCGTCACAAATGCTGGGAACATCTCACAGTGCAGTAAAGCTGAGGAGTTGTCGGCCCAGTTGGGCTTCCAGGTGAGGACGCGATGGAGTCTAGAGGCCAAGGACCTCCCCCCACCATGGAACCCCCTCTCCAACACTGACTGTGCCCTTGCCCCGGGGTGGGGGACGCTGTGGATGAGCCAGGGTAAACCTTCCATACCCGCTGGAAAAATAACTTGAAGCTCAAGGCCAGGCTTGGAGAGAGCCCCATTGGCAGAGTCCTCTTTTATGAAAATGAGCACTGTGGACTTAGCCATTTCCATCTTTCCTCCCGGGCCTCAGGGTCACGTGTTTCTACGTGTCCATGTGCTGGGGGGATGCTGAGGTGACAGCTCTCTTTCCTTATGAGTAGGATGGCACAGTTCTGTGAGCGCTTGTCTTTTGCCCACCAGCAGCTCTCACTCCCCCAGCATCCACATGGCGTGTGTTGGCAGTGGATCTGGATTTTGGAAAGAGTCCTCGTGAAACCTAGAGAGTAGAGCCATTGCCAAGTGGCTGGGACACGGCCTGGGGACAAGGCTGGTTCCTCCCCTGGTGTCCAGACAGTGCGTGTTTGAGGTCACCATTAGCATAGATGCTGAAAAGCCAGGTTTTATTTAGAACTGAAAACTGTCAGAGGCAGAGGCAGGTCTGAGCTCGTGCATGAACCCTGTGGTTTTCCAGCAGGGCTGAGAGATCGGGGTGTGGGGAGCAGGGCGAGCGGGGCCCGTGGTGGCCACAGCTCCTGCAGGCTCTGCTGTCCGGGCCCCTCACCCATGTTGGGGTAGCTCCTGAAGAGTTGGGCCCGCTCTGGGCCCGTTTCTCCTCCCCGTGTCCCCACTGCTCCCGACGCTGCCCTCGCCTGCCCTCACCTGCGTGTCGTCTGCTCTCCCTCTCTTGGCCGCCCTGCAGGTGCAGCCTGACCAGGTGATCCTGTCCCACAGCCCCATGAAGCTCTTTTCGCAGCATCATGACAGGCGGATGCTGGTGTCTGGGCAGGGCCCCCTGGTGGAAAACGCTCAAGCGTATCCTTCTGCTGCTTCCAGCTCTGCTGTCCCCGCCCAGCCGAGGGGAGTGGGGCCCAGCCTGCTTGGTGCCCACGAGAGGAGGGAGGGCAGCTCCCAGGTGTCCAGCCCTGGTGTCCGGGGGTTCCTGAAAGCCAGCTCACCACCGTCAGCCCACTGGCAGCTCCCTGGAGAGTCTGACTCACCGTGGCCCGAGAGCCCAGGCGGTTCTGTGGTTCGGTTTGGGCCCCACGGCTCCCTGCGCTCAGTGCGCGTCTACGTGGAGCTCACCTCCAGGCGTGTGCTTATAAGGGTCAGTCCCCGCTCTGAAGCAGCCTGTTCACTTGCTGCTCCTGCGAACCCGAGCTGAGCACCGGCGTGGGCAGCCGCGCCCTGGGGGCCAGAGCAGCACAGGGCTGCTGGAGGCAGTGAAAAGGGCCTTAGGAAGGAGCACAGCAGAGAGTGCTGGAGGGTGAGGCTGCATTGTGTCCCCCACCCCCTTTAGACTGAATCTGGTCCATCGTCCAGATGTCATCCGGCCTGGCTTCTCCAGGCTCTGCCCAGCCTCCTTCTCACTGAGGAGTCTTCTCTCAGCCCTCCTCAGAGCGCTGGTGCTCCCGGCTCTGGGCCAGTGTGAGCTCGGGGATGGGGCTTCCTGCGTGCCTCTGCTCAGGGGTGCCCACCACCAGCGCCCACGCCTGCATGCAGTGTCTCCTGGTGCCTGCTGGCCTCATGTGCTCTGTCTAGGGTTGAGGCGGGCTTGATCGGGTCAGGGGTGCTTCCTTCACTTTCAAAGGCATCTCCCCCCGCACCCTGCCCTGGCCACTTTGCTTCCTGACCTTGCTGCAGACTGGGTTTCAAGCACTTGGTCACAGTGGATGAGCTGCGGGCTGCCTTCCCTGTGCTGGACATGGTGGATCTGCAGCGGCGGCCCAAGACCACGGTAACGGGACATGCTCGGGCTCCCCTCGCTGACCCTGCAGCCTTGCCCCCAGAGAGCAGGTCCCGTGCAGGACACGACTGGCCGAGGATTTAGTCCCTAGATGCGCATGGTGAGGACTGTCCTCTCTCCTTCTAGAGTCCTCTCGTCCCCTCCAGCTGGTGGCTTTGTGCTTTACCAGCTCTCCCAGTCACCTGGGAGGACCCTAGCCTTTGTAGAGTTGATCACGGCTCTGCAGCCCTAGAGTCTCTTACAGAGGGCTGTCCTGGTAGGACAGCTTCCTGGGAAAGCAGTTCTGAGTGTCTGCACCCGGCTCCTTTTGGGTTTGGTTCATACTTGAACCTTCTCTCTTCTGGCCAGTGGTCATGGGGCCTGTCACTGACCGTCTAGAGTGACTGCTGTCTTCTGCCGGCCCTTCGCCCTCTCCTTCCCCGTGTGAACTCTGTATCTCCCACTCTGCAGCATGATGACACAGTTGTTACAAAGCAAACAGGCTTGCTTCTGTTGGGCTGTGTGGCTCCCATCCCTCCCCTGCCTCTGAGCCATGCACAGTGTGTCCTCAGCCAGGCATCTCCCCAGCTCTCAGGACAGCGCAGTGACAGCCCCCAGGGACGTGCTTGGCCCAGGTCTCAGCTGGTCATTGGCAGAGCCGAGACCTGGGCAGCTGTTGCTGGAAGGAATGGGCCCCAAGACCGCAGTCAGTGGTGGCCCCGCCCCCGGAGTGACGCCAGGCTCCTATCCCTCCTGGGCTCATCTCCTCGGCTGCCTGATTCCAGACCAGCACCTCCCACCCTTGCTGCAAGAAGACAGTGGAGCAGCCGACCCCTGGCTGACCTTCACTCGTGGTGCCCCCGCTGGGCGCTCTCACCCTCTCCTTGGGGACCTCCCCCTCAGCCTGTCAGCTTCTCCTCGGCCTGGGCCACACCGAGGGACCCTCTGTCTGTCCTCACATGACCCACGCCTGGAAACCAGGTGACCATGGCATTGACGGTCTCTTCTTGGTCTCTTGCAGCCACTTCCAAGGAGTGACTTCCCTGCAATTGAAGGTAATGGGGTCCCTGCATGATGCGGGCAGTGTGGGCGGGGTGCTAGACGCTGGGCTCCGGTCTGCATCTGCCATTCACCACCTCTGAGACATTAGCTGCTGATCTTTCCTTCCCCATGCCACCTGCCTCGTTATTCCAGAAAAATCGTAAAGGTGGAAAATCTAAGTGGAAAGGTGCCTAAGGTAACCTGGCCCAGTGTTTCTCAGGCCTGTTGAACCCAGTTCTGCCTGAACAACAGAAATATTGTATGGTCCCACTTACTATCCCGAGTGTTCTTGTAGATACTATAACTTTCCTATACACAAACGTTATGGAGAAGGAAATGGCAACCCACTTCAGTATTCTTGCCTGGAGAATCCCATGGACAGAGGAGCCTGGCAGGGCTACAGTCCATGGGGTCACAAGAGTCGGACACAACTTAGTGCCTCAGCCACCACCACCACCATACACAAAGGTTAATTCACTCGAAAGTCGTAATTGTATGGAGAAATAAACGGTTTTTAGTAAGGTAATCTGCATTTCAGTATGTAATAATGACCCAAGAGAACATAGTTAAGTAGCAAAATGATCATAGCAAAAGTAGAATCCCCGGGAGTGTCACAGCTATAAACGCAGTGTGTTCACGGGTGTGTAGGTGTGCCTCAGTGTGACAAACGCAGTGTGTTCACGGGTGTGTAGGTGTGCCTCAGTGTGACTCAAGTTAGGGGCAGTGTCATCACTGGTGATGTGCTTTTTTATTATTCCCGATTGGGAATAAATCTTGGTAAAGTTTTGAAAAAATGAAGTGCAGTCTTCTCATGACTAACATGGTAGTTGCACTTTGGAAAAAATCTGTGTTTATGAAAACCCTACCAAAAAATACGTTGTGGGGAATGGAATTAAGATTTAGGCATATCTCATGATAAGCAGGTTGTTCTCCTGTGTGTCAGCTGTCAGTAGACCTGGGGGCTTGACTGAGCAGGGCTGTCCTGAGCCCCTCGCGTCCCGGCCCCTCCCACAGCCCTCACTGCGCGTGTCAGTCCTTGTGACAATGAAAACAGCTCCCTGGGGCGCGCTGCCCAGCGGGCCGCGGACTGGCCAGCGCCTGGTCTTGAAGCTGGCGCCGGCAGCCTGCGGGCAGTTCAGCCTGCGTGTTCTGCTGGGTCTCACTTTGATCCTCCGCACAGCAGTGAGTGTTGTCCTTATGTAGTTGAGGAAACCGAGGCTGAGACCCGCTGAGAACTAGCCTACAGTCTCAGAGGGACTTGGGCAGCACTGGCCCTGTGACCCTGTCTCTCCACTGTGTTTCCAGCTGGCCCTGGGGTTTGGGGGACGTGACCGGGTGGCTGAAGTGCTGCGCAAGGGTTGGTCAGAAGGGGCTGTTGCTCCTCTGCTTTTAACCCTTGGATGGCCAGGTGGACACACGAAGGAGCCCTCAGGAGCTCCTCCTGGGTCGGCTTTGTCCACCTCCTGGGACCTGTGCCCTCTCCAGGGCCATGCACCCCGGGGAATGGCTGGGGCCGGGCACGGCAGGACTCCCCGAGGGGCTCCCTGCGCCGTGCCTCACCGTCCGCGCTCTGCAGGGGTGCTTCTCCTGGGGGAGCCTGTGCGCTGGGAGACGAGCTTGCAGCTGATCACCGATGTCCTCCTCAGCGACGGGAACCCTGGCACGGGTCTGGCGACGGCCCCCTACCCCCACCTCCCGGTCCTGGCCAGCAACACGGACCTCCTCTGGATGGCCGAAGCCAAGATGCCCAGGTGAGGACCCGGGGTACCCGCCTCAGCCCTGGGTTCCTGGCCTCCAGCTGCTGGTGGCTCCTCAGCCATCCGGGTGCTCTGAGCTCAGACCCCTTCCTCTAGACCCCGGGGTTGCCATGGTGACCTGGCCTCTGGGAGGGGTCTCCAGAGTCACTTCATATACTGAGTAGTAAAGGAACACCGCAGCTTACTGAGCACGGATGGTGGATCGAGGTGGGGGTTCCCCCTGCTTGCCTGCCAGCGTCCAGCAGGACGGCTCCTTCTGGCCCGTGGAGCCCAAGTGGGGCTCAGGCCCTGCTCTCTGCGCCCTCCCCTCCCCTCCCTGCCTTCCCCTGAGGTGCTCGTTCTCCCGCTCCTTGGCATCCTGCCCACGAGACGCAGGGGAGGGAAGAGGATTTTCAGGCCCCAGACCGCGGTTTTGCTGACCCCCAGGTGACCTCCCTGGAGGGGCAGCTGCTGGTACTGTTGGGCTTGTTTGGGGCCGCAGGCGAACAAGTGACATCTCTTCCACCTGCCTCCGGATGAGCTGTGCGGTGGGTCCGTCACTGGTGCGGGGGCCAACCCCGAGCCACTGTGCAGCTGCCCAAGGGGGACAGGTCACTGTGTTAGCTCTCGTTGCTTTTTTAAAACGTGGTTCCACAGCTCGCGGTCAGGCATGTCTTCTGGAACATTCTTCCTAGAGTTCAGGTTTGCTGACGCTAGGTGAAGGGAGTGGGTTATGTAGGACTGAATGGCAGGAGGCGACTTATTGTTGATAAAGCCAATTTGATGTCACCTGTTCATTCAGTAATGTCAAAATTGAAACCTCCCTGGCAGGTTTGGCCATGGGACCTTCCTGCTGTGCCTGGAGGCCATTTACCGCAAGCTGACAGGCCGGGAGCTGTGCTACTCGGGCCTCACGGGCAAGCCCAGCCTCCTCACCTACCGGTACGCTGAGGGCCTGCTGGCGCAGCAGGCAGCGCGGCGGGGCTGGGCCGCCCCCATCCGGAGCCTCTACGCCGTGGGGTGAGCCCCCCTCCTCCCCCCGTGCTCGTGCCCCTGCCCCCCTCCACCCCGAGTGGACAGCACCCTGCCCGCTGCCCGCCACACTGAACTGGGTCCTCTCTCCCCAGTGACAACCCCATGTCCGATGTCTACGGGGCCAACCTGTTCCACCAGCACCTGCAGACGCAGCAGGAGGGGGTGGCCCGGAGCTGCGTTTCCATCCTGGTGTGCACGGGTGTGTACGGTCCCCAGGCCCCCAGCCCCACCGTGCCTGCCCCGGGCAGTGAGGGGTCTCCGTTCCACGGACACCGGGACTTCGGCTTCAGGCCCGAGCTCCTGCAGGCAGCCCACGTGGTCAGCGACTTGCACGAGGCTGTGCGGCTGGTCCTCCACAAGGAGGGCTGGGCTCTCTAGGGCCCAGGGATGGGGGTGGGCCTGCTGGCTGCCCCCCAGCCCCTCCCATGCCCATGCAGACAGCGTCCTCACCCGGTGGGGGTCTCTGCCTGCTGCCAGCATGGGCTGTGACTCTCAGACGCTATTTTGTATGGTCTTTTAACTTACTTCCCAGAGACTTTGAACCTATTTTTTTTAAGTGAAAATAACTGTACAATAATAAATATTCATTTTGCTGTGTCCTGTGACGCTCTGTCTGGAATGCACTAAAAAGTCCCATGGGGAAGGCTGGTGGGCAAGTGGAACGTGTGACCTGAGGCTTTGGTGAGAGTGTGGACCCCAGCCTACTGCAATCTGGGCCTCGAGCCTGGTCTGTGCAGGACTGAATCTGACCCAGGCCTTACCACGGACTTAACCACTTCCCTGATGTGGAAAGAAAGAGGGGCCTTTCCTATGGTGACTCTAGAAACTGTCTCATGTTCCTGGCTGCTCTCGCAGTCATCCCAGTCATCCCATGCATCTCTTCCAGGATTGCGGCCCCCACTCGCCATGTGCCCGCCCCCAGCCAGTCCTGGTCCCCATCCTACTGCAGCTGACATAGCCCTCTGCTCCCTCCCTCCTTCAAACTCTTCCCTGGGCTGCTCCTGGGAGGGGCGAGGGGGAGGGTGAATGACTTGTGCCCCGTCCCTGCGCAAGACCATGCCCACAGGCCCTGCAGGAGAGCCCCCCACCTTTAAGTAGCAGCAGCTCCTCCTCACATGCAGCCCACCCTCGCCTGCAGAACGCCTCCAGCCCTGACGCCCTTCACAGGCCCAGTCAAAGCAGAGCTTTGACCAACTCTCTTATCAGGTCCCTGCAGTCAGGCCCTCCTGCCTCAGGGCCTCTGCCCTCACCATTCCCTTACTTTCCACATCCACAAAGCTCCATCCCTTTTTCAGGATCTGGGGATGTGACTGCCTCAGAAGGACTCCCTCAAATTCCTGTGAAAACAGGGTCTTCCTTCCTGGTCCAATGGGTAGAACTCTGGCTTCCATCCCTGGGTGGAGAACTCAGATTCCTGGTACAGCAAACAAAAACAGAAAACAAAACAAAATCGCTCTCTCCACTGTCCTGCGTCATCTTCCCTGAGGTCCCCATCACCCTGTGACCTAAGTTCACTCCTTACTCTGTGTCTTCTAAAAGATGCGCTCTGTGCACTGTCCACGCTGGTGCCTTCTTGGGTCCCCTCACCCACATGCTGGGTGCGTGGCAGGACTGCAGACCCACAGGCAGGCGTGGCTTCTCTCCCTCCTGTTCCTTGGGGGAGGGCAGGGGCCACACCTGCAGTGATCCCCACTCTTCTCCAGCTCCTTCCCATCTGTAGATGGTGGACGTCACGAAGGAGCTGTTGTAGGTACCACGCTGTGCTGTTTAGGATTTTCTTCAGCTGCCTGTCTCAGAAGCCTGACCAGTGTCTCCAACGCTGTCTAAGCATCACAGCATTCGGGGCAGGCGTCTCAAGGACTCTGCTGGCCTGCAGGCCTGCCTACCTGCGGCATGGATGGCCTCAGCATCTCAGCCACGTTCCACGGAGAGAAGAGGGCGAAGATGGAGCAGGTGGTGCTGGAGTCCCTTTAAAGAACTTTCCTGCAATGCATCTTACCTGGTGGTCCAGTGGCTAAGAGTCCACGCTTCTAATGCCAGGGCCCAGGTTCGATCCCAGGTCAGGGAATTAGATCCCACATGCCACTACTAGGATTTCCTGTCACTAAAAGATCCTGCAAGCCACAACTAAGACCTGCGAGCTCTCCCTGGGCCCAGGAGGCCCCCAAGAGTGAAGGGAGAGTGCAGCAGGAATGGGAAGCCACGCTGGGTGTGGCCGTGTGCAGGGTCTTGCCGGAGCCCCAGGCTGAAGGGACGGGGTGACAGTGTGTGTGTCTGCGTCCACCTCTGCCTTGTGGCTGGCAGCTGCTCTCCCTGTGGCCCTTTCACTCCCTTTCTAACACTTGGTTTTTCCTGAAGGTGGTAGGAGCCCTTCCAGGCGGGGTGCAGGAAGGAAAGGTGACCGCAGGTCACTCATGCAGGTCAAGGACAGGGCTGGCCACTAGGCTGCAGACCGGTCTCGTTCCTCTGGGGCTTTGTCCAGACCTTGGAACCAGATCCACAACCAGCTGCTTCATTGCTCAGCCCGACAGTGAAAAAGTTACCTTTTTGTGTTTCGACAGGACTCCATGAGTCAGTCTGCACAGGAAGTAAGCATATGTTCAGAATAAAGTGATCAGCCCAGAGCAGAAGCAGACCATGCGGTGCCCACATGGGTCTCCAGCCCTGACCTTGGTGCTGGAACCCCACGCTTCCTCTGTGTCCCCATGGTGCTGGCAGCTTCAGGCCTCCCGAGGACACCCCTGGGCTGAGGCAGGTGGGGAGCCAGTGGGTGGTCAGGCCTCCCCAGGAGCTAGGGTTTCTATAGCAACCGGATGCTGCCTTGAGGGCGGATTTTTAAAATATCTTGGCTAGAATAGCTTTGTTCCCCCAATCTCTCCTGTCACTTCCCCCGTACCGCGTGGTGCAGGAAAGCTGGGTCATGCGGGGATGCCTGCCTGCTCTCTGCCGGGGACTCCTGGCAGCTTCTGCCAGGGGCTGGAGGTGCGAGGACTGTCTCCTGCTGTGAAGGGCTGCGAGGCTGTCAGGGCTTCAGCTTTTGCTTCCAGCCTCCTCCAGCTCTTGGTTCCAAAAACCTCATTTTCTCTTTTTTCGGGAGACAGAGAAGAGGGGTCTGGTTTGAAAGCCGTCTCCCTTCTCCCACTGTGGATCTCACTCCTACCAGAACAGCTGCAGCATCCGGGACCTCCCTTTGAGCCCAAGGGGTGTCTCATCTTGTCTGCTTTTTCCTTTGTGTTTCTAACTTCCTCTTTCTTTATTCACTCAACAAATGCCTGCAGAGCACTTACTGAGCCCCTCAAAGAAATGAAGAACTGCCTTGTTGTGGAGAAGATCCTGGATTTTGTCCTATTGGATTTCGAACATTTTTTAAAAGTTACAGTAAATTAAGACAGTGTTCTCTTGGCAGAGGGTGGGATACAAACAAATGGGACAAAACAGTTCTCAGAAACATGTACATTGAAAATACGGCTTAACGCGCTCAAGGTATTTCTCGCTCGTCTCATAGACTAATGTGGGCCAGGTGCTGTTCTTGGCCTTCCCCTCCAGGTGGTGACTCAGACATCCAGGCGCCTTCCATCTCTCATAACAACTCTATGAAGTAGGTGCTATTAATTATTGTCCCCGTTTTACAGGTGAGAAAATTGAAGACAGAGAGATCAAGTAACTTGACCAAGGTCACCTAGCCTCTGAGTGGTGGAGTCAGGATTTGAACCTAGGTAGCTTAGGTCTGGTGTGTATACCCAAACTACTATGCTAGCTCCTTTGTCACTATATGATGAAATTCTCCATTTCATAAAAATATTCTTGAGTATAAAGTTTATTTTTTCCTAATGCTAATATGGTCACGCTAGCTTTTTAAAGGCATTTTCTTTTTATCATTTTTGAACGTGAACGTGAAGTCGCTTAGTCGTGTCCGACTCTTCGCGACCCCATGGACTGTAGCCTATCAGGCTCCTCTGTCCATGGGATTTTCCAGGCAAGAGCACTGGAGTGGATTGCCATTTCCTTCTCTGAGGGATCTTCCCAACCCAGGGATCGAACCCAGGTCTCCCACATCGTAGACAGATGCTTTACCGTCTGAGCCATCACTTTCACTTGTTTCGTTTTTTTGGCTGTGCTGGGATTTCGTTGCTGTGTAGGCTTTTATCTAGTTGCGGCGAGCAGGGCCTTGCCGTTAGTTGCTTCTCGTTACGGTGGCTTCTCCTGTTGCAGAGCATGGGCTCTAGGCGTGCCGGTTTCAGTAGCTGTAGTCTGTCAGCTCGGTAACTGTGGTTCCTGGGCTCTAGAGGACGGATGCAATAGTTGTGACGCATAGGTTTAGTTGCTTCACAGTGTGTGGGATCCTCTGGGATCAGGGATCAAACCTGTGTCTCCTGCATTGGCAGAAGGATTCTTCACCACTGAGCCACCAGGAAGCCCAAGTCATGCTAGCTTTTTTGAGTTAATATTTGCTTGGTTTATTTATATAAATGCATTAAAATACATATGTCTACATTTTTTCTTCAACCTTCAATCTTTCTTTGTCTTTATGTTTTAGAGATATTTCTTTTATTTATTAACTTATTTTTGGTTGTGGTGGCTCATCGTTGCTGTTTGAGTGCTTTCTCTAGTTGCAGCGAGCTGGGTCTTTTCTTGCTGTGGAGCACAGGCTCTAGGCCTGTGGGCTTTAGAAGCTGCAGCTCACAGGCTTAGTTGCCCCATGGCATATGGAATACTCCCAGGCCAGTGATCCAATCAGTGTCCCCTGCATTGGCAGGCAATTCTGACCCACTGTACCACCAGGGAAGTCCCTAGAAATATTTCTTATAAAAGCATATAGCTGGGAATTTAAAAAAAATTGAGCCCCATCATCTCTCTTATTTAATAGGACATTTATTGTGATTGCGGATATATTTAACTTTATTTTTTTAAACCATCCTTTGCATTCTGGCTTGTGTTCTTTCTGATGAGAAGCCCGCTGTCAATCTAACTGTTGTTCCATGGTTTACTGTCATGGTCTCTCTGAAAAGCCTTTCCTGTAGATGCTCTCTGGTTTCACATCCAAGCATCTAGCAGCATGTTTATTTTTATTCCTCCTGTTTAGGATTACTTGTGATTCTTAAATCTGTGGATTGGAGAAGTTTTCACCAATTTTAGAAAATTCTCAGCTGTAATTTCTTTATTATCTTTCCCTGACTCTTTCAAGTTTCTCCTTCTGGAATTTCTATTAGGCATATTTTGGATCTTCCCAATCTACTCAATTTGTCTTTGGAATATGTTACCACTTCTAGCTCTCTCTACTGCATTCTAGAGATTTTATTCAGATATATATTTTTATTCATTTTTATTGGAGCATGGTTGCTTTACAACGTTGTGTTAGTTTTCTTCTGCACAGCAAAGTGAATCAGTTATATATGTATCCCCTCTTCAGATAATACTATTTAAAGTTACTAAGTCTTTTTAGGTGTATCTAATGAGGGTCGGACACGACTGAGCGACTTCACTTTCACTTTTCACTTTCATGCATTGGAGAAGGAAATGGGAACCCACTCCAGTATTCTTGCCTGGAGAGTCCCAGGGACAGGGGAGCCTGGTGGGCTGCCATCTATGGGGTCACACAGAGTCAGACACGACTGAAGTGACTTAGCAGCAGCAGCAATGTGCTGCTTAATACATCTATTAATGTTTTTCAATGACTATATATTTGAAACCTGAAGTTCTTTTTTTAAAATTTTTTCATTTTTTGGTACTGAGTTTTTTTTCCTAGTATAACATTTAATTCCTTTAATAATTTTTAAACTGTTCTTTAAAAATATTTATTTATTTGGCTGTGCCAGGTCTTAGTTGCAGCACATGGGATCTGGTTCCCTGACCAAGGATTGAACCCTGGGCCTCCTGTATTGGGAGCATGGAGTCTTAGCCACTGGACCACCAGGGAAGTCTCTTAAATGGTTTTTTGAGTTATCATTCTTAGTAGTTTCTCTAAAGCTAATAATATGCATTGTATCTTATGATTTATACCAATGTAATTTCAGTGAGAAATAGAAAACATGCTTCTATGTATTTTGTATTTTATTTCTGTTCCCCTCTTAGTACTATTGTTATACATGGTAGATGCATCTATGTTACAAACCAAACAATAACAGTCTTGTAATTGTTACTTGTATCTAATTTTATGTCTTAAAGAAGCTGAGATCTAGTCTTCCTCTACAGGAGAGAATCTATATATTTATAAATCTGTGGTATTAAACCTCGGTGCTGGGGATGGGGGCGATCCCGCCCACTGAGTTTCCTGGGCTGCTGAGCTGACTGGGCATGTCTTCTCTCTCTCAACCCATCCTGGCCTCCCCGCTTCAGGTGGACGGACGAGGTATCAGGTCTCCAAACAAGCTTTACCTGGTGTCCCCCTCCGCCCCCTGGCATTTAACAGGTGCTCAGGGAAATGGGTTTTGGATAGAAACCTGCTTAGTTTGTTCCCCACTCCCAGGCTGCCATCCTAGGCTTATGAGAAGGAGTGTGGTGGGCAGGTGAGGACACTGGGCTGGGAGTTGGAGGTCTGGAAGCAAAGTGCCATGCCTCTGTCTCTGTCCCTGGGTATTGTGTGTGAGACGTAAGCACAGATCCTGGGAGCCTGGGAGCTGCTTGGCGAGTGTGTCTTCCCTTTCCCAGGTCCTTGTGGGATGTTTGCACTCAATTTATATATGAGAAAGTCTTAACTTCCTTCTTTTCATCCCAGCCACATCTTTGTCAAGCTTCTCCCAGGCTGAAGCGAAGGCTGTGTGTGTGGATGTGTGCATTCGAGTGTGTACACAGATTAGACATAACCCACTGCAACACCGAGGACCCTCTGGGACTCAGGCCATCGTCATACTCCATTGTGTGCCCTGATTTCTCATCCTTCTTTTCTGTGACCTTTTTATTCAGGGTTTCAGACCTGAAAGAAATGGGGCTAAAGAATCTCATTCAGAAGTTACTCTGAGCGACTGGAGTCCATTCCCTAGAAATGCAAGGATAACTTCAAAGATCTGGTACAACCCAAGTTCCCAGGGAGGAGACCTATCCTTGGCGGGGGTGGGGGGGTCTGGGCGAGGACTGGCATGATGGGCGAGGGCAGGAGGGAGCCAAGTGGGTGGCTAGAGTAGCGGGCCTAGGCTGGGGTGAGGACAGAGCCATCAGTGTTCGCTCAGGAGCCCGGTTCTTTGCCTTCATCAGCGTCTCTGCTTCTTCTGCTCAGTTGACTTGAGCAGGAATTATAGGCCAGTTTTCAGGTTAGCTGCTGGCTGGTGTTCTCCCTGAGGGGAGGCTGGGAGCCTGGCTGTAATCACTCCCATTAGCAGTTGGCGGGTCCCCAGCTCACTTTTTCACCTGTAACTGCTGTGACACTCACGAGTGGCCCCCCACTGCCCTGGGTGGGTGGCCTCGGTGCCAGCTGGCAGGGCTAAATCTTTCATGCCATGAAGCCTGTGCCCAGCTCCAAGGACCACTGTTCCCAACAAGAACTGCTCGGCTCCCTGGCGCTTGGCGAAGCCCAGAGCTGTCGGGCAGCAGAGCTCCCAGTGTGGTCTTGGGAAGGGATCCAGCCCAGAAAACAATCAAGAGTGGTCTGAGCTGGTAGGTGTCCCCAAGGGTGGAGAAATGAGCAGTTTTAATGATGACACCACTTACCTTTCACACATTCTGCACCAGGAACTGCGCCAAACCCTCCCAGCTCATGACCTCTTAATACAACAGCCTGGGAAGGCAAATGTTGGTACCCTTTTGCAACTGGATAATCTGAGGCTCAGAGAGATGAAATAAGACCACACAGGCCCAGTGGCTGAGCTGAGACCATCAACCCAGGGCTCAGCTCCCCCGCCACACCTGTTGGGCCCACATGAGGACTAGACACAGAATGTGTGTGTGCTGGGGGTGTGCTGTGAAACCCCACGTCCACCTGTGGACTGGCAGGACAGAGCTCTGTCCACTGTGACACCTGCTGGGCCTGCATGAGGACTGGACACAGAACATGTGAATGCTGGGCGCGTGCTGTGTGAAACCCCACGTCCACCTGCAGACTGGCGGGACAGAGCTCTATCCACTGCCTGGCTATAGCATTCAGCATCACTGCTGTGGTCCTTTGTGTCCGTCGATGCACCTGCACCTCTAGGTGTTTCTTTATTTTTCCTCTGCAGCTATCTCTTCTAGTTGATTCCCATTCCTGCCTTAAGAACCTCAGAGAATACCGGGCGCCAGCTTGACTGGGGTCGTCCTCTTTCTGTTCCTTTCTTTCCAGTGTTTGTATTCAGAGAGCTGCTCCGGCCACTGTAGATTGGTACCTCCCCCAGGGTGCCCACTGAACCAAGCAGGCAAGGGGCATAAATATGTAGAAATATATGTCTGTTCATGGGCCTTGTAATCAGTATGGCCTGACTCTTCCAGTGGCTTTTAAGGGCCTTAGGGAGAGGCAGAGTGGCCCAATGGGGAGTGGAGAGGGCACTGGAGGAAGCAGAGGCCAAATCTGCCCTGGTGCCTGCAGAGGTCCGAGCCTGGTTGCTCGCAGGCACGGTCTACACTGAGACCAAGGCCACCCAGTCCCTAAAGCCAAGGGGTTCAGCGGGTAGGACCTCGCGGTCACCTCCCATCTCACCCCCGCGTCCCCACGGGCGCCTCCGAGTCCCCACGGGTTCCGAGGCAGCGTCCTCCCTGCTCCTCCCCAACCTGCACGCCCGGCAGCCTCTCCCCTTCTTCCCGCCGACCCCGCGGCCCGGATCTCCCCCTCCCAGCCCCGAATCCAATCCCGGTGTCCCTGCCCCGCCCCCAGCTCTTGGCTGGGCCGCCCCGCGCGCCGTCACCGCCGCCGTCACCGCGCGCGCCCGGCCGCGGGGCTCGGCTCCGGCGCGCGGCTCCGGCCGGGGAGGCGGGAGGGAGCCGAGGACAATGCGC
>NW_024070213.1:11114954-11137591 GCF_014754425.2 Oryx dammah
CATGACCGCCGCTGACCTGGGCGCGGGCGCCGTGGCCGGGGCCGTCGGGAGTACTGGCGGCCCCGGCCCCGGCCCCGGCCCCTCCTGCCGTTCGTGCTGCGGTTGCTGCGGGCGCCGGGCCCGGTCGGGCCGCGGGGGTGGGCGCCGCGGCTGCTCCTCCGGCTCCGGCTGCCGCTGGGGCTACCAGGCGCTGTCCGTGGCGCTGCTGCTGGCGCAAGGCGGCCTGCTGGACGTGTACCTCATCGCCGTCACGGACCTGTACTGGTGCTCCTGGGTGGCCACCGACCTGGTGGTGGCGGCGGGCTGGGCCATCTTCTTCGCCAAGAACAGCCGGGGCCGTCGGGGCGCTGCACACGCTCACCACCCGCATCACCCGCACGCCGCGCCCCTGCACCTGCCGGCCGCCCCCGCCGGGGCTGCGGGCGCGAAGGCGCGCGGCGCGCGCGGGGGCGCGGGTGGCCAGGGGCCAGCGGGGCCGGTCGGGGCGGCTGGCGAGTTCGCCTTCGCCTACCTGGCCTGGCTCATCTACTCCATCGCCTTCACGCCCAAGGTGGTGCTTATCCTGGGCACGTCCATCCTGGACCTCATCGAACTGCGCGCGCCCTTCGGCACCACGGGCTTCCGCCTCACCATGGCGCTTTCGGCGCCGCTGCTCTACTGCCTGGTGCGGGCCATCGGCGAAGCGGGCGCCACCCCCGGCTCCGCGGGGCCCCTGCTCCTGCAGCCGCAGCGGCACCGCGCCGCCGGCTGCTTCCTGGGCACGTGCCTGGACCTGCTGGACAGCTTCGCCCTGGTGGAGCTGATGCTGGACGGCCGCGCGCCGCTGCCCGCGCACCTGCGCTATCTGCTCCTCGCGGTCTACTTCCTCGCGCTCGCCTCGCCGGTGCTCTGGCTCTACGAGCTCCACGCCGCCACTTCGCCCCGGGCCCGGGCCTCGCGGCCCGGGGGCTGCAGCTGTCTCCTGCGCCTCCTGGGCAGCTGCCTGGTGGACGCGCCCTTGCTGGCGCTGCGCTGCCTGCTGGCCCTGAGCTACCAGCAGCCGCTCTCTGTCTTCATGCTCAAGAACCTCTTCTTCCTCGGCTGCCGCGGCCTGGAGGCCCTGGAGGGCTGCTGGGACCAGGGGCTGCCGGCGTCCCCTAGTCAGGGCAGGTCGGGCTATGGTGCTTCACCCTCCGCCCCACCGGCGCCCGGAGCCCCCCAGCTGGGCCACTGCGTTTCCGAGGATGAGGGGTGCGCCCATGGCTATGTCAACACTCTGGCTGTGGCCTCCCAGAATTGAGGGGTCTGGGTCTTGCTTTGGGGTTGGGAAACCCAGCTCCCTGTCCTCGGACCTTTCCTCACCTAGTCTAGATCATCTGTTAATGGGGCTGAGGGCCAACACGCCACTCTGAGCACTTTGGGTCAAGACTGCTTGGAGCGAGCCAGCTACTGAAAGAAGGAGGAAAGTCACCAGGCTCTGTTCTCCACACCCATTCTGAGTTCCAGCCTCCAGGGGCATGGTGCCTCTGCTTCCTGCTTCTCCCGTCTCACCCTGATTCCTCTCCCTTGTGGGGAGAGTGGAGGAGGGGTACCCAGGCAGGAGGCTGGATGGGACAGCTGCTTTTAGGCTGTAGCTAGTGGCCGGTGTCCCACACCTGGAAATTGACCTGGAGTCCCCTGTTCCCGGACTGTGTCTGTTGTGTTTCATCCAGATGATAGATGCAATCTGTGTGTGTGTGTGTGTGTGCATGCACACACGCGCACGTGTGTGCATGTTGTTTCCTTGTGTCCACCCTGTGCCACTTGAGATCAGCAGGAGATCTGGGGAGGCTCTGTTCTCCCCACCCACACTCCTCATTCCTACCTGAATCTGTGGCCATGAATTAGTTCCCAGACAGAGCTGGCCACCTGGGGACTGCCCAGGGGCCCTCCTCTGAGGGAGAAGCTCACCCAGGGTCTTCCTCAGTCCCACCCCACTCCTCTCAGCTGCGGGGTGGGGTCCATACTCTAAGGACCAAACTACACCCTTTCTTGGGTGAGTGAGCATGTCTACCTCCGTGCTTTCCACTTCTGTTGCATCACACACTGATGCTGCTTGCAGAAAATAAGGACAAAGACTCAGATGTCTCATTTACCATGGCCACTGGCCCCGCTGGGGTTCGGTGCCTGTGTTATTACAGGGTCTATGGAGGATCAGCTGGCTGCCCTCCGTCTCTCCCTCTCTCTGCACCCATAGCTCCCATCCTTCCTGAGGCTGGTTGCGGGCTGGGTCAGGTTTTGGCTCAGAACAGCTTTGGTGGGGGCGATATCAGTTGGGCCACCCAAGGGAGTAGGGAACCCGTCTCCCACCCCCTGCCCTTCTTCTGGCGTGGATCAGAAAGGGTGGCGGGGACCTTTTTCCTCTGCTCTGGCCAAGGGAGTCCCTAGGGAAAAGGTAGACTGGAGGGGGTGGGCAAGCCCCACCCCACCCAGCCTCCCTCCCTAGTGACAGCTGATATCCAGGGGTTGCCCACATACAGTCTTGAGGCCGGGGTAACAGGGTAACAGGATGGGGTGGGGGCAGTTTGTAAGGATCTCCCCTCTCCGTGTGCTTGGGCAGCTTTGTGTGGTGTAATAAACCCCGGACAAAGTGCCCCAAGTCATGGGTGTTGGCTTGACTCTCACAGGCTGGCTTCAGTGACACGTCACTTTTGCTTCCTGGGCCTCTGTTCTGTGCTGGGGGCCAGAGAATGTTTTGAGGCCCTTCATTGTTTTGGAGGGTTGTTGACAGAAGACAGAGACACAGGAGGGGTGGATGTCCTGAGTCTCCCTGCTCTAGGGGCGGGGGCAGGGAGGAAAATGTTTGCACTCAGTGTTGGGGCTCCCAGCCCCTCGCCCACCAGGTCCAGGGTCAACTGGTTGGATTTTGCAACAAATTGTTCCTTTGTTTGCCTTCTCTCCTCTCCCAGGACCCCTCTTCTTGCCCTTTGAACTCCATGTGGTCAAAGTTCTGGGGCCCAGACCCTGGGGGGAGCCCCTCTGCTCCCATACCCTCTCTCCAGCTTTGCTGTTGCTCTGCCACCTACCCTCCGCGTCTGAGCCATGGGGGGCCCAGGCTGGCCCCTGCCCCACCCCCTTCTCCCTGCTGAGTGACACTGGGACACGTGGGGGGGCCCCACTCGGGTGTGGGGTGGGGGGCTGTGGGGGGTGCCGATGAGCTGCCCTTCCGTCAAGAGACTGAGGGTGCGGCTGGTCCCAGCTGCTGGCCCTCGTTCACCGGGGGACAAACGTCCTCTTTCTGACACTTGGTGCCATCACTTGTGCTCAGGGGGCCAACCCCTTCCTTCTGCCACGTTTCTCTGGAGTCCTTTTACTTACTTCACTTGCCCTACTCACAAGAAGAGATGCCCCAGAAGTTTCGTTTTTCTTGTTTGCTAGGGGCATCTGTGGTGCGGGGGTGCCAACTGGAAATGCTGTGGTGGGCCCAGCAGGCGGGATTTCCTGTCCCTGGGCCCGCGCCCTCTGTGCAGGTCATGGAGGAGAAGCTGGAGTGGGACCCGTGCTGCCGCCTCTAATGCTGGGTGGGTCGGGCCTCTGACTCCTTCCCTGTTTGGAAAGGGCTTGGCCCAGACCCTCTGTACGGACAGCTGCAGAGTCCACGGTTCTTCTGGAAGAGTGGAGAGCTGGCAGTCGGAGCCTGGAGGATGGAAGTGGCACCTCGCCGGCATTTATCACGTTTTTTTTTTTCTCCTTCTCTTTTTAAAAATAAAACCAGCTTCTGTTCTGAAAATTAAAAAAAAAAAAAAAAACAAAAAAAAAACTTGAGACTTGTGACAAGCTTCCTGTGTGGTTTAAGATCGTGCCTGTCCTGGTTTCCCTGCTAAACTCTTGAATGTCACTGTGACATCTGTCATTGCTTTGCGGGTCTCTGTTCACATTCTGGGCCCTCCTTGGCTGCTTCCTTCCAGGTGGCTGGCAGGCTCTTGAGGAAGTGGCCTTGGGCTTCACGCCCCGGCTCCCGTCCTCGGCTCCTTCTTTCTGAGAACTTGCCAGTGAGGGAAAAGGCTGAGAAGCCAGCTTCTTAAGTCCTCTGCCCTCCTCGCACAAGCCAGAAGCAGAAGTTGTTTTCGGGAAGAGCAGGGGCCGTGCTTGTCTTTTTTTAGCACAGAGAGCCGGGCGGCCTGAGGGAACACCAGGTTTCTGCAGAAATAAGACCATGGTTGTAGTTCTTCTGCACAGAGAGGGCCGGTGCTGTTCAAGCCGCGAAGCCCAGGCGGCTCCGCCCATGCCCGCTCAGGCCCACCTGGCTTGCAGGATCTTCCCCACTCACAGGACAGGAGCACCTATATGCTTATAGGTGGGAATGGGGTGACGTGTGCTGAGACAGTCCTTCCCTCAAGACATGGACGATCGTAACAAGTACAGTAGTCACAGAGCAGCAAAGGCCATGTGTTCATGTCTCCCTAAATGCAGGTGGACGGTAAGATGGCCAATCTGATTACGTTTCTCGTGGCTGAGCTGCTTAAGAGGGGAGGTCGTGTCGCGGGGCTCTAGTCCTACAGCCAGAGGCCTTGGGTCGGTGTGCTCAGGGCCTGGGCCCTCTGGCCCTCATGTTCTGGCCCCTCTGGCCCTCACGGCCCCTCCAGGGAGCTTCCCCTCTGCTCCTGAGCCTAGAAGGATGGAGCTGCCTGCAGGAGGCCGCACTGCAGTCAGCAAGGGAATCAGGTCTGAACCACATCCAGTGGCCCTGGGCAGCCTTCAGACTTGGATTCTCCTTTGTCGTCTGGGTCAGGCTAAAAAGCAGGGGCTGGAGCCGCATCCCGGGAGTCCTGCAGGCCCCCAGTCAGGCCCAGGCAGACTCTCCTCTCAGGCTGTGGAGAGGAAGGAGCCGGGACACTGATTCCCACTAAGGTGTGAACAGCTACAACTGACTCTGATGGGCAGGGCTGGGCAGGGCCCTCACTGAACAGGTCTTTGCAGGAAGGCCCCTCCCTTGTTTACCTGGGAGGGGAGACTGCTCCTGTGGAGTGCAAAGGCTGCAGACAGAAACCACCTTTGTCGTCTGGTTCTGGCTGAAAAGCAGGGGCAGGAGCCGCATCCTGGGAGTCCCGTGGCTGAGCACCTTCTCCCTTCTGCCCGAGGCAAAGATAAGCAGCAAATGAGTAAAACCCATCACAGCAGGCGTTCAGAGGCCCAGCTCCAGGTGCTGAGAATGGACATTAAAGTGACAAACAAAAGCCCCTCCAAAACCTGAGCACCTCTGAGGACCTTCCTGAGCAGGAAAGGGAAGTTGGTTCAGAACCAGTGTGGCTTGCAATGTCCAGAGGACCTGTTAGCCATTTCTCACTTTCCTAGAGAAAAAGCTGTGGACATCCGCACGGGTTGTATAGCCAGGGGTCCTCCCGCATCCTTGAGCCCCTTCTGTGCACTCTGCTTGGGGAGGGCCCCGAGGCGTGGGGGTCACAGCCTAGAGGACACTTGTTATCAAAGGGCCTTTCTGGGTGAGGCACGATTTCACTAGCTGTGGTTCAGAATGGTATGGAAAGCGAGACCTGGCCTTATTCATACCCGATGCTCTTGGCATTTGGGTGATACTTAGACTGAGACCAGTGTGAGGCTGGGGGCTCTAGGGAAGGAAGGGGGACATGAGTGGAACAAGGGTGGATTATCTGGGGATCTTCCTGACTCCGTTTATATCTGCCATGTCCACACAGGCACACCCACCGATGGAAAGATTAGTGACTGCCCAGCGATGGGACATTTGGGGTCATGGGGTGATGATTAGGGGGGCTGGGTTTCTTTGGGGCGGAAGAAAAATGTTTCCAAATTGATTATGCTGAAGGTTGCTGAACTCTGAACTCCCCAAAGCCTTGACTTGTACAGGGTCCGTGGTGAACTGTGTGAGCTGTGAATCGTGTCTCAGTGAAGTCGTGAGGAAAGAAAGGGCAGCTGTCATGAGAAAGGGACTTGGTGGATGATGACAGCTGGGTCGTCTGGCCTCAGGGGCCGGCACAGAAGAAGTCTGAAGTCTGTGGGGAAGGTGGTCCAGGCGGAGGGTGTCTCCCAAGACCAGACCAGGGACCACAGGGCCGGGACACCCTGCCGCAGGCACCACCTGGCTCACCCACACTCTGCACATTGAGCACGAGATGACTGTGAGTGGGGGATCGTCCCAGAGAGCTGCGTGGGCATCTGCGCCCAGCGCCGCCCACCCAACATCATCGGGGGATGGCGCTCTGGGGGCTGGAGGGTGGAAGGTCTCGGCTCCCCTGACCTTGTCCTCTTGGCTGCTAGAATGGAACGCCCGAGACTGCACAGACTATGAACAGCGGAAACAGAGCTGGGCCTGGAAGTCCAAGGTCAGGGTGCCGGCGGATTCGATTCACAGACGGCAGTCTTGCAGTGTCCTTGCATGGCGGCAGGGGACAGTGTTCTGTAGGAGTTCCTACAAGGGCACTTATCCCATCCATGGGACCCCACTCCATGACCCCCTTCCTCTCAGAAGCCCTCCCCAACACCATCACACACTGGGGCCCAGGTATTAACCAAGGGATGTGGGGGGGGCATGGATGCCGGCCTGTAGCACTCCCACGCCTGGTCCTTTGGCACGCGGGGCTGGTGTGGACCTTGCACTGTCCAGGACCCGGGCCTCAACAGCCTGCTGCTACCAGGCACAACCTCAAAACGAGAAAGGCCTCTGCAGCCAGGAGCCTCCCAACCCGTATAGCATGTGACTTAAAGTGACAGCCAGGAACTGTAATCAGAGTTTAAAAATTTATTTATTCTTTTATCAGTAAGCTCGCTTTCACACACGCACACGTGTACACGCAGTATCTGATTTCTCCTTGAATTTCAGAACCCCCTCCTCCTTGCAGGTGCTTGAAGCTCCAGTGGAGGACTCAGGTTCAGGCAAAGAGAACCTAGAGTGACCCCAGTGCACACAGGGCTGGGGGCTCCTTGTTCTTCTTGAGCCCGGATGCTATAGCCCAGTGCTCAGCCCGCAACCCTGGAAGAATCCTTGGCCAAAGCTCTCCCACTGACCGAGGCCACACGTGGGTTCAGGCCCTGCTGAGGCCATCAGGGCTCATTCACTTCTATCCAGTCTTTCTCCGGAAACAACCGGTGTGTCTGATCTACAGCCTCCTCTGCAGGGAACAGGGCATCCTGGTAAAGAATCCCCGGCCATTAGCATTAGGGCCTGATGCCCCAACCCCAGCCTTGCCCCCAGGCCTCCCCAAGCTGGGCCCATGTGCTCACCTTCTGTGGCAGGATCAGTTACACACTGCCCCACTGCCCCAGACTCGGAACTCCACCTGCCCTCCACCCCTCACTGCACCCGGGCACCCCTTTGGCCTCCACGTCTTGCCCTGTGTGCTGCCCTGACCCTCCCTCTAGAGGAGCAGTTCCTTGGCGGTCAGGGCTATACTGGACCCAAGATAAAGGCCAAAGGGAGGAATGGCAGATGGTCTGTCCTTTAGCTCCTGGGAATGGGCCATGGGGTCTTGGGGATGGAAGGTGACCACACGGGGACCCGAAGAAAAGCTAAGGGGATGCAGTCAAGCTGCTGCTGCTAAGTCGTTTCAGTCGTGTCTGACTCTCTGTAACCCCATAGATGGCAGCCCACCAGGCTCCCCTGTCCCTGGGATTCTGCAGGCAAGAACACTGGAGTGGGTTGCCATTTCCTTCTCCAATGCATGCATGCTAAGTCGCTTCAGTCGTGTCTGACTCTGTGTAACCCCATAGATGGCAGCCCACCAGGCTCCTCTGTCCCTGGGATTCTCCAGGCAAGAACACTGGAGTGGGTTGCCATTTCCTTCTCCCACAGTCAAGCTGGCTACCTTTAAAAGTGCGGCCTCACGGATGCAAGCCCACACGTGCACACACGCACACACGTGCTCACTCACCGCCCTGGCTGGGGGAAGGCCCCGCATGGCGGCCCCTCGGGCTCAAGGCCGGGGTTCTTGCTAAACTCCTGGAAAAAGAGCAGCAGCTGGAGGCTGCGCAGGCTCTCCAGGCCCTGGGGGGACAGCGGCTGCCCCCCGTCCTCCTCCCCGACCCCCTCCCCGTTGTCGTCGTCGTCGTCGTCGGGGGGCTGCGGGGAGCTCCTGGAGATGTAGCCCTGGTCCGACTGCACAGACCGCCGCTGCTCCTCCTCGGGGGGCGTGAGCAGGTCCTGGAGGCTCGGGTTCTGCTGGGGGGGCAGGAGCCGCCCCATGGGGAGGAAGAGGACGCTGTTCCGCCGGGGACCCTGGCCCCCCAGCAGCGGGCAGGCCTCTTCTCCCTCCACCAGGGCCAGCCGGCCAGCACCGCTCCCCACCTCCTGTGGGACGGGCTCCACTACCTGAGCCCGAGGGACCCTGTCCACCGGGACCACCATGGTCTGGAGCGTTGGGGCTGCCGGCTGCCCCGGGGGCCGGGGCTGGGGCTCCAGCCGCGCGAGGCCGCCCCCTCCTTCTCCGGCGAGGAGCAGCTTCACCAGCACGTGGTCCCGGGAGGTGGGCTCCAGCACCAGCGGCTCCTGCCGGACGATCCCTCCTTCGGGCAGCGGCTCCTCCTCGAAGGCCTCCTCGTCCAGGAACGGGAGGTCCCGGCTGTCCGCCGAGCGGAGGTTCTCCAGTTCGAACCAGTCGGGGCGCTGGGCCTGCCAGCGACGGAAGCGCTGCACTGCCTCGCGGAGCTGCCGGCCGCTGGGGCTCTGCAGGTAGTTCTGGGCCGCGAGCGCCCCCACGCGGTGCATGCGGCCCGGCTCGAACATCTCCAGGTCCTGGATGCGGAAGTAGACCTCCTCGAACCGGTCCATGAGCTCATAGCGGGAGGTGATGTTGAACAGGTCGGGCACGTCCGCCTCGCAGCTGATGTCGCTGAAGTAGCAAACGATGTAGGTGCCGAAGCAGGCCGGCCTCTTGAAGTCCGGCAGGATCATGTTCATGGCCGCTGTGAACAGGTCCCCCGCCGGCTGCCCGTGGTCGCAGCGGAGCTGCACGGCGGCGGCGTCCTCCCAGCCAAGCATCGCCTGCCACTTGGCCCGGGTGCCTCGGGAGCACAGGACGATGATCTTGGAGTTGCTGTCTGCCACTTCCTGCTTCTGGCGCCCCACCCAGGTCATGACCCCTACCTCTGAGATGGCCTGCTCCTCCAGCAGGTCCAGGGCCACTTCGGTGCCACACACGGTGAGCAGAAATTGGGCGAACTTGAGGACCACGTCCACGTAGAGGGGGTGGTCGGCGGAGTAGACGATCCAGACCTTCCTGGGCTTCAGGGGCGGGGGGCTCAGGCTGGTGGGGGCGGGCAGGATCTCTAGGGGAAACAAGGAAACCAGGGTGTGGTTTCAGGCGTTTCAATGCTGACCACACATCACAGGCCTGGCCTGCTGGTGAGGGACAGGAAACAGGCTGAGTTTGGCTCCCGAGCCCAAGAAATGGAGCTGAGACCCCAGAAGATGCCTGAGGCGGCTGCCACACCGCACTGGCTGCCTGCAAAATAGTCTGTGCCTTCAGGGAAAAGAGTGTCTCTCACTTTCCTACCTGGCCTGCAGGCTGCACGTTAGTTAGAATTATCTTTTCTTCAAGACACCAAGGCCTATCTCTGGCATGGACACAGTTGCTCTCTAGGGGCCCCGACCTTCCCTTCTTGTTCAGGGATTAGCTGTGAGCCCAGTCACCCTGCTATGTGAGGTCCCTCCATTTGGGGCTGGAGGTGGGTCCCCGGCAGGTGACATCTCCCGAGGGACAGGAACTGACCGGGGAGCTCCTCCAGGCCAGTGTGAACAGCCTCCCCCTAAAGCCAGGCCGCCCAAACCAGGAGTGCCCACCTGTGTCTTTGGTGCCATCTTCATGTTTTCCTTGACGGAACCCTGAAAGGAAAGGCAAGGCCAGGACTGCTCCAGAAGTGTCCATGCAGGCGGCACAGGTTTTACAAGGCTGTCTCCTGACCCGGGAGGGGCCGAGGAGCACCTCCTAGCTGCTCTGGGCCTTGGCGGGGAGACCACGTCTCCCACGACCACTGTGTGACCTGGGGGAGGTATCGATGTCTCTGAAGCTTGGTTTCTTCCTCTGTGAAATGGGTCTGTGGGTTAAGTGCTCGGCTCATCCAACATACCCACCACCTGGGTCACAAGTATTTGGCACCACTGACTGGGCTGGGGCCCCCAGAATGGTGCCTAGGAGGTTACAACCTGAGTGGCTGCCCCCAAGCAGACTCCCCTTTCAGGGAAAGCCCGTCACCCAGACCTGTCCTTGCAGGAGGCACAAGCCTTCCGAGACGTCTCCGGAAGTGGCACCCCTGGCCCTTTGCGGCCTCGTTTTCTGAAGGTGATGTGGGGAATCAACGTCCTTAAGTGACCTCCCCTCCTGGACCCAGTGAGGGATCCCATGGTGTGGGGCTGACTCTCTGGAGCCACACAGAGGCCAAGGAGGACATTTGGCACCTGACTTCAACTCCCACCTTTGGGCTGCTCCCCAGAACCATGAGGTGCTTCTCTTGCCCCAAGGAGTGGGCGCTTTGGGAAAAGGTCAGATGTGCGGCCCAAGAACAGCCTCCTAACCCTCCCAGGGACCCTCTGTGGAAGGACGCTCTGGACAGGCCTCACAGCTGGCTTGGTGATCTTCCCCTGCACGAATCATGGTCACAGAGGGAACGGCCACCCAGATCAGGGTCATGGAGGGGCAGGGAGAGGCCAACCCCCACCCCAGAGACCCATGTTCCCTCCTGCTTGGAACGTGGCCAGAATGGGCCCGGGGTGGGGGACTGATGCTTCTTAACAGCCTGCAAGACTGGGGGTGCGGGGTCCTGAGCACAGACTTAGGGCTGGCACAGGGAGAAGGGTCTGGGAAGAGGGAGGGGCAGAGCAGAAATCTCAGGTGGGCTGTAGCCCCGCCCTTACCTGGTAGCCTCCAGGTCATGCAGAGGATCAGCAGGATGACGGAGCCCACCAGTAGGATGGAGAGGCCTGTGATGAACGCAGACACCCACAGGGGCATGTGGTCTGTGGCGGGAGGGTGGTGTGAGTGGTGTGACACCCTGGGGCCCCGCCCACTGCCCACCCTGGGAGTTTGCTGTGCCAGCTCTGGGGCCCCACCCACTGCCCACCCCGGGCTGCTCCCCTGGGGTGTCTCCTCATGTAGGCTGACCCCACACCAGGCTAGGCAGGGACCTCTCTGTGGCCCTTGAGGTGTCTCAGCCTGGAAAGAGAGCCTCACCTTCAGTGGCGTCTGCAAGGAGAACAGGGACAGACTTTCAGTTGTCAGCAGTGATAGTGCACAGTACATAGTACACACTTGGTACATAGTATATAGTACCCAGAACCACGTAATAGTACACAGTACATAGTGCACAGTAAAATATACTTAGTACTATATAATACACAGTATCTACACTACAGTGCATAGTACCCAGTACTTAGTACATAGCACACAGTACTATAGTGCATAGTGCCCAGCACATAGAGCTTAGCACTTAGTACACAGTACCAATACTATAGTGAACAGTGCATAGTACTATAGTGTGTAGTACCTAGTACACAGCACTAGTCAGATAGTACTATGACTCAGAGTTTGTGAGAACTAAAAGCAGACGTGTTAGAGCACTTTGCTCACTCAGTACATGGTGTTAACTCTAACTGTGACAATAAAGAGTTCCCAATTTTCCAGTCACATAAATTGAAGATCAGAAAGGCTCAGTGCTTTTCCCGAGGTCACACAGCTAACGAAAGTCAGCGAGGAGTCCAATCTGGAGTCTCTCTCTAAGGTTGCACAACACAGGCCTGGACAACTGCCCCTTCCCCCCAGACCAGGTCATGGTACAGTCTGGGCTGCTGACCTTCGCCCACCCTGCTTCCCAGTGGCCCCTGGCAGCTGCGCGTCCCACCTGGGGTGTGCGAGACATCCGGGCAGGCCACAGACACCGAGTGTCGGAGGCAGTCGTTGAGGCAGCTGCTGAAGAAGGGCTGGATCTGTGAGGCAGAGTGTGGGGGAGAGGCTGGGGGCGCACGGGCCCGCCAGGAACCCGCTAGCCTCTCCAGGACGTCTCCACGGCTGCTGGGCAGGTGGCCCGCCAGCGGGAGCAGGCAGAGGACCCTGCCTGGCTGAGGCTGGTGGCTGGGCAGGAAGTCCCCAGGTAGCGGTGCTGGGTCCAGGGGGAGCATGACCCCCCCAGCTGCCTACCTGCCCTTCGCCCACCCTGTCCCACCCTGCTCCCCACCTGCACGTGGTGGCGGCAGCACCAGCTGGAGTCCCGCAGGGTGACCGTGATGTTGCAGCGCTGCGGGGCGGCTTCCTGTGCGGGCTACAGGGCGGAGGGACGGTGAGGCCCCGGCTCTGGCTGGGATGCGCCCCGGGGGCCCCCTCCCTGGGGAGAGGCGCTGCAGGTCCGGCTCCAGGAGGAGCAGCCATCCCCAGGACTGCATCCCCAGGACCGCATCAGACACCCCAGCCACCGGGGACCAAGGTATAGACGCATGTGTCCAGTAGCAGCCCCACCCTGGCTCCGTCTTACTGCTTCACCTTGACCCCCCACCTTGTCCTCATGTGCACATTGTACAGTCTTCGAATCCTCTTTGCAATCATGAAATTAACAAAGCAAAAAGAGGACTAGGAGAATGTCGGGGAGGGGAGGACAGAGGGCTGAGTGTACAGGGCAGAGACAGGGCTCCTGTCAGGTGCAAGAGCAACTACATACCAGCCACATACCCACCTCACACCAGCCACTCTCCAAGCGCACACCAGCCACTCTCCAAGCGCACACCAGCCACACACCAACTGTACACCAGCCACACTCCAACTGCACACCAGCCACACTCCAACTGCACACCAGCCACATGCCAGGCACACACCAGCCACACATCAACTACACACCAGCCACACACCCACCTCACACCAGCCACTCTCCAAGTGCACACCAGCCTCAGTCTGCACACAAGGGAAGGGAAGTCCCATGCTCTAAGCCCAGCCCGAGCGCCTGGCTCTTGAAGGTGGAGAGGGTGCTCTGAGCTGGGCTGATGGGTTAGGAAAGCGGCAGAGAGGGCAGTTACCACGGGCATGTCGATGACATGTTGGAAGCAGCTCTGGTTCTCCGCAGGTGGGAAGCTGTGCAGCAGGACCTGGTAACTGGTGGACTCATTCCACGGGGTGAAGCTCAGCCGCAGCTGGTGGGCCTCGAGGGTCTCCACGGTGATGTTGGGGTCCCACAGGCTGCCTATCCCACGGGCATAACGTGACCAGGAGTCAGGGAGGGGGGCGAGCGTGCTTGCACACGTGCATGTGTGCACGTATGTGCACGCTTGTGTGTCTGCGTGCATGTGTGTGTGACCCAAGTAAAGCTCCCACATGGTTGCCCCCACGGTTACCTGAGCTCACGCATGGCGTGGTGTCCTTCATCCTGGGGTCCTTGCAGTCTGTGGACCGGGAAGAAGTGCAACCGTCAGCCCCTGGCTTGGAGAGCTTGTCTTACAGAACCTCCAACACCAGAGGTATCCGTCTGCTACTCCTGTTCCCCTCTCTAGGGGCTTCCTTCCTGGATCTGCTTCTCCCCTTGAGGGGAGATGGGCTTAGTCCCCCTCGACAAATGGTGACATTTCCCCAACTTCCACGCATGCTCATGGGAGTCTTGGGTTCAGCCCCATCTGGGGTGGGCCTGGGAAGCTGCATTTCTGACAAGTTCCCAGGTGATTCCATGGCACTGCCAACCTGGGGACCCTGGGAGGACTGCTCCCCCGGAGACGGCTTCTTGGTCCCCCATTTCCTTGACTGCAGCCTTTTTATTGGTTTAAGAAGATGTGACAGGCATGAATCACTGTGAGTGACGGGCTGAGTCAGTCTGCTTTAGGGGTGGGGGGCTAGGAGGGGGATCGGGGAGTGTCACTCATCTGACAAACACTTACTGAGCCCCCAGTATGTGCCAGGTGCTGTGTGAGGCCTGGGAGATATAGCCAGGAGTGAGACGAAGTCCCTGCCCTCCAGGGATGCCATTCCAGCCTGAGGGGCCATAGAAGACTGTGATATCGTGCCACGGCTACGTCAAGATGCTGGCATGTGTGCACACATGTGTGTGTACACGTGTGCACACGTCTGTGTGCATGTGTGTACACGAGTGAATTTGCATGCACGTGCACATCTGTGTGTATGCATGGGTGCATGTATGTGCATGTTTTGTGTGTGCAAGGGGTGCTCCGGCAATGTGGATGGTCTCAGCAAGCATTTCCCAATTGCCTCCCACACGCCGGGCCGTTCACAAGGGTCTGGAGGCTGTCCAAGTGGGTGTAAGGCGCAGGCCCTGTCCTCCAGGGGCTGGGCATTTGGGTGCTCTTGGCTCCGGACAATGAGAAAGGCGGGCCGTGGCAGAGACTCCGGGGAGGACAGAGATGCACCCAGAGGTGCAGATGCATCAGATGCTATTTTGGAAGATGAGCCTGGCAAGCATCCCAGGAGGAGGGAGCAGGGGAAGAGGGGCTGGTGCCAGATACATGCAGGTGGGACGTGGGAAGAGCAAGGAGCTGGGGCTGGGACGGGGCGGGGAGTGAGGCCACAGCTCTCTGGGGACAGGCCTGTCTTCCCAACACTTTCTGAGCAGGACATGCCAGACGAAGGACTCGGTTCCCATAGAACTCCTGGGGTCTTGGGCCAACACCAAGTTGGTGCCACAGAGAACGGACTCCGCCTTAGGGAGTGGAGGCTGCAGCCCCCCACCCAGGAGCCCCGGCCCTGCACCTGTTTGTCCCGTGGGTTCCACAGACCGACCACAGAGCGAGAGGTGAAGGGCACGCTGGGGGGTGGTGCTCTTACCGGGCACCAGGAAGTTTCTGGATTGGTGGTTTGGGTCCCCGTCAGGGATGGGCTTAGGCAGGTGGTGGACGGTCACCTCGTACTCCTCTCTGGGTTCTACCACGAAGTGGCTGAAGGCAAATCGCCACTAGGAGACAGGAGGAGGGGAGGTCAAACAGTCACAGCTCTTACCTGAGCCCAAAGACCTCCCCACCTGTCCCTGAAGGATTCATCAACACAGGGAGGGAACAACCAGGCTACGAGCGCCCCAGTCAGAGGCATTGTGTCCCTGTTCTGTGTTTCTTCTGGTCTTTCTGCCTGTTTACAAACACCTGGCTCTGGCCTTGTTAAGAGACAGCAGGGCCAAAGGCAAGAGAATGTGGGCGAGGTTGGAGGCACCCCTCCCCCATCAGCCCTCTCCAACTCCAGGGCTGCAGGCCGCTGGGACCCAGGGGCAGCTGAAGACCACTTGTTATGTGGCTCTGCCCCGTGGAAGGGAAAGCAGGGTCTCTGGAGCACGAAAGTACAGTGGGAGGCTACGAGGTTCCCCGTCCAACCCTGGGCCTCATGGCGTTGTTGCTCAAACTTTTTTTGGCCAATGGAGATGAGACGCACTGACTCCAGCTCCCCTGGTGGACCACTTGGGGTCCCTGGTCCTCCCTGTCCTCCCGGTAGTAGTTTGGGGGTCCTGTCCTCCCTAAACACAGGACAGGGGATCTGTCTTTGCTGCTTGTGTTCTAGGAGCTCTGCCTCTGGCCACTTGTCAGACGTCAACCGGCAGAATTGAGACGAGCCTGCATCAGGATCAACTGGACGGCTTGTCACCACCAACTGCAGCCGTTTGAACACTCCAGCCTCTGGTTCCGGAGGTCTGAGGGGCTACCTGGAACCTGCGTTTCTAGCAATCCCCTGGTGTTGCTGCCGGGCTTGGGATTACACACCGGGAATCAGTGCTTTGACCAAACTAAACACGAACCCATTCTGGCTCTAAGCAACAGAAGGAACAGAAACTGCGCTGGAAACCATGGCTGCTCTGCACCGGGCAGAGCCCCTGCGCCTGGAAGAGACCCTGGCTGACGGCAGGCGCTGGCCAAGGAAGCCCCCCTCCCAATGAGCCTGGGCGTGAGGTGGGGAGGAAGAGCGGGGTGCATGCGTGTGTGTGTACGTGTGCACACCGCTCCTCGCAGTCACCACCGCCCACCCTGGTGGGACTCTTACCCGCTTGTGATGATGCCTCAGTGTGGTCAGAAACTCAAACCTGACACACAGACGCTCGTTGGTGCTCAGCTGCAGGACGGACAGCTCCGCCCCCTCCAGGTAGAGGACGCTGGCTGGAGGTCAAGGGAGGAGAGGAGCACAGGTTAGACCAAGGATGGCTAGCCGCTGGGGGTGGAGGGGGTATTTCCTGTCTGCTGTGCGGGCCGTCTAACCCACCCCTGCTTCCTGCTCCTTCCAGCTCCCTCTGGGCTGGGTTAGCCACTGCCTCTGGACAGCTACCCCTCGCTGGACAGGGGCGAAGATGATTTACCCTGAGCCAAAAGGGAAAGCGTTGCAAATTTGTGGCTAGGCTGCTGGGGACACTGACTGTGGATGTCAGAGGGGGGTCCTCGACCTTGAGGACGTAGCGAGCCTCAGCAAGGGACTCACCCGGCCATCCACAGGCCTGGGCACCCTCGTCACCCAGTCTTCCCAGCTGTGCACACTGCTCCGCCCCCAAGAGGCTGAGTTGTTGGGGGGTTGCTGTCAGAAGGGCCAGCCTGCAGTCAGATGGGTCATGACCAGATGTGATTTCCAGGGTGATGAAGATTTGGGGCTGAAGAAAGGTCTTCTGTGGAGGATGGTGGGTTAACATCTAGAACTCTGAAGAAGGACTCACTGCCTGAACTGATGGGTCCTTTCTCTGAACTGGCCCTCGTGTCTGAGCACAGGGCTGGGAGCCCAATTCTGAGTCTGGTGGGAGGACTAGGAGGCCCAGTCTGTGGACCCACCCGGAGGTGGGCAGCACCCCAGATGCCCACTCACCATCTGTCTGCAGCGTCCACTCGATGTGAACCACAGGGAGCAAATGTCCTTGCTGCGTGTGGGCGAAGCGCAGCTGGGTCTGCACGTTTTTGGGGGATGAGGGGGTGAGGTTCCGAGGGTGGATCCAGCTGTCGTCCAGACAGGTACCTGGGAGCAGGAGAGGCAGAAATCAGAGGCTTGTGGGCTCTAAGGGACAGAGATGCAGCCCAAAGAGGATGCCTGGCAGGGTCCAGAAGACTTCACAGTCAGGCTATGACCCCAAGACCAAACCTGGGCTCACAGCTCTCTTGATGCCCTTCGGGGGTCATGGGGAAGCTCTGACGTTATAGGAGAGATGACAAAGCACGCCTGTGGCTTTGAGATGAAGTGGGCAGGAGACATGGGGCAGCCATAAGAGTTGCTCTGTTTTTATGTGTTGGGTCCCTAATGAGCACGGACTCTTGAACGGTGTGCCTCCTCCTTGAATTAAAACATAAAACAAGATCCCACCCCAGATATCGCCCACTGCAGGGTGACAGCTCTGGCTAAAGGGTCATACTGCAGAGCCAGGTCGTACTGCAGCGCCCCAGAGGATTCTTCCAAAACCCTGATGACGGGTGCAGCCCTGAGTCTCAGGGGTCCTCCCGCTGGGGACTGGGTCCCTCGTCAACTCAGTATGGGGTCAGCACCGCATCAGGGCAACTTGAGAACAGAAAAAGCAGGTGACTTACTGTTCTTGACTGTGCAGTTCAGCCCCTGCGGAAAAGAGAAGCAGGTAATTACAGCTGAGAAAGAACTCGGATCCGCCAGCCGGGCTCCAGTGTCCCTGGGCTCACACTCAGGAATGAAATGCACGCGCCTTCCCTCTCACTTTTGGGACCACTCCTGGGGGGACCATATTCCCCCCGTACTCTGCTCTCCTGACAACTGAGGAGATGCAGGGCAAGAAGTGGGCGCAACACATGGCAAAAAGGAACTGCCGTTTTCTCAGTGGCTTTAGGAGCTGGGCGTCACCTGAGCCTCGTTTCCTGCCCTGAGCTCAGGACGCTGGCAGCCAAGCCCAGAGACAAGACCTCCAGACTTCCACATCTGAGAGGCCACGGTCACCACCAGCCTGACCCCTACGGTAAGTCCAGCAATTGATCCACACAGCCTGCTCCACAGGGCATCCAATGAGCTTTTAGAACCTTAGGCGTGAATATTCTCAGACAACCAAAGAGTACCAGATTTGCATGAAAATAGTTAAAAAACCCAGCAACTTACAAGAAGGCTCTTGGAGGAAATAAGATGATGCTGGGAGCAGAATAAATTAAAATTATAACGGTCTCAAAGAAATGAGAGGACGCTGTATCCATATGACAGGACAGAGTACTATGGGAAAATGAGCAAACAAATAAAAACGAACCTTGAAGGGGAGGAAGGTGGGAGAGTTTCAAGAGGGAGGGGACATATGTATACCAGTGGCTGGTTCATGTTGATATTTGGCAGAAACCAACACAAGATCGTAAAGCAATTATCCTTCAGTTAAAAATAAATAAATTTAATTAAAAAATGAACCATGAAAATAAAAAAATCCATAGAAAAACTAGGTTATAAAATTCAGGAAATTTCTCCAAATGTAGAACAATATTAAACAGAAATAGAAGAAACAATATGTGAATATTTATTTAAGAGAAATTATTTAATTATTTAAATTATTTAATATTTATTTAATAGAATATTTATTCAAGAGAAATTATATGAGTGAGTATATTTCCAATTGTACTCATCTCACATGCTAGCAAAGTAATGCTCAAAATTCTCCAAGCCAGGTTTCAACAGTACGTGAACCATCAACTCCCAGATGTTCAAGCTGGATTTAGAAAAGGCAGAGGAACCAGAGATCAAATTGCCAACATCCCCTGGATCACAGAAAAAACAAGAGTTCCAGCAAAACATCTACTTCTGCTTTATTGACTATGCCAAAGCCATTCTGTGTGGATCACAACAAACTGTGGAAAATTCTGAAAGAGATGGGAACATCAGACCACCTTACCTACCTTCTGAGAAATCTGTATGCAGGTCAAGAAGCAACAGTTAGAACTGGACTTGGAACAACAGACTGGTTTTGAATCGGGAAAGGAGTACGTCAAGGCTGTATGTTGTCACCCTGCTTATTTAACTTATATGCAGAGTACATCATAGGAAATGTTGAGCTGGATGAAGCACAAGCTGGACTCAAGATTGCCAGGAGAAATATTAATAATGTCAGGAACACAGATGACACCACCCTTAGGGCAGAACACGAAGAAGAACTAAAGAGCCTCTTGATGAAAGTGAAAGAGCAGAGTGAAAAAGTTGGCTTAAAGCTCAACATTCAGAAAACGAAGATCATGGCATCTCGTCCCATCGCTTCATGGCAAATAGATGGGGAAACAATGGAAACAGTGACAGACTTTATTTTCTTGGACTCCAAAATCACTGCAGATGGTGACTGCAGCCACGAAATGACCATGACCAACACAGACAGCTTATAAAAAGCAGAGACATTCCTTTACCAACAAAGGGCCGTCTAGTCAAGGCCATGGTCATGTATGGATGTGAGAGTTGGACTGTGAAGAAGGCTGAGCGCCGAAGAATTGATGCTTTTGAACTGTGGTGTTGGAGAAGACGCTTGAGAGTCCCTTGAACTGCAAGGAGATCCAACCAGTCCATCCTAAAGGAGACCAGTCCTGGGTGTTCATTGGAAGGACTGATGCTGAAGCTGAAGCTCTAATACTTTGGCCACCTGATGTGAAGAGCTGACTCATCAGAAAAATCCCTGATGCTGGGAAAGACTGAAGGCGGGAGGAGAAGGGGATGACAGAGGGTGAGATGGTTGGATGGCATCACTGACTCAATGGAAATGAGTTTGAGCAAGCTCTGGGAGACAGTGGAGGATAGGGAAGCCTGACGAGCTGCAGTCCACGGGGTTGCAGAGAGTCAGACAGGACTGAACAATGGAAAAACAACAATAGGACCAGAACACTGTTTATGAGCTTATGAACAGCACCATGTTGGACCTCCTGCAGAAACCCAGAGAAGATGCCCACGATGCTGAAGACAGTGTTAGGTGGCATTGGCCAGTGTTCCCTGAGCTCTCCTGGGCCAGGCATCGGTAGCACTTTGTATGGAGATCTCATTGAATCTACAATAGCCCTATGAGGTAGGTACCATCACCACCTCATCACTTTATTTTTAAATTTTATTTCTTTTTGGCTGTGCTGGGTCTTTGTTGCTATGCGCTGGCTTTCTCCAGCTGCAGCGAGCAGGAGCTACTCTCAGGTTGTGGCGGGCGGGCTTCTCTTGCTGAGGAGCACCAGCTCCCTGGCTAACTCCGAGCAGCTGGCACCAGCTGTTGGTCTCTCTGCCCATTGCTGCCTCTTGGACAGAGCTGGCTGTCATTCACCTGCTCACCCTCCCCTTCCTCTTTTCAGTCCACAAACATCTGTCAGCCCCCACGGCCTGTGCTTATGGCACTGGGCTGTAGGTGGTGAAGTCAGGATGCGAAGCCAGGTCCTCTGAGATCAAGTCACTAAGTGGTGTTCCATCCATGGAAGAGCCAGGGGAGGGACAGAAATCTGGGGGGCCTCACCTCTGTCTTTTCAGGGGAGCCAGCTGGCAGTGGGGCCCTGTTCTCTGGCCAGGTGTACAGGAGGCAGAGGGAAAGCAGAGCCTGGCAGTTGTAGACAAACTGCCCAGGGTCCCTCTCCAGCCCCTGCTCCCCTGCCATCAAGCCAAGCCCCTGCTCCGGGTGAGCAACTGAGGCCAAGCCCTTTCAGCCCAGCTCAGCAGAGACCCTCCCTCATTTGTAGCTGCTTCTCCCACTTTCCTGCCACACAGACCCCTCACTCTTCATCCTGCCCACCCTCGGGCCTTGGCTCAGCGCTTTCCCCCTCCTGGAACGCTCTAGACTCTCTTGGAGGGCTGCCCAAGTGCCCTCTCTGCAGGAAATGCACCTGGGCAGCAGGAGCTTCTGTTCCCTGGAACTCCATCGCTCCTGGCTGACAGAGGCTCCTGCTCTAGGCTGACTTCTGTGATTTACTGCCCCAACATCCGTCATCAGCGAGTGTGTCTTTGTTGTTTCAGGACCTTGTATTTTGCAGACAGCCAGCAAAAGGCCATCTAAAAATGAACTGAGTCCCAGACAGCAGAGTCCCCAAGTAGGACCTGCTGAGCGGGTCTCCTGCTCTGCCCATGAGTAGGGGGTCACAAGGACATTTCCCAACATGGTTCATGTTAAAAAAAAAGAGAGAGAGAGAGAGATTCTGCTAAACAGTCACTGACATTTCACCCTCTTATGAATCCTCCGAGACATTAGATAGGGAGAAATACCACTTCGGTTGTTCAACATCCTCTGACTCAGATAAGGAGCGTCATGTCTTAGGGTCAGAGGTGAAGGGGAGGGGGCCGAGGAAACCGAGAGGAGCTGCGGGAGAGGGCAGCGCGCGGCCAGCACCGTCTGTCTCTTTTCCCTTAAGACGGGCCTCCACCCCAAGGCCACTACTCGGCGGTGGGTGTGGGTGTGTCGCTTCCTGTGGGCACAGCCGGCAACTGACGGGTGCCTACAGCCCCGCGGGACTCCAGACACGGGCGGGCGGTGTGGGACGGAGGGGTCATCGCGCTGCCCTTACAACTCTCCCCGGAAGCTGCCCCGCAGACCCGGGGATCGTGCGCCAGACGCTGCGGCCGCGGGGTCCCCCGGGCGCCAGCTCGCAGGGAGGAGGGCTGGACTACCAGGGTTGGCACTGGGTCCGGTCCCGCCTCGCCCTCCTCAGGCCCCGCCTCCGGCCGGCGCGCCCCCCCGCCAAGCCCTTCCCCAACTGCGAGGCTCCCTCCGGAGGCGCCGCCGGGACGCCTGCCCAGGTTGTGCAACCCGCGCTGCGCGATCTTTCCCAGCAAACTCCGTCTCTTCCCTGGCTCGCACCGCAACTCGCGACGCTCCGCGTGTCCTGCCCAGGGCGGCCTGCTCTTGTGCCCAAGCCTCGGAACCCCCGAAACCCCGCTACTCCAGCCCCGGCCCCCGGCCGCCTGCCCGACCGACAGCATCCTGGGCTAGTCCCACCCTCCACCCCCACCCCACCCCCACCTCCATCCCCCGGGACGCGTCCGATCTCACCTCCTGGGAGCACACGGGCGCCGGGTGGTCCAAGAGCCTCGGGGAGGCGAGACCGAGGCCCGGCGGGCGCAGGAGCAGGAGGAAGAGTAGGAGCGACGGCCCCGGCGGGGACCCGGGAAACACGCGCGGCCCGCGGCGCGGAGCCTCCATGGCCCCGGCCCTTCGCGGAGGGCTCGCGCCCGGGCTGGGGGCGCAGCGAGGGCGCGCCCCAGGGATCCCCTCGGCTGAGTCCCGAGTCGTTCTCCTGCGCCTGCTTCCGGCTTCCAGCCCTGCCCGGGGCGGGCCACGCAGAGGGGAGGGCTCGGCCGGGACAGTCCTTCCGCGTGTCGCTCCCCGGCGTGCGTCCCAGGTGCGCCCTCCTCCGGGGCTCCGCCTCGCGCTCCTCCCCGCGTTTCTCCCCAACTCCTCCCCAGCTCCTCCCGGGCTCCTCCTTGCGTTCCTCCCTGGATCCTCCCCGCGCTCCTTCCGCCCCGCCTGCTCCCTAAACCCTCGTCCAGCTCCTGCGCTCCAGCCCGTCCGACTCCTATATTCCATCTCCGCTCTTATCGTCAGGCCCTAAAACTATTTTAATATCTGCCCTTTGCTCTCGCCTCCGGTCTTACCCTTCTTCTCCGTCAGAGGAAGTTCTTTTTCTCAGTTCCCTCTCTCCATATCCGCCCCTTCTCCCTGGATTGCTTTCCTGGCTTTTCCTCCCCCTTCTCGAGGCCGGGACCGCTCCGCGCTCCGACTGCGCGAGGTGGGGGAGGTGGGAGAGGAGGTGGGGGAGGTGGGAGAGGAGGTGGGGG